>NC_061113.1:9131076-9245920 GCF_002878395.1 Capsicum annuum | reverse complement strand
TATATAAATGACTTATAATAATTAATTAGGGGTAATATAATAAAAAATATTATTAATTCTAATATATAAATGACTTATAATAATTAATTAGGGGTAATACAATAGATCACTGAGAAATTAGTGTAATATAGTAAATGACGAAGTAGCTGATTTTTTTAATTTAATATTATTAATTTTTAATACATAAATAACTTATAATAATTAATTAGGGGTGATATAGTAAAATTACGGTTAAAGCAGTTGAAACAAACATCATAAATATCTATTTTTTAATTAAATATTATTAATTCTAATATGAAAATGACTTATAATAATTAATTAGGGGTAATATAGTAAAAATATAATATTAATTCTAATATATAAATGACTTATAATAATTAATTAGGGATAATATAATAAATTACGGAGCAATTAGGGGTAATATAGGCAGATATGTCATCCTTTTTTTAATTAAATATTATTAATTTTTTAATACATAAATGACTTATAATAATTAATTAGGGATAGTATAGTAAAATCACCGTTAAAGCAGCTGAAACAAACGTCACAAATATCTATTTTTTAATTAAGTATTATTAATTTCAATGTATAAATGACTTAGAATAATTAAGTAGGGGTAATATAATAAAAAATATTATTAATTCTAATATATAAATGACTTATAATAATTAATTAGGGGTAATATAGTAAATCACGGAGCAATTACCGGTAATATAGACGAAGCACTGGTCGAAACCATAGACAAACATGTCATCTATTTTTTAATTAAATATAATTAATTTTTCAATACATAAATGACTTATAATAATTAATTAGGGATGATATAGTAAAATCACGTTTAAAGCAGCTGAAACAAACGTCATAAATATTTTTTTTTAATTAAATAATATTAATTCTAATATATAAATGACTTATAATAGTTAATTAGGGGTAATATAATAAAAAATATTATTAATTCTAATATATAAATGACTTATAATAATTAATTTGGGGTAATATAGTAAATCACGAAGCAATTAGGGTAATATAGTAAATGACGAAGGAACTGATTTTTAAAATTTAAGATTATTAATTTTTTAATACATAAATGACTTATAATAATTAATCAGGAATGATATAGTAAATCACGGTTAAAGAAGCTGAAACAAACGTCATAAATATCTATTTTAATTAAATATTATTAATTCTAATATATAAATGACTTATAACAATTAATTAGGAATAATATAAAAAAAATATTATTAATTTTATTATAGAAATAAATTATAATAATTAATTAGAAGTAATATAGTAAATTATGAAATAATTAGGGGTAGTATAGTAATTGATGAAGCACTGGTCGAAACCAATGCTTCTATTATATAATAGAAAAGAAATAGAAATATTGGAACTGCTGAGACTTTTTTATTTGCAAGGTTATTTTAGTATAATATTCATGACTTTATTCAAATCTAATTTTATATTATATTGAGAAGATGGCAGTCAAACTTTATAGTGTGACCTTTTCTTTTTTTTTTTTACTAACCATAGCGTCCAAAGTCAGGTGACATACTAAGAACAAATCACTTGGCACTGTTAGATAAAAATAGAATATTTGTAGTTTAAATATCATTAATAAAAATAATTATAGTTTTGTGTTACTAAAGAATTATAGTATTTATAATTTAAATGTAATCAAATTAGTAATATTACAGTATAAATGACTGCTCGTAATTATCAAACTTTTTAAAAAGTTATCTAGTAAAGAAAAAAGGTAAAACATCTCGGTGGACCTTTGTATTTATCTGAATTTGTAAAGTGAACGTCTTTACTTAAACTTTGTCATCTAAACCCCTAAACTTAATAAAACTCAATATTTTAAACCTCATTTCGGTATGTGTAACACAATTGCTACCACGTCAACTTCCACATCTTCAAATGTTGCATTCAATTTTAAAATGCCACATAAAAAATAAATATTAAATAAATTTAAATTGAGAAAGTAAATTAAAAAAATAAAAAGGTGAATTAAAAATAAAAAATTTAAATTAAAAATAATTTTTTTTCAATACTTCCTGGTTCTTTGTCTGTGGGATGTGGGTAAATGGTTGCGGGTATGATGATGGAGAGGAGCTCCTCTCTCCAGTGTATGCGAGTGATGTGTATGTATATATATTGTGAGTGTCTATTGTGAAGGTATTTTGTTGACAAATCAATCCCAACGAATGTAAAAATTAGTGGAAGCTGACTGTGTTGCCTTACTCCGGCGAGTTTGACGGATTGTGGTTGTCGGTTTCGGGATTTTCCGATGAGTGTCGCCAGAGAAGCTCAATTTAGGATCGTTGGACTGGAACTGTGGTGATTTCCGGTGGATTTGTCGTCGAAATCGACAACAAGGGTCGATTTTAGCGGTTTGAGGTTGTTAATGAAGTTTTGGGTCGGATTTTTGATGAAATGGAGCAGACAGCGTGGTTTTTTGTGTCTTTCTCTACTCTCTCTTCATTTTTTTTTTGCGTCTTTTTCGATTTTCCTCCTTTTTCGCTCAATTTGTGTGTGTGAATCTGTGACTCCGGTGTGTGTGGATAGTTGTGTGTGTATGGTGTGGTTGTGTGTGTCTGTTTAGTGTGTGAGTGTATGTATTTGTACTTATTCAATGGGAACAGCTTGGGGCTGCAATGGAAGATCCCCTGCAATGGTGGTGTGTGGGGGAAGGGGGGGGGGGGGGGGGGGGAAGTGGTGCCGGGGGGGGGGGGCTTTCTTTTTCTTTTTAAATTTTTTTAATTGTTTAATGTAAAAACACCGAAAAATGACCCTCACTCGCCATATGCGCGTGTAGTCACACACTTTATCCAACTCATCCAATTTTGTGTCACATAAGCTTGGTCAACGGCCAGAGGGGTTTGAAATATTGTGTTTTAATGAGTTCAGGGGTTTAGATAACAAAAGTCTAAGTATAGACGTTCAAATAACAAATTCAAACAAGTATAAGGGTCCACCCAGCTATTTTGCCAAAAGAAAAAATAATGATTAAGATTGTATGGTCATTAATCCCTACCAAAACTATTTAATTATTTACTATGGAAGCATTACCAAAACTAGTCTAATATTTATGGTCAAAGTATTGCCAAAAAAGTTTATTGCCAAAATGAAATACATTTATTTACTTGGTATAGTCTAATTTCATTATCAGATTGCATTCCAATTTGTCTTGCATTCAGTCAAAATATTTGGTTATAAATAGGGTTACTTTAAAGTCTATAAATCACCCACATAAATATAAAAAAGAATACATATATTCAACATATATTACAAATTATGAATTTCACAAAGGTTTTAACATTGTTATTTTTCCTTATTATGATTTTTGTAGCAAATAGTAATGCCGAAACTAGTATAGAATGTGCAGAAAAATGTGCTGCTGGATGTCTCTTCAATCCTGATTGTACTTCACGTTGTCTTGATAAAATTTGTCATCCTCGTCCTCCTTCTTCTCGGGTACTGATCAATTGTAAGCTTGCTTGTTCAGCAAAACGTTGCACCAAATTTAAACAAGGTATATATACTTCCTTTCATATCTTCCATATGAAAATAAGTTAATTTGTTATTCCCATCTATGTTTGTCATAATACGTCAAATTTATGACTAAATTTAACAATTTTTTTCTTATAGATAAGGAGCTAATGAGAAGCTGCTGGAATGAATGTTCAACAAAACATTGCTCTTAGTTAGAGAGAGGCATGTACTATTATGCTAAATGTTTATCAATAGCAAATTAGAAAATAAACTTGATGAATCAAATGTAATCAAGATTTACGTTGTTAATGAAGTTCTATTTTTTATTTAAGCCTTTAAGTTATATTGCATGTTTTAATCAGATTTTATGTTTGAGAAAAGACATGATTAATTTCCCTGAACTTGTCTGCTCAACTTACTTTAACACTTAAACTAAATTTTCATTTATTTACCCTCTTAACAGTTTTAAAGTGGATTAATTTCACCCCTGACGATATAGTACCACTCTACAATGGAGAGTGTAGTACACTCGTCCACACATGAGCGTCACATCACTGCCACGTTGTTGCCACGTCACAAATTATTTAACAAGTTCTATATATATATAATCTATATTTATAATATATTAAGAGTATGAAGACCCTTAGAAAAGTGATTTGAATTTTTTGTCCTTCATTAAAATATTTTACAATAGATAAAATTGTCTTTTCATCTATTTTTCTTAAAATATTATATTATTATTATTTTTATAATATTTAATTAAGAAATCCTAAATTATTAAAATACTTTACAATAGATCAAATTTTCTTTTCATCTATTTTTCTTAAAATAGTAAATTATTATTTTTATAATATTTAATTAAGGAATCCTAAATTATATGATGAGAGGAAATATATTTCAAAAATTATAGAGTCCTAAAATAGATGGTAAGAGAAGAATATATGATAAAATATAAGAAGAAAAAAGTCATTTAATTATATTTTTTATTAATTATATAAATAAATTTTTAACGAAATTTTGATAATTTCATAAAGAACTCACGTTAAAATTAGAATTGGATCAAGCAATTCATATATTATATATGGGAAGTTTATAATAGACGAGCAACAAAATTGTTTCAAATCCAACATAGGGTATTAAGATTTTCAACAAGGAAAAATTTTATTCATAATATTTAGACTTTTGAAATTAATTAAAATATTAATTATTTTTTCTTATTGAATTAGGTAGGGAATCATAATATTTATGAACTTTATTTATTAAAATTTACCTTATATAAATTATTTTCCCGATTTAAACCATATAACATAATTATAAAATCTTTTTAACGTCAATTTTCTCTTAAACTGGTTCACATATTTTTCAATTCTCATAAACAATTAAGAGATGCCGTAAAGAAGAAACAAAATATGGATAGGGAAGGAGAAGATATTGATTTGCAAGAAAAAACTATGATATTTAAAGCAAACCTTATAATGAACTCTGAACATTATATCATAATAGCGAAAGATTTGGAGAGGATCAAGGAGAAACTTTGAAAAATCTTGAGCTTTTCGTGGAGATGAGTCGAATTGTATACTTAATTTAATTATTTTTCAGCTAATTAGTACAAATCATAGTACCTCTGTGAAAGATCAGGTACAATAATGTAGTTTCTGAGTTTACTTGTTTTTTTTTTCTTTTTTTAGTTTACAATTAGCTTTAGATTTGAATAATTTAAAACCAAAAGACTATAGATTTTGATGCGTGACTAATGTTCTATTCTGTAATTAATATAGGTGGTAGATTAATTAAGTTTTGAGAAATTTTTGTATAAAAAGTAGGTTCAATTTTATTATTTTGGTTTATCGATTATCATATTGTTTTGTTCGAATTTATATTTTATTACTATCCATTTTTTCTTATTAATAAAGGTTGTTGACAAATGTTCTATCGAGCTTTGCAAAATTTTTATTCAAAGGTTAGATTTTTTTTTGTAAGTATGATTAGTAATATTACATATTAAAACAGCACAGGGAGGTGCTATGAGGCATTATTAAGAGTACTTAAATGTTAGGTTTAATCACATTATTCTGAAATTTCGATTATCGTATTATTTTATTGTAATTTTTATTCTATTTTATCTATTTTTTTTTATTTAATACAGGTTTTTGATAGATGTTTGGTTAAATTTTGAGAATTTTTTATGTAAAGATAGGGTATTTAATATTATGTTTTGAAAGTTATGTTGCATGTATTGAATTTAGAAAGACAATAAATAAACTACTTATAAAGGATATTACGAACAAACTTTTATTAGATATTAATTTGTAAATCTATATCTAAAAAAAAGTTGTTATATATTATAAGAAATATGTTTTAATAAAATCTACATGAATATTGTGTAATTTTGAAGAACGATCATGCACGAGTTGGTCTACGTCATGTAAATTAATTATTATTTATAGGAAAAATTACCTAAAACCACAACATAAATATCTAAACTTCAAAAAATTTTCCCACTTCCTAAAAATTACCTTAATCCCAACATTTCTTATATTTTCCTAATGTTTAGATACAAGTTAACCTACAACTAAAAAGCCCCTTTTTATGCCCCTTTTTACCAAAAGTACTACACAACTCTTCTATCAACGGCGCAAAATCTGGTCATTTTCTTTCCATCTTCTCCATCTGAATCAAAGAATTCAATCAAGGTAATCCCCCCCCCCCCCCCCCCCCCCCCCCCCCCATAAAATCAGCTTCAATTTATTTAATACCTTTTTTTTTCAAAAAAATTATTTGTTGCAAGTAAAGATATTTGAAAGTTTAGTCTTTTAGTAGACATATTTCTTCAATTTCACTATTTTTTTGCTTCATTGTTTGAATTATGAGCATGAATAGACATTTTGGATCTTCTTTTAGTCTTGGATTTTCTCAATTACAGAGTATCAAAGAATTTCAAGAAGTTGTAAATTTCATTCCAGATTTTGAATCTGAAATTTATGGTTTTCATGAATTTTTGGAATTTTTGGGCATGGATCTGGGGGGTTTGACATTCTTGGCTATCTGAAGTTTGGCATTCTGCTTAAAGTTTGGATTTTGGGACATGGATCTGGTGTTTTGGAATTATTGGCTACTTGTATTTCTTGTTTTTTGCTTAAAATTTGATTTTTTGGGGCATGAATATGGGGGGTTTTTGACATTCTTGGCTACCTGAAATTTGGTATTCTTCTTAAAGTTTGGATCTTTGGGCATGGATATGAAATTTGGTATTCCGCTTAAAGTTTGGATCTTTGGGTATGGATATGAAATTTGGTACTTCATAGATACATGTTATGTTAACTTGTATCTGGTTCAACTGTTAACAAAAGAACATGTTAGGTTGACTTATATCATTGAGTTGTTCTTAATGATTTGATAAGTATCTATTTATGTTTAAATTTTACTGAAATTTTATTGTAAGAGATACAAGTTATTACTTAAAAGATACATGTTGTATTAACTCAAGATGCATCTGCCAGAATTGATGAGGTTGCTGATATGGAGAAGACACTGATTAACACCATCAAAGTATTGAGATATAATTGAATTTTTAGGCATGGATCTGGGATTTTTGAATTCTTGGCTACTTGTATTTCTTGTTTTCTTCTTAAAGTTTGATTTTTTGGGGCATGGATATAGGGGGTTTTGACATTCTTGGCTACCTGAAATTTGATATTCTGCTTAAAGTTTGGATCTTTGGGCATGGATAGAAAATTTGGTACTTATCTGGTACTTACGTAAACATACAAGTTTCTTGTCAATACATACATGTTATGTTGTTTTGTATCTATGAGTTGTTGTTGATACTTTGATATATATATCTATTCGTGTTTAAACTTGACTAGAAATTATATTATAAGAGATACAAATTATGACTTCGTAGATACATATCATGTTAATTTGTATCTTGTACACCTGTTAACAAAAAATACAAGTTTTTTAATTGATACATGTTAAGTTCACTTTTATCTTTGACTAGTTCTTAATGCTTTGATAAGTATCTATTTATGTTTATTTTTTATTGAAAGTCTTGTTGTACGATATACAAGTTATTACTTAATAAATACATGTTGTATTAACTTGTATCTGGTACTTACGTAAACATACAAGTTTCTTGTCATTGGATACATGTTATGTTGTCTTATATCTATGAGTTGTTGTTAATACTTTGATATATATCTATTGGTGTTTAAACTTGACTGAAAATTATATTATAAGAGATACAAGTTATGACTTAATAGATACATGTTATGTTTGTATCTTGTACAACTGTTAACAAGATATACAAGTTTATATAGTAACTAGAGTAACTGATTGTTTACTCCTGCTTCAATTTATATGGTAATATTTCTTTTTTTATCCATTCAAGATAGAATGACAATTTTATATTTTTGAAAATAACTAAATTTAAATTTCTCCTTTTCTTAATGACATGTTTTTATAGTCACACTACATATTCAAAAGTCGTACAATATAACATATTAAGACGCTCCCATTTAAAAAATAATATTATATTATATTATATTATATTATATTATATTATATTATATTATATTATATCATATTATATTATATTATATTACAATTTTTGGGACAAATTACTTCGAAAAGATCCAGATACCAAACTCACCTATGGTCATGATCAACGAGAAAATATCGTCAAGAAAATTGCTGAATATAAACAGACTCCCAAGAAATCAATCCTAGTTGAAGAAAAAAGTCTTAACTATGTTTCTAGAAGGATATCTGCACATGATAGAAATAAAATGCAAATGACAGAGTAATATTTGTCAGAAGTAAGGAATAAATTGCTTCAAACGATTGAGCAAAATTCAGATATTTCAATGAACACCGCCGAAACAAACACTGAAGATATTATTACAGACTCTCAACCTCCAAAAATTCTGGGAGAAACTGATGAAATAATTGAAAAGGCGGAAGCATTTATCAAAAAGTGAAAAGGCAAAGACAAGATATAACCATCAAGCCCCCTAATTTTACTATGCTTGTTTTATACTCCTTTACTATGCTTGATAAAGACCTATGTAATAGTAAAATTACTATGCACAGGGACCCATCTAATACTTGTTTAACTTTCTCTACTTTTCAACAATTTATCGATAATGAAATTGAAAAAATCACTATATCTGAAATTAATTGTCTAATTGCTCAAAATTATTATTTGAGCCTTTATATGAAAGTTCTGGGAGAACATATCTCCTCTCTTGATGAAAAACTTGATGTTATGACAATCTTGATTAAAAAAACTTAGTTTCAATTTAGAATCCACGTTTTTGGGAAATCAATTTCATCCCATCTAATAGGCCTACGAGTAGTGACCCTGGATTTTATAAAATTAGTTTCAATAAGCATAGTACAATCTGAAGCATCATCAATTAATTTACAGCGAGGATTTAGGGTTGATAATAATCGATAATATATTTGATAAGATAATCCGATAGGCTCAGAACCAGGTGCATAATCATAACCATGAGTTTTTACATTTAAGGTTAAAGCATGAAGAATATTCACATCAGTCAGAGATAATTATAAATTTTGTTGAGTATTAAAATATACTGGGTCATAAGCAAGGGTAGATTCAATAGATCCCATTAAGGATTTTCTAAAATTTAAATTTCTAGCATCACGCAAAGAAGCTAAAAATGTTTCAGGGAATCCCTTTAATGTTAAAGGTCTAAATGCAATTTGTACCAGACCAATATGCATATAATTATAATGTTTCTTAAAAATATCAATATCATGAATATTAAGAAGTTGAATAGTCTGTTCATCAGCATTTAAAGCAAGAGATTGCTCAGTGGTTTTAATAATTTGTTTACGTTTTATTTTATCAAAAAATTCATATTCATAAATAGTTTTTAATTCTACTTTAGGAATTGTTCATTTATTTAGTAAATCCATACCTTGAGGTAAATCTACCACTTCGAGTTTTTTACTTTTAGTACTGACTTCTCCCATATCCATGATTATAAAAATCTTATACCCATGCAAAATCTTTCACCATACTTACATAATTACTACGAAAGTTCCTAGGCTCTGATACCATTTAACAGGATCTCTGGGCTGGGGTATGCCATTCAGCCTGCCATATCTACTAAACAATATTGGAATAAGCCAGAGTCGAAAAATCGAACCAAAGTACCAACCGAAAGATAAAAGAATTTCAAATAGTTTAATGACTGTATGGAACCTTTTACCCAAACAAGGGGCCTGTCAGAGATTTAATAACTTTATATTAAACCATGTGTCTAGAAGTACTAATTGTGCAAAATTCGCCCTTTTCTCATTAGTATAATGGGATAAAGAGGCACAACTTATTAGACGGAGTCACTGAGACGAGGCCAACAAAAGTTCATTAAACTCGACTGTACCACCATTTTGGAAGCAAGTCAAGAAACTATAGAAAAATTCCTTCATATTTTGATAGAGTCTGGATCTTTCATAGTTATTATATAAATGAAGTTAGGTATTTAAAATAGGTATAAGAACTATTTTAGCAGGACATAGTCACGACTGGAAGGTAAGAAGTTGTATTAATAGCACACACACAAAAAAATATAGCAAGTACCTTAATGGCCGGAAGCAAGGCCAGAATAGTAGCAAACAGTGGCTAATGCCTTCTTATTTATTCTTCAAATATATTACAAGGAGAGATGTAGAGAGAGGGGAGAGCGTAGAGAGAGAAAGGAAAAGAGAGAATTGAAAACTTGGCAGTCAGATAATTTCTAAGTAATCGCCATGCTTCTTCAGTATTTTCTTGACCAGGAATATGCTGATTTTCAATATATAATATAAGTTCTCTAGCATCTAATTTCTCATATGTAGATTTATCTTCAGAATTTTCTTGAATTATGGATGCAAAGGAATCTGTAGTTTTTTGTTGATCGCATATGTAAGATTGCAGTTGTCCATATAAAGGATGATCTTCTGGAATATCTTCTAGATGTATGGAGGAACCAATATTCGGAATTTTTTATGATGATGATGGTGAGCCTTCTTGAAGAACTTTTGAATTAATCAAAGTCCTATTTCCTTGTTGCAATACTGGAAAATTAGAACTTGCAGAGTTATATGCAGAATTATTTCTATTATCAAAATATGAAGGGTTTGTTCATCCTCCGTAATATGAAGAGTTTTGACTTCGTCCGCCCCTTCCTCTTTCTCTGGCTATTTGCCAGGGAGGATCCATGTTGCACCAGAAATTAGAATCTATTAAAGTCAAGTCTGTCAAATTCTTCCCATCCATCCACATACCAGGCCAAATATTCAGATATATCTTCATATGATGTATCTTTTGTAATAAAAAAAGTAATGACTTTTCTTAGAATAAGCATATGCATGTCAGAATTCAGAGAAGTTGCCTTTATGAAAGTGATTAAAAATTTGCGAGAGAAGAAATGAAGGAAAAGCTTCATTATTGAATTTGGGATCCTGCAAAGATTAGTCACTTAAATCAATATCGAACCAATAGATATTATCGCCAATGAATTCGTTAAGAGTAGAGATAAATTCTTCTTCTATTATTTTACGAATCAGAGTTTCTAATATAATATAATGAATGTATTCATTCAAAGGAATACATTTAATAATAGTAATGACAACCTTTTCAGATAGACAGTAAGTATAAAAATTCATTGATCTTTCAAATATTCTCTAGAGAGAAAATCGGGCAAAGAATTTTCATTTCCCTTTTTATATTGGATCTCAAAATCAAAAGGGGCTAGCTGAGCCTAGGGGTGGGCGTTCGGTCAGTTCGGTATGATTGTTTAATGTCGGTTCGGTTTATCAGTTTTCGAATTGATAAAAATGACATCCGTAACCAGACCGAAATTATTTCGGTTTGGTTCGATTTTTACAAATTCGGTTCGATTATTTTGGATTTTTATTTCGATTTGAAATATTAAAATAGTTAGCCTCTCTTTTTCATAACTGAGCATTTAAAATTGATGGATTTTTTTAGAAAAATTATTTTTTTCAAACCTGTTTTTTATTTTCAAATATAAATAACTATAAATAACTCAACATGGATGAAACGAAATAAAATTATCATAAGCTTAACATAATACATAACGTCATTAATCACTACATATAATATAACCTTGCATAAATAGTCTACAAAACAACACAAAACTCATAAAAATAGTCCATGAAACAACATACTTTTTGCATAAATAGTCCATAAAATAGTCCAAAGTCACCAAAATAGTTCATAAAATATTTATGCCACTAAAACAATCTATAAACAGATTGCGGCGTATGCGAATTTGCTGTTAAATGTTAATTGTGAATGTGAATTACTAAATATAATATATATATATATATATATATATACATATTATTTATTTATTTATAAAATTTTAGTTTTTCGGTTTAACCGAATTTTTTACAAAAAAATCAAAATTTTAAAATTACAAATCGAATCCGATTCGAAAAATCGAAAAACTGAAATCAAAATTAAATTTCATCTTGGTTTTTCGATTTTTTCGGTTTAAACTAAAATATGCCCTCCCTTAACTGAGCCTGCCACCTGGCAAAAATTAATTTAGAAGTATCATATTTAAACCACTTCAATAGGAGCAGAAATTCATCAGAGTTAAATAAACTCAGAGGTTTGGTAAGAAAACAACCAGGGAAGAAATATGTTGATATTCCTCGAATGCAAACTGCTTATTACCCGCGACCAACTCCTCAAGATGTCATGATCGAAGAGAGAGATTGGTCCCTCACAAACACTTCTTATAGTGGAGAACATATTTATGAATGGAACTTAGATGGATTATCTGAGAGACAATTTTCTATTTTGGTTCATCGTATGTTAATGTATTCTACTATTGCTAAAGTATCTAGTCCTAAAGACAATACTGGCGAGCCTACTCGCACTGATGCTACTATTTGCAAAATGATTGTTGCTGGTTTTACTGGCCAGCTTAGGGGCTGGTAACGCATTTAACAATAGTTAACATTTCGTGAGCTATTGTGGAGTATTTTTTTTGACTTTCAGTCCATTTACCAGAATAAAATCTAATCAAACATTCGATCTTTGTGTGGGGATTAAATGGTCCAGCTAGGAATCGTGTTGCATCCTTGCATACTATACATTCTGCAGATTCGCATGTTGCACCATTACAAGTGAATATTTAAACACATGTAATAGGTATTTATCTAACATATTATAGAATGTTGTCTTGTAAGTATCTATTTATAACATATGTAATAATGAAATATTTCAAAAGTCGTACAATATAACATATTTAAGACTATATCAAAAAACTAATGACATATTATATTACAGAAGTGAATATTTAAACTTGTATCTACAAAATTAACTGAAAATCATCTTACTAAATTAAATGTGTCTAGTTAATATTTGGTACTCATACATTATGTTTTTTTAATGCTAAAATTGTTTTATTTTATTACACATTATAATGCAATGCTAAAGCATTTAAGATACATTTATGTATCGAAATACGTTTCTTGCACTTCATAACGACATAGTATTAGATACATATTTTATAATTTTTTACAATCATATGTATTTAAGGTTATGAAACATTAATTAAGTTTACGTACTAGTTAAAAAATATTTGAGATACAAGTAAAAATGAAGCTGAGTTACAACCTAAAATTCAGTTCAGATATAAGTTTACTTAACGTCCAGATACAATTTAATATAGCTTTTATATACAAGTTTAATTTAACTTAAGATACATGTTAAACTAAATTCTAAAGACCAGTTCAAATCAAGTAGAGATCCAACTTAATATAAATTACAGATACAATTTAATATAAAGTTTATTCATAAGTTAAATTTTTTTTATATACATGTTAAAGTAAATTCTAAAATCAATTTGAAATAAACTTCAGACACAAGTTACTACTTATTCTTCAAGTTGAGATACATAAATGGATATTATTGGAACTAGTTTGATTTTAAAATAACTTAAATTTATTGACAATAACACATGATACCACAAATTAATGGTACTATATCAAAAAAATAATGACATATTTTATTATAGAAAGTGAGTATTCATACTTGTATCTAAAACATTTTGAATCTAGAAAATTAATTAAGAAACATCTTATAGATACATATTGTGTTAACTTGTATCTAAAAGTTATTACTTAATAGATACATGTTGTATTAAGTTGTATCTGGTACTTGTCTGATACTTACGTAAACATATAAGTTTCTTGTCATTAGATACATATTGTACGCTATACAAGTTAATACTTAATAGAGGCCATTGAATCTATGAAGTCATTATACAAGTTTGTTTGCTTGTTGGATATTACAAAAAATAGGAAGTTGATAGAAACTTTAATGATTTTTTGATGAGGTTGGTAATGTTAGGTATTCATACATTATGTTTTTTTAATGATAAAATTGTTTTATTTTGTTACCCATTATAATGCAATGCCAAATCATTGCAGATATATTTATGTGTCGAAATACGTTGTTCTTGCACTTTATAACGACATCATATTAGATACATATTGTTTACTAAATTACAATCATATTAATCTAATATAATGAAATATAAATTAGAGTGTAATGGTATTAACCTTCACAATATTACGTTATTTAGAATCTACAACATTGTTTTGTACAAACTAATACCTGTTGTCTGTAAAAAAAAAAAAAAATACATTATAGCACAAATAGATGGTACTATATCAAAAAACTAATGACATATTATATTATAGAAGTGAATATTTAACTTGAATCTAAAAAATTTTGTATCTAAAAAATTAACTGAAAAACATCTTACGAAATTAAATATTTCTAGCTAATAAAATACATATTTTACATGATACAATTATATTTTATCATTATTACAAATTTTGCAAAATCACTAACAAACCCCACTGTAGGTTGAAGTTGCGTAAAAACGCGGTCTTTCAACGGGCATGTGTGAACATCTTCGAATAATCTTACTTTAAATAGTTCTGTTCCCCGACGACATGAATCTTGAAAGATCCAAACACAATCCACCATACAGCTTTGTAGGACATAGCTGAATCAATGAAAACAAAAGTTCAAATAATTTAACTTAATAAATATGGAAAATAATGATTTCTACATTCATTAACAACAATGAATAATTGTATAACATGTATCTATAAATTTAACATGTATCTAAGACATTTATATGTATCAGGGACATTTTTTATTTATATGCAAAAAGAAAACACAATAAGAAACAAAATTTAACATAACTTCCTAAATTGGCATACGACATGAGCACAATGTATCATTTTCAGAAGAAAATGAATCTATGCATGTAACTTGCTCAACATGTATCTAGTAAATTAACAACATGTATCTACATCATTTATATGTTTCTAGGACATTTATGATATATATGTAAAACTAACACACAAAAACAAATATAATTAACCAAAACTTCATAAATTGATATACAAGATTAGCAAAATGTATCATTTCCAGAAGAAAATGTATCTCTGCGATAATAACATAAAAACACAAACACAATCTGTAAATTATTCATCACCCAAATATTAAATACAAATTTCAATTATCATGCACAAAATTAACAACAGCTAAAAAAAAAAAAAATAACATACATTTTCTTGTCAGATCTTTTAACATACTTCACAATCATTTCGTTCCGAATGAACAACGGACAAGCATTACCTTTAACAATATAACGAGCTTCTATTTTTTTCATTGCTTCGTCAATTTCAAGTTCTACCGTAATTGTAGAAGTCATTTTTTTCGTAAGTAACATGTTCACTGACCACAACTCCATCACTCTTATAACCAACATTCTCGATTTTGTTAACCCAAACACCGGAATGACATAAAAGCACAGAAATATTCATATCAAACAAACGAAATTAACAAATAAAAAAAAGTGGTGTGTTTGTCTGAACAAGAAGATTTAAAAATTGTCAATTTCTAAAAGATTTTAAAAGAGACTTTATGTTTTAAAAAAATGGAGTAATAAACGGAATCGCACTAATCATGAGATTTGATTTTGCTTTTCCCCTTAATTAGTTAGCTTTAATGTTGATATTATGGAAAGTTGTCTGCTACAATAAATTAGATACATGTGTCAGTAGTATGTATCTAATGTTGTTAACTTGTATCACCAGAGATAAAATGTTAGGATTTTAGGAGATTTTGAAAAATGTTGTGATTTTTAATAATTAAGGATAAACTAGTAGGGATTTATGTGAGTTTTCCTTATTTATATAATCAGAATATATTAAAATAAAGTTTTTATCATGATATAATTCAATAGATTATTTGTAAAACTAAAAAGATTAGGTGAGACACGACAAACAATAATATATAGAACATACAATAGTTATTTATCATATTTAAATAGATATAACAATCATTTTAGTGTTAACTACTATCCTTTACATAATAATTCTGTTTTTATATATAATTTTATTAATTAACATAAAACACACGTGCAAAGTACGTACACTAATTTAGTGTGTGTGTGTGTGTGTATAACACTTTTTAAATTTAAAAAAACAGCCACGGACCTTAGATTTTCCGGCGAATTTTCACCGAAAAACTCCATCTTTACCGATCAAATCAATATACATATAAATTTTCCGATGAATTTCCGTCAGAATACTCCATCTTTACCAATCAAATCTTCAATTTCTTCACCCCCAAACTCATCCCTCACTGCCCATCTCATCAAAACAAACCCCGAAAGTCTTCTCAACCTCAAATTTGAACCCTCCCAAGCTGTCCAAAAAAATCGACCTATAGTTCTCTAACACACTATTCAACACTTGCAAGAAAATAATCCCATGTACCCAGATATAAGTAACTAAAAAAGCCAACACAACATAAGTTTAAGCAGCAGAAAACAAACTAACAAGAAACAACAATGCAGTAGCATCACCACATCCCAATTCAAAACCCTTCATTCTGGCATATTCCGGCAAAACTCACCGGAAAGTGATTAAAATAAACGCACAAAACTAATATCACCGCCACCATTAACGCCACCACCATCATTAACACCGTTACTAATAACTTTTCTTCAGTTTCAATTTTATTTCAAATTTTCAAATCCACAAAGATAACTTTTAATTTTGAAAATTCAATTTCATTCTTTTTTTAATGATCTTAAATCAAGGGGTTGAAGGAGGAGAAATTAGAGGTGGTGGTAAAGGATTTGATAATTGAAGGAGAAGAAATTGGGGTTGGGAGGGGGGCTAGTGGTGGTGAAATTGGTAGTTGAAGGAGGAGTAGGGTGGGGGCTGGCGGGTTTGGGGAGAAGAAATTAGGGTGGGGATGGGGTCAGAAGGGAGGGGGCTGGTGATGGTGAAATTGGTAGTTGAAGGAGGAGGGGGGCTGGTGGTGGCGGGTTTGGGGAGGAAAGTTATGGTGGGGGTGGGATGGGGTAGGGGTAGAAGAAGAAGATGGGAAATTTTTTATTTTTTTCTATTATATATATATTAATTTCACCCCTAATGCTGACGTGGATTTTTTTAAGGGGGTAATAAATGAAAGTTTAGTTTAAATGTTAAAGCAAATTGAGCGGACAAATTCAGGAGGAGAAAATTGACTTTTCTCTTTATGTTTTTAAAGGAAAATACTACAGTCTAACAATTAACTATTATTTTGCAAAAATAATAATCAAGCAGTCTGTCTTCAAATCCAACTTCAAAGATTCAAAATAAAGTAAAAGAATATATGTAACAGTATACAGCAACCTGCATGTGATCTAATCTATGAAATTATGTAAATATTTATTTTGAGATATACTCTTTTAGAGTATATTTGATTGTATGTTTTAGCAAATTAATTTAGTTGTAAGTCCCTCGTGCGTATCTCACTTTAATGAGTTTTAACATTGCACTAAATAGGAAATTTGTAAAAATAATAAAGATGAATGCAAAATTAAATTCAACATCTTTTGGATATGTAAAGATGAAAATTTTATTTAATTAAACATAACCTTTACCAAAAAAATCTACCACCTATAAATTGCAACAAAATAATACGATAAAGAGATAATAAAATAATACAATTAAATCTAATCTTTACACAAAAAATTTCTCAAGGTCGCCCAACACTAATTTAATACCTGTAAACTCTACCAAAATAATACAATAATAGAGATATCAAAATAATACAACTAAATCTAACCTTTACACAAAAAAATTCTCAAAGCAGAGATATCAAAACAATACAATCAAACCTAACCTTTACTTAAAAAAATTCTTCAAAGCCGACCGACATTTATGTAGCACCTATAAACTATAACAAAATAATACGATAAAAGAGATATAAAAATAATATAATTAAACTTAAATTTTACACACAAAAATTCCTCCAAGCCGATGGGCATTCATCTACAACCTGTAAACTATCACAAAATAATAAAACTAATAGAGATATTAAGACAGTACAATTAAACCTAACCTTTGCACAAAAAATTCCTCAAAGCCAATCGATATTTATCTACTACCTATAAACTACAACAAAACAATACAATAGTGATCACAAAGCTTCAATTAAACAATACAATAGTGATCACAAAGCTTCTATTAAACAATACAATAGTGATCACAAAAATTTGATTTTCATAAAAATAATTCTTATTTGAGCGAAAATTTTGACCCTAATGAATGACTTGAATGAAAACAAAGAAGATATATATATATATACACACGTTGAATTTTTTTAATTGATTAGTACAAAGAAAAATATTAGTTAATTTTTCTTCCATATATTTTAGGAGTCCCATATATTTTAGGAGTCTAGTTAATATAATAAAAATAATTAAATAATCAATTAAAAAATAGTGAAAAGACAATTTTGTCTAAAAGACAGTCTTTTAATGAAGGGTAAAAAGTTTAAATCACTTTTCTAAGGATCTTCACACTTTTAATATATTATAGATTATAGATATAGATTATAGATATGAAAAGATTATAGATATAGATTATAGATTAATTAATTTGAGTGAATTCAATTTTTAAAAAAATTGGGGATATAAATCATATTTAAAAGATATATATTCAATTTTAAATATCTTTTTCAAAAAGTATGGTCAAACATAACTCCAACTCCAATTTTAAAATTTTCAAATAAAGTGAATAATATTTTATTTTAATTTCAAACGCCTACTAAGTTTGTAAATTATATTTAAAATAGAGATGCAAAGACGAATAAAAAGAGATACATTTTCTGATGAAAAATTCCCCTTCTTTCTTATTATTCAATGAATCAATATTCACAATATCAACTCCTTTTATAGTCTAGGCTTGAATTACCTGTCCAAATTAAATAAGGACACGATAATTGCTTTCTTGTCCCAAGTAGGACTATAATAGTATCTTTCTCTATGTATTATAATTACATAACTATCATTATACGATATGCTATTTTTACTTCATTACGCCTCGCACCCCTCTTAAGTTGGAGCATGAAGATCCCAAATATCCAGCTTGCAATTAGATGCTCATATTGCAATCTTTGTTAAGAACATCATCCAATTGTTCCTTTATGGGAACATAACTCGGTGTTGATATCTCGCTCGATATTTGTAACGAGATTCAAGTCTACTGTGGCATAATCTATACCGATATATCCAACAGTATATATCTGTTGACTTGTCCCCTCCAGGATGCAACAGCCTATCACCGATGTACAACTCAAACAATTTCGGATTAGTTGAAGAGTCCAAAGCTCCACCACAAAAACGTCTTTCCTACAACATATTAAAACTATCTTTTTTATAATGAATATAGTTGGAAACTTAGAATATTTTCTTGTTTCAACTCTATCTTTCACTAATATAATTACTCTCTTTTGTATAGTGAATATAGTTAAAGACTTAGAATATTTTCTTTGTCTCAACTCTCTTTTTCACTATTATTTACTATAATATTTTTCCACATACTTCACATTTCCTCTTCTACCACAAAGGAAGAAACACCACTATTTATAGATGAGGAATTCTATATATTTCACCCAATCTGGTGGAATTTTTTGGTTAGCATCATCTTCCCTTTTTTTTTTTTTTTTTATCATTTCCTCAAATTTTTTCATTTTGTAATTTTAAACTCAATTAGTATATATTCTTATTATGTTTATGATGTATAACCAATGTTGTGGAATAAATTTGGTGAAAAGATTTGCATTTGATATTGTAGAGGACAACGAAACACTGTGCAGAGAATGAAGAAATCTGGGAATTTTATTCACCTTTTTTAAAAAAAAATTCTTAAGTTTATTTTAAAATAAGTATTTAGTCATGAAAATCTCAAATGAAATTTGAAAATATTTTTAAAAAAATGCCCCTATTTAAATTATATTACATGTTTAAATTACATTTCATTTTTTTTTAGAAAAAGTATATAGTATCAAAGATTCAAAGTAAAGTTAAAAAATATTTGTTATAATATATAGTATCGTGTATATGTGATCTAATCTATGATATTATGTAACTATCTATTTTGAGATATACTCTTTTAGAGCATTTTTGATTGTATGTTTTAGTAAATTAGTCAAGTGGAGTGATTTTACAAGTTTTTAGAAAATGAGGGGTATAAATCATATTTAGAAAATATATGTTCAAGTCTAAATATCTTTTGCAAAAAGTATGATCAAACACAACTCAAACTTTAATTTTAAAAATTTCAAATAAAGTGAATAGTATTTTATTTTCATGGACAAACAAATACTAAGTTTGTAACTTCTTTTTAAAATTAAAAGTGGAGACGAAGAATAATAGATACATTTTGGGGGTAAATTTTTTCTTTGTTCTTGTTATTCAATATTCACAATATATATACAATTGGTTCTTCTTGTTGGCAGTTCAAATTATATGCAATATCATATGAGAGTGTTTGACTATTTTTATAAGCCGGTTAGACTTATAGGCATTTTTTGGTTTATACATACACTAGTTTACGTACCCGCGCGATGCGTGGATAATATTAAAGTATTAATTTTTTTATATTAAAATGTTCATCCGAGCATGTTAAATCATATTACCTCCAAAACAAAGTTCAACTATCATATAATTTCTCAATGAAATGCAAAAAAAAAATAAAAAAATTACCTCACCCCTACCCACCTCCCCCTCCATCCCCCACCCCATCCCTCCCCCTCTCAATTTTTTATAAAGTAAAAAAAAAAATTATCCCCACCCCCACCCCCCACCCCCGCCCCACCTATAACCAAATCCATATAAAAAAAATTATGTAATTGTAAAAGTAATATATATGTTTCGTATTTATTTTTTAATGATATTATTTACATTTTAAATATATTAGATTGTTATATTTTTCCTCTATCCATCCACCACCACCATCACACCCTACCTCTAATCAAATCTATATGAGAAAAAAAAAACGTAATTGCGTAATAAGTTTTAATGTTTAATATTTTTCTTTATTATATTGTTCACAATAATTTAAAGATTTTAGATTGTCAAAAACAAATTATATTTTTATTCTACCATCTCCCCATCTCTTCCGTTTAAAACTTATAAATAGTAATATGTGTATTATTTAATTTATATTCTCAAAAATCTCCCCCCCCCCCCCCCCCCCCCCACCACACACACACACAAAAAAAAAAAAAAAAGAAACCTTGGTGTACTTTTTTTTCATTGTACTTAATTATTTTACTTTTCTCTAATTTGACTTTGAATGAAATTATTTTTTATGTTATACGTATAAGCAATTGAGTTTTCTTCTTTCTTATCTCAAAATATAAAAAATAGAATAGATAAGTCTTGCTATGCCAAAATAAACAAAAGATATATTAGAAGAATACTCTAAAATAATCCAATATATTAAAAGTGGTTATAATTTAAAATTAAAGTTAAACACTTTCACATCTAGAGATACACAATTTTTGTTCTCATATTCTTATTGTTTTACTCAAGATTCAAAAAAAATTATTAATTTTTCCTATAAATTAAAAGGAATTTCATAATACATGTAAAATTCTTGAATATTAGTTTGAATATGAATTTTAAAGAAAAAGTAAAATCATATTTTATTCGATGAAAAAAAAATTAATTTGCAACAGTGTAGATTATATTTAATTATATTCTAAGCGAACATATTAAAAATTCATTTTAGACTGTGATTTTATATTTTATTTTTTTCAATAAAAAGTTTAAGCGATAAAAATTATTAGCATAAAAAAACTATCATTATAAAAAATTTAAGTTGTTGCTTGTGTTTTAGTCATCATGACTTCTTCTTTTTTTTTCTTAACTCTATGTATTAGAAATTTAAATATACATGTAATGTTTTCTATAACATTACCGTTCTTAGCATCAGAAGATTATTATCTCACATTCAAATAGAAATACCTAAGCTACTACAACTTATAATTATGTGATATTAACTTAAATTGCGTACATATGTTAAATAATTCACTAAATATTTGATCACAATAAATCTAAACCTAATAAATTGAATGATTGATGTAGAATTTCAAACTTAAACTCATAATATTCAAGTTTTGAATTCGCCTCTATTCAATGTTTTAAAAGATGTGGTAAATAACCTATTATAATAGAAAAAAGTTATATTTATGTAAAAAAAATTTGCAATAACAATGTGTATACCTAATATATATATATATAGGTTAAACAGAAAGTGCATGAAAACAATAAATGCTAAGATAATCATATGTTTCCCAAAAATAAATAAGGCTAACTAAATTATACGTATACTATCAAATCAACAATTACGACTTTTAAGAAAAAAATGTCAACTCTTGATATGTTTGTAATTTGCATGAATTAACCAAGAGCTAGCAAATAATGCATCATCTCTACAATATAGATTATCATTTTAATTAGTTTCGAACTTACGACAAATAAGATGTCATAAGTTATCCTTATTGAAATTAAATATGTCAATAACATTAAATTTGATTGGTATTTTAGTACATTTTGTTGTTAATCCCGAAATATGTAAAAAAACTCACAGCATTATATTAAATAATTTAATTATCACATAAAATAGAAACACACAAAATATTGTAAACGTTTATTTAAAAAAAAAAATAATTATACAAAAACTAATAACTAAAGTTAATGTTCAAGAAGAGTCAACTTAATTTCTCAATTAAAGGTAGTTTTATTTTTTATTTACACAATAAAGTTTATTTTTATCAGAAATCAAATAAACAAAAAAAAATATTACTTACTTATATTCAAGCTTGGATGTAGTGAACATAAATTAGACCGTAATAGCACATATGCATAAAAAAATATAATTTTTTTTTTTAAAACAAAGAATATGAAGAATGCAATAAATAAATTTACGAATAAATTTAATGATCAATAACAAAGAAGGAGAAGAAAATTTAATATTATATATCATTGCAGGAGAGAGTGTGTATATATTTATATAAAAGAGAGTTTAAAAAGTTAGAGATCTATTCCAACTCAAATTCATTTAAATTCAAATTCAATATCATATCAGTTTGTTATAAGAAGATTAGGATAATGATTGGATAAATATAGATATAAAAACAAAAAAAAAGAGCAAAAATTTTTAGTTCCTATTAAGGTGGAGGATATGCTTTAAAAAAGAAACCTTCACACCAAGCAAACAACTTATTTTTAATTCAAATTTCAAAGTAATTTTTATTTAGGTAATTGGGGATAAGGGACGTTTAGGTTTATTATTATTATTATTATTATTATTAGTATTATTATTATTATTATTATTATTATTATTATTATTATTATTATTAAGTTTACTACGACGTACTTTTTGGTTTATTAGTATATTGTCACTGCTACTATTTCAATATTTATCAATTTATTATTATTATTAATACTATTACTAAACATAATTCGTACTACTATTACTACTACTACTTTTGTACTATTATTTATTGTTGTTATATTATATTTTTATTTTTTAGTTAACTTTTAATTAAATAATACTTGGATATATTTTATAACATTTAAATGTTAAAAGAGATAAATCTATAAAAGAGTAAAAGTCTATTTAGAATTTTTATTTTTATGCTAATGAAATTTTTTTAATAAAGGGTGATGTATTTTTAAATTCAAATACTTTCAATATGTAGATTGTCACTTGGCTAATTGTGATGTTTCGTCCTGCATTTTATAATATATATATAGATAGATAGATAGATAGATAGATAGATATAAATTTTTATAGTTTTTTTTAAATTTCAAATTCGCTGTTACTTGAAGTTTTTTCCGTTTTTAATTGTTAAGTGTTAAAGAATAATTTAAAGACCAAAAATTAGGAACTTTGACATTTTTTTTAAGTATTTATTTTTGTTTTTAACAGCTTTTTTTAAAAAATTCAAATTTGCAGTTTAAATTTTTAGTATATTTTAATTATCATTTTTATAATGTTTAATTGTTAAGTGTTACAGAATAATTAAAATACCAGAATAATAATATGAACTTTGAAATTTTTTTACACTTTTTATTTATAAAAATTAACTGATTTTAGACGTGGATTCCCACTTTCCACGCCCCGTTTGCCCCACGAAATCTTAATATGTTATGATTTTTTTTTACAGTAAACTAATTACAATTTTCATAATATTTGTATATCTCTATTATTATTATTACTACTACTACTAATTTAACTGCTATTATTATATTATTATTATATTTTTATCTTTTATTTAATACTAACATAAAATATATTTAGATAGTTTTATAACATTTATTTGAATTTTTAAAGAGATAAACATGAAAGAGTAAAAGTTCATTCAAAACTCTTTAACTATGAATTAATATTTTTAAACTAATTAAATCTTTTTTTCAAATAAATAATAATATATTTTTAAAATCAAATATTTAAAAAATTTTAATACATTTTTTTGGTTATTGTTTATAATTTTTTAATACATTATTATTACAAATACAAGTAGAATTATCTTGTTATCTTGTGATAATTTAACCTCTTTTTCTTTTGCACGTTTTTTTAATTTTCTTTTCTTTCCTTTCTTTCTTTCTTTCTTTCTTTTGTTTGTTTGTTATTATTTTTTTATATAAAAATAAATAGACAACTTACATATATAAAGGTATTAAAATATATATACACGTTGAATTTGGTTATTAAATTTTAATTTATATTTAAGATTTTAAAATAATCGCAAGGAAGATTAAGCACCACAAATATATTATTTATATTTATCAATGATAAAAATTATAATATATTTTATCATTATATTTGATATAGATAAGTTTATGAAATATAAGTGTTCATTTAAATCTCTTTCATTGTTGGTTTCTATTTTTAAAATAATTAATTATAATAATATTTGTTTAAAAGATAATGTATTTTCAAATTTAAATAATTATAAAAATCTTATTACAATACTATTAAAGTTGTCCTAAAAACGGACACGTGGCTTCTTAGCAGCTTGCCACTTGGCCTCTTCTGATGCTTCGTCTTCTGCTTTATAATATATATAGATTTCACAAACATTTAAATATTGATAGTGAAGTGCTAATTAGCTTCGAATATCTCCAACTGCACGATCAAGAATCAAGAGGCCCGCTAGTACCAGGACCTGCATTGAATGGGTACAAACAAAATAGGAGAATGATTCGCTTGTGCTCAGTAGACATCATAGGCCGATCGAGCTTAAGCAAACAACTGTATAAAATAAAGGATACTAAAAAGGAAATATCACCCTGCACGCAGAATATAGTTTCGGTGATTCAAGTCCATAACAAATATAAAATATAAACATCACAATCACCACATCAATCAAAGGTAAGAGATGCGATGCAATGTAGTGTTATGCTATGCCAAGGTATGCCTACCGATATACATTTTTCGAGCCTAAGATCAAGAATAGGACCCGTGGGAGATTTGTGATGTCCATATAATAAATCAACTCTCATCAATACATCAGAGGACTCGAACTTAAACTTAAATCATCCACTTTTTTCAATAGTAAACAGTATTTCTCAGTGGAGCCAGGAATAGTACCAAAATGCATTGAATATAATCAAAATGAGTTCAAGTACTATCAAATCTCAATAAGAATCAATACAAACCCCCACACGAACATAACAAAGGTAAAATCAAGCTCAGTCCAACACTAAATAAATATGGGCTCCCGCATAGGTATGACAATAATAAAAGCGGCCACCACGTAGGCATAAAAATAGTAAAAGTTCAACTCAAGTCAAGCAAGAACAAGTAAATACCCTTCCCATCACATGTTTTACACGATATGCCCTCTACCCAAGCAAGGTCTGAAGAAATTTAAGACATAACATACCTCAAAGCTGAAAGACAAGTCCGAAGATATTCAACAATGATCCTTTCCCTTCCAAGCATCCTTGGAACACCCTCAATCGATCAAAAATAACTTGTCACGATCCAGATTAACGGACCGTGCGGGCACCTACACTATTCTAAGTAGCTAGGAGAACCCTTATTCCCAACTAAAAATATGTGGAAGACTTCTGTGTTTAAGAAAATACTGGATTAAATATATAATAAAGTAAATTAAATACGAATAAATAAGCTTTTTCAAAAACTTCTTACAAATGTCCTTCATTATTCCAAGACTTGGCCAGATATGTACAAGAGCTATCAACTACAACATAGACTGACAATAAAATAAATAATACAAAGACTCTAACATCTGCCAGGAAGAAAGTGCATAAGTTAGTGTTGAATATTGTCATCCATCTAGTAACTACAAACTAACCTGCATCCAGTCTACACTCCAAGAAGGAATGTAGAAGAGCAGGGTCAGTACAACCACACGTACTGGTAGGCATCATAAGCCGATCTTGTTTGTTCATATAATCATAAAATAGAATTAAGGAAAATAAATCATGACATCTTGAATGGAATATAATCCAACTAAGGTTGTAATAATATTATTACTTTACCTATATAAGTTACATCATCCAACTACTCTTCCAACTCCATCAATATTATATTCACTACTAACATACTCTAGCCTCATTAATTCACACAATCAACCACAATCCAACTCCAATACATCACTATTACTCTTTATTCACCTTATCTTTTTCATGACTCATATTCACAGGAACAAACCCGTAATCATAGACAACCCACACTAAACTCTCGGGCTAACAACCCAATGCTCTCTTATAATTTAAAGAATGATAACTAGCTATTCTAGTAAGTTATGATTAAAATATGTATAAATGAAGTAAGTCAACCAACATATAAGTAAGCACAAAGTTTCACTTTTTCAAATACATATCACACAATTAAATATTCAATGAATCAACAATAAGGCAATAACATATCAAACAGTGCTCACAAACAAGCCACATAACCATCAAGAGTATCAACCATACTGTAAACATTCACAGACTCAACACAAATATGTACACACATGCTATGGGACTTATTTTTACCAGATAGTCATGACCTATAGAGAATAATCTATGTTCATGTACCGTACCGGCATGGTACCTGATCCACCGTATACATATCCGTACCGGCGTGGTACCCGATCCAATATATACATATTTGTACCGGTGTGGTACCCAATCCACCATATACATATCTGTATCAGTGTGGTGCCCGATCCAACATATACATATCCGTACCAGCGTGGCACCCGATTAGACATATACATATCCGTACTAACGTGGTACCCGATCCAACATATATATATCCATACCGGTATGGTACCCGATCCAATATATACATATCCGTACTAGCGTGGTACCCGATCCAACATATACATATCCATACCGGTATGGTACCCGATCCAGTATATACATATCCGTACTAGCGTGGTACCCGATCCAACATATATATCTGTACCGGCGTGGTACCCGATCCACCATGTACATATCTGTACCGGTGTGGTACCCGATCCACAATAAATAAGTAATATCAATGTCAAATTTACTCTACCTCACAACATACAATACGATGTACTAAGTTTACAAGTACACTTAAAGTCATAGGACAATTTCAGCACGTAAATTTTTAATAATCATTTATACATGCCTCAACAATCCAAACATCATCAATTTCAAGCATGTCCGAATACCAATCAACAAGTACCCAATTAAGGAGCATACACGCAATTAAATCGAGTCTAAACTCTAATTAAATCATAACCCATTATACATATTTTATTAAATTCACACTATCTTTCGGGATGCAATACGACGTACTAAATTTATAACAGTACTTCAAATCATAAAGAAATCAGATGAAGTTCTTTCATTTATCAATATTTTTCACACGAAAAACACTTCATTGTCAAGCCAAATCACCCCAATATCACTAATCTCAATTTAAGATATAAAAAATTATTCTTATTTTTATCTAATAATAATTTTTATTAAGGGCTTTACTTAACTTGTAAACACCTCAGGAGTGGTCCCCACACCACTAATACATAAATAAGGCCAAACAAAATAAATCGTTACAGGTCATTAACAGTCTTATCACTAATATCACATTCTAGATAAATTATCAATCAAATTCCGTAGGTATCAACAACCTCTATTAAGTTTTGTCACTTTTATTTAAAACTCATTATTTTGTCAAGCATTAAGAATCTGTTGTAACACCCCTAATCTGGTACCCGAAATGCTACACGGTGCTCATGACCTCGAAGGATCACAAGCTAACCCATGACTGATATCTGTAACTGAGCACTGCATAATATGATGTAAAAATACAGAATTAAAGGCTAAAAGGCCATAAGATTCAAATATATGATAAAATATATCATCTAAAAATGTGGTACATCATTACCAAAATAACTGAAATAACTGTGAATATGCTATAGTCTGAAAGCCTCTAGACTGTCTAAATAAGGAGTTGATGGGACATGTCCCCAAATAACTCCAACTACTGAAATAACTAAGTACTAAAGATATGAAATAATCAAATCATAACATCCTCGGATGATGAGGACTCACTGCTGAAATTGGAATGCTACTGATGCTCTTGAGCTCGTGCTTCTAAACCTATGGTATAAAAACACCATAGCACAAATATGTCAGTACGATTGAATGTACTGGTATGGAAGTGAGGTAGGCTGAATGCAAAGGGTTCATATGCATGAACAATGCTAACTGATTATATAACATGATCGTGAGAATACATACATGAGTGTGTAACTGTGACTGGATTCGTGAGTAAAACTGACTACTGAGTCTGAATACTGATAACATGAGTTACTGATAACTGGTATAACTGATGTAATTGATACTGGGAGACTGTGTCTGACAGTCTAGGTTCTGATGGAACTAGTTGAGTTTTGTACTTAGCTGAGTGACTGTATCTGACAGTCTAGGTTTTGTAGAACTATCTGAGTTTTATTACTGAGCTTAAGTGACTATATCTGACAGTCCTGATTTTGTAACTGAAATTATGAGAGAATTCATCTAACCAATATGCCTTTTTTTCTTAATAGATTTGGGGTCCAACCCATAACTCCAGTTGGAAGGGTGTCAATACCGCGATACTGGTAAGGATAAGCTGTGAGAAATCCCTCATCTAATCGGTACTCTAAGGAGAATTGTGGGGCCCTCAAGTAACAAATTAAGCCACCTCATCTACCCTTAACTAGTAGGTTTGATGTCTCAACCTATGCTGGCTACGTAGTTTTGGAGCACAAGGATTGCTTCTAAGAATCACACCCTCTACTAACAGGTGAGTTCCCATTCTTGGGCTCACTCGGTGCTGAATCCTACTCCCATAGAATAGACACTGAATATGATTAAATGGACTGAGTTCATTGATTTTCGTTAACTGACAGAATACTATTGAGATCTGATAATTGACTGAGATTACTGAGATTACTAAGTTTTCCTGAGTCAAGTAACTGACTGAATTCTACTAAGTTCTAAAACTGACTAAGAATACTACTAATCATGGCGTGACTGAGATTTATCACGAAACTGATGCTAGCTCTAGGAACACAACTAAGTTGTCGGGTACAAGTACCCCCAGAACTCGATAGCATCAAAACTGACAAGACATGACACTTCTTGAACACACAACCATGGTCAATATTTCATAGTACTATCATTGGAGATTTTCATGAAGTATTTGCATACCCCAATCTCACACATGACTAAGAATGCATATAAACATGTCATAATTCCCTAAGCTTAATCTCATGAGCATTACATCAAACTATTGCAAGGCATAACAATAGCATGGGAGTCATTTTGAACATAATGGTAACATGAATTCATCATTTAGGTTCTATTGAGTCATAATGCACAAGTATTATTCTCTTAGGCATTTTATCAAACACCTAGTATGAACAAATTAAGGCTTAGGCATGATATCAAATTAATACCACATGATTCCCTAATTCAACTCAATTTCATAAATTTTAGCCAACATACTAGCGTAGTTTCATGAACAACACATAAAGATCCCAACTTGAGAATCCTACAACAAAAACTACATGAACATAATCAATCCACAACATAAACATCACAATTCATAATTTAAAATTGGATTCTTGGGCTTCATGGATGAAAGAAATCCATGAATGAACACTTGACATACCTTGGATGGAAAATTCTTGAAAAATAATGGTAGAATCTCTTGAATTTGAAGCTCCTATGAAAACCCTAGACTTGTTCTTGAGAGTATTGGAGATTAACAATAATATTTTGGTGAAATAAGGGTTGAATCTCTTGTTATAGGCTTATATAGGGGTGAAAAATTGACCCTTTTGCCCTTAAAAACATGGATATTTAATGACTGAAAACTAGGCATCGACGCGATTAGCAACGCGGCACGTTGATGCATCGACGCGATACCCGACGCGTCGTGCCATGATCGCGCCAAGCCTCATTAGTTTTACTGGTAGTCCCTGCAATAATGTTAACCAACGTGATAGGCGACGCATCACGCCAAGATCGTGTTGGTCCACTATTTTAGGACACTAAACATGGTCTAAACGAGGTTCGAAAAATTTAAAACTTGTTTAAGAACACCCATTGACCTCTCTGATCATGAATTAACAAAAATACGGACCATTAAAGGACATTAAGATGGCGAAATGAAATTGACAACTTTCGAAGTCCAAAAATAAACTAAGTTTGGGAACTTAGCTAGAATTTTCTAAGTATGGGACCCTCTTGACAAGTTTAAAGGACTGATTTAAGCTTAGAAATTTTACGGGGTCTTACAATATCTCCCCCTTAGGAATATTCATCCTCCAATGAGACTGACTGGGATGGGGAAAATACAAACTGAAATATATATAGGACATGAATAACTGAAACATGATTTCATGACTGACATGATTGATAAACTGAATATATCATGCTGAACATGCATATCTGATGCATGAATACATGACTGACATGATGCATGAACATATGACTGAATATGCAATGGTATTTGATACCAAGTTTATAATAGAATTCTGATCATAAAACTGAATACCAAGTTGTTAATGAAACTGAACATGATAACTAAGCAAGCTTAAGGTAAACTATTACCTTGGGCTGAGTCTGAGTTAGCGGAAAAGAGGTGAGGATACTTTGTCCGCATATCTGCTTCTGCTTCCCAAGTAGCTCCCTCAATGGACTGATTCCGCCAAAGAACTTTGACTAGAGGGACTTCTTTTTTCCTCAATCTACGAGTTTGGTAGTCAAGAACTTTGACTGGAATCTCTTTATAAGAGAGGTTGTTCTGAAAATCAATGCCCTTTATAGGGACTACAACTGATGGGTCACCTATGCACTTCTTGAGCAAAGAGACATGGAACACTGGATGAACTGAGGCTAGATCTGAAAGCAATTTGAGCTCATAAGCTACCTTGCTGAAATGACTGAGAATTTTGAAGGGACAACATATCGGGGACTGAGCTTTCCCTTCTTGCCGAATCTCTTCACTTCCTTCATGGAAGGGATCTTTAGGTAAACATAGTCACCAATATCTAACTCGAAATCCTTTCTGCACACATCTGCATAAGAATTTTGTCGGCTCTGAGCAGCCTAAAGTCTTTCTCTAATCAACTGGGCTTTTTCTAAGGTATCGAATACTAAGTCAGCCCCTATAACTGAGGCATCACTAACTTTGAACCAACTGATTGGAGATCTGCATATCCTACCATAGAGAACTTCGAATGGAGCCATCCGAATGCTGGAATGATAGCTGTTGTTGTATGCAAACTCAATCAAAGGCAAGTGATCATCCCAACTACCCTTGAAATCAATTGCATACGCTCGCAGCATATCTTCTAAAGTCTTAATGGTCCTTTTTGCTTGACCATCTGTCTGGGGATGAAAAGCTGTACTGAGATGAACTTGGGTACCAAGACCCTTTTGGAATACTTTCCTAAAGTGAGAGGTGAATTGGGTACCTCTGTCTAAAATAATGGACAATGGGACACCGTGTAATCTGACCAACTCCCTGATATAGAGTTTGGTGTAATCCTCGGCTGAATAAAAGGTATGGACTGGAAGAAAATGAGCTGATTTGGTCATCCTATCTACAATGACCCAAATTGAATCCTGCAGGCGCCGAGTATAAGGCAAACCTATCACGAAGTCCACGTTCACTTCTTCCCACTTCCAAGAAGGAATACTGAACTCTTGCATGGACCCACTAGGCTTCTGATGCTCTATCTTAACCTGCAGACATGTAGAGCACTTAGCCACAAACTCTATAATATATCTTTTCTACCCACTCCACCAATAGATCTCCCATAAGTTGTGGTACATCTTAGTGGCCCATGGATGAATAAAGTCGCGCGCACCATGCGCTTCTGCAAGAATTCGCTGCCTCAAGTCATCTACACCTGGCACACAAAAATGACCCTGACAACGCAAAACACCATCTCCCTCTTGGGAGAAAACCTCTACTTTCTGATCTTTGACTAATTCTTTCAACTTGATTAGACTGAAATCTCTATCCTATTTTTATTTCACCTCAAAAACTAGAGATGATTATGAACTGGTCTGAACCCATATACTACCTTCTGCTGAATCGACTAGGCGGACACCTAGTCTAGCAAGCTGATGGACTTCTTGAGATAACTTCTTCTTACTGTCCTCAACATAAGAAACACTACCCATAGACAGTCTATTGAGGGCATCGGCCACAACATTGGCCTTTCCCGAATGATAAAGGACACTTATGTCGTAATCTTTTAAGAGTTCTAACCATCTTCTTTGACGAAGGTTAAGATATTTCTGAGAAAAGACATATTGAAGGCTCTTATGAACTATGAACGCATCTACATGAACACCGTACAAGTAATGCCTCTATATCTTTAAGGTAAAACCTATGGCTGCTAACTTAAGATCATGAGTAGGATAATTCTTCTCATGGGGTTTAAGCTGTCTGGAGGCGTACGCTATGACTTTACCATGCTGAATAAGGACACAACTGAAACCTACTCTGGATACATCACAATACACTATGAACCTATCTGTACCATCTGTAAGAGCCAAAACTAGAGCTAAGGTGATTCGAGTTTTCAACTCCTGAAAACTCTTCTCGTAAAGATCTGACCACTGAAACTTGACTTTCTTCTGAGTTAATCTGGACATAGGAGATGCAATAGAAGAAAATTCCTCAACAAACCATCTATAATAGCCATCCAAACCCAAGAAACTCCTGATATCTGATAGAGATACAGGTCGAGGCAAGTTTCTTACTGCGTCAGTCTTTTGAGAATCAACTCTAATGCCATCACCGGAAACATATGACCAAGAAATGCTACTGAACTTATCCAAAACTTTCACTTACTGAATTTGGCAAACAACTGATGATTTTTGAGAGTCTGCAATACTATTCTGAGATGGTCTGCATGGTCACGCTCATTGCGAGAGTAAACAAGGATGTCATCTATGAAGACTATGACGAACAAGTCTAATTACTTCTTGAACACACGATTTATCAAGTCCATGAAAGCTGTTAGGGCATTGGTAATACCAAAGTACATAACTAAGAATTCAAAGTGGCCATACCGAGTAAAAAAGGCTATTTTTAAAATGTCATATTCTCTGACTCTGAGCTGATGGTAGCCTAATCTGAGATCTATCTTAGAGAAATAGTTGGCACCCTAAAGTTGGTCAAATAAGTCATTGATTCTGCTAAGTGGATACTTGTTCTTGACCCTGACTTTATTAAATTGACGGTAGCCAATTCATATTTTGAGAAAACCATTTTTCTTTCGTACGAATAAGACTGGTTCGCCCTACGAGGACACATTGGGTCTGATGAATCCCTTATCTAGGAGATCCTTCATCTGTTCTTTTAATTATCTGAGTTCTGCTGGTGCCATTCTGTATAGCGGAATAGATATAGGCTGAGTATCTGGAAGAAGATTAATACCGAAGTCTATTTTCCTTTCGGGAGGAATTCCTAGAAGATCTTCAGGAAAGACATCTAAATATTTATTCACTACTTGGATTGATTCAAAACTGGGAGTTTTAGAACTAGAGTCCTTACTCAAACAAGATGATAGACACATCCCTTAGATATCATTTTTCGTGCCCGAAGGTAGGAAACAAGCTGACCTCTGAAAATTAAAGTACTACCTCTCCACTCTAGGACAGGTTCATTCAAAAAATGAAATTGGACAATTCTATTTCTACAGTCGACTGTGGCATAGAAGGAATGAAGCTAATCCATGCTGAGAATGACATCAAAATCAATCATCTCTAATTGGACTAAGTCTGCTGAAATGACTTTATGAGATACCATAACCGGATAGTTCCTGTATACCCGTTGGGCTATGATGGTTTTACCCACTGGGGTGGAGACTGAGAAGGCCTCTGCTAGAATTTCAGGATTGAGTCTGAAATCAACTGCTATATAAGGAGTAACAAAAGACAAAGAAGCTTCGGGATCAAGCGAAGTGTAAACATGCAAATGAAAGATCTGTAACATACCAGTAACCACATTAGGAGAATTATCCTAATCCTGTTGAGACTGAAGAGCGTAGAGTCTATTTGGGCGTTGCCCACTAGTAGCACTAGAAGTGGCACCTTGCTGATTCGGGAGACTGGACCGAGTTGAGGAACCGTTACGCTGACCCTGAGGACCTGACTGAGGACAATCTCTGACTCTGTGGCCTGGCTTGCCACATCTGAAGCAAATATCACTGCCAGCTCTGCAAGTACCCTGATGGTGCTTGCCACATGTCTGACAAATAGGCTAGGTTCGGGCGCTGCTAACACTGTCCTGAGACTTAAATCCTGGTGCCCCATCTCTGTTACTATCTATGAATTTCAGCACTGGATCACAGGCTGAGAAAGGAGCTGGAACGGATTACTTTGGGCAAAACTGAGAACGACTTCCACCCTCTGACTTAGGTTGAGCAAAGCTAAAACTACTTGTCCTTGCTAGCTTATTCTGTTTATCTCTCATCTTAATTTTTTGCTTTTCTATATATTGAGCATGGATTATAAGACTGGCTATGTCCATATCACTAATCAACATTGCAGATCTGTACTCATTGACCACACTATCATTCACCCTAGAAACAAATTTACTCATCTTAGCCCTGTTATCTGCCACTACATGAGGAGCGTATTTAGCTAGTTGAGTAAACTTAAGAGAATACTCTTTCACTGTCATGTCGCCCTAACTGAGGTTGATAAATTCTAACACCTTAGCTTCCCTCAGCTCTAGGGGAAAGAATCTATCAAGAAAAGCAGTGACAAACTCATCCTACTCTATAGGCCCTGCATCACCAACCCTCTCTGCTCTCCACTATTTAAACTATGTGTGAGCCACATCCTACAACTCATATGTAGCTAGCTCAGGACTCTCAACAGTTGACACCCCCATATATCTGTAACCTTCTGAACCTGATCAAGGAATTCCTGAGGGTCCTTATCTAATTTAGACCCGAAAAAGGATAGTGGATTCATTCGGGTAAAGTCCCAAATCCTAGCTACTGAGGTGTTGTCCACTGGGTTGGATGGAACGAAAGCTGGTCGTTCATTATGGGCAGCAACTGAGTTAGCAAGAGTAGTGAATGCAGCTCTGAACTCTGCATGAGAAAAATATTCGTCCAAGGGATCTGGTTGGACGGGCTTAGGGGCTGACTGATTTTTATTTCTTCTCTTAAGAGGAATGTTCTATAGAAGAAAGGGAGAAACGAATTAGACTGAGAGTTAAACTTGAGCTCATGCTCACTGGCACAACATGAATACTGAAAGAAGGAAAACTGTTTCTAAAACATCTTATAGCCTCCTATACATAAATGTGGAACGCAACACTCCCATGCACAAGACTCTACTAGATATAGCTTTCAGACTTCCTAGGATACTATTGAACCTTAGGCTCTGATACCAAGTTTGTAACGCCCCGAATCTGGTACCCGAAATGATACACGGTGCTCATGACCCTGAAGGACCACAAGCTAACCCATGACTAATATTTGTAACTGAGAACTGCATAATATGATGTAAAAATATGGAATTAAAGACTAAAAGGCCATAAGGTTCAAATAAATAATAATACATAACATTTGGAAATACGGTACATCATTACCAAAACAACTGAAATAACTGTGAACATGTTATAGTCTGAAAGCCTCTAGAGTGTCTGAATAAGGAGTTGATGGGACATGTCCCCAATTAACTCCAACTACTGAAATAACTAAGTACTAATGATATGAAATAATCAAATCAAAACATCCTTGAATGATGAGGACTCACTGCTGACTTTGACTGCTAAAACTGGAATGCTATTGATACTCTGGAACTCATACTTCTGAACCTATGGTATAAAAATACCATAGCACAAATGCATCAGTACAATTGAATGTACTAGTAAGCAAGTGAGGTAGGCTGAATGCAAAGGGTTCATATGCATGGACAATGCTAACTGACTGTATAACATAATTGTAAGAATACATACATGAGGTGTAACTGTGACTGGATTCGTGAGTAAAACAAACTACTGAGTTTGAATACCAATAACATGAGCTACTGATAACTGGTATAACTGATGTAACTGATACTGGGTGACTGTGTCTAACAGTATAGTTTCTAATGGAACTAGTTGAGTTCCGTACTGAGCTGAGTGACTGTATCTGACAGTCCTGGGTTCTTTAGAACTATCTGAGTTCTATTACTGAGACTGGGTAACTGTATCTGACAGTCCTTATTCTATAACTAAAACTATGGGAGAATTCATCTAATCGATATGCCCCTTTTTCTAAATAAATTTGAGGTCCAACCTGTAACCCCAGTTGGAAGGGTGTCAATACCGCGCCACTGGTAAAGACAAGCTGTGAGAAATCCCTCGTCTAACAGGTACTCTAAGGAGAACAGTGGGACCCTCAAATAATAGGTTAAGCCACCTCATCTACCCATAACTAGCAGGTTTGATGTCTCAACCTACATTGGTATGTAGTTCTGGAGCACAAGGATTGCTTCTAAGAATCACACCCTCTACTAACAGGTGAGATCTCATCCTTAGGCTCAGTCGGTGCTGAATCCTACTCCTATCTGAATAGACACTGAACATGATTAACTGAACTGGACTGGACTGATTTCATTGAGTTTTGTTAATTGGTGGAATACTATTGAGATCTAATAATTGACTGAGATTACTGAGATTAATAAGATTACTGAGTTTTTCCTGAGTCGTGTAACTGACTGAATTCTACTAAGTTCTGAAACTAACTGAGAATACTACCAATCATGGTGTGATTGAGATTTATCATGAAACTGACGTTGGCTCTAGGCACATAGCTAAGTTGTTGGGTACAAGTACCCCCAGGACTCGACAGCATGAAACTGACAAGACATGACAATTCTTGAACACAGCCATGGTCAATATTTCATAGTACTATCATTGGAGATTTTCATGAAGTATTTGCAAACCCCAAGCTCACATATGAATAAGAATGCATATAAACATGTCATAATTTCCTAAGATTAATCTCATGAGCATTATATCAAACTATTACAAGGCATAACAATAGCATGGGAGTCATTTTGAATATAATACTTGTGCATTAATGACTAAAACTGGTCATCGACACGATTGGCGACGTGGCGCATCGATGCATCAATGTGATACCCGATGCGTCGCACCAAGCCTCAGTAGTTTTACTGGCAGTCCTGCAACAATGGTAACCAACGCGATAGGCGATACGTCGCGCCAAGATTGCTTTAGTCTACTATTTTGGGACACCAAACATGGTCTAACCAAGGTTCGAAAAATCGAAACTTATCCGGGGACACCTATTGACCTCTCTGATCATGAATCAACAAAAATACGGACCATTAAAGGACATTAAGGTGGCAAAATGAGATTGCCAACTTTCGAAGGCCAAAAATAAACTAAGTCTGGGAACTTAGCTAGAATTTTCTAAGTATGGGACCCTCTTGACAAGCTTAAAGGACTGACTTAAGCTTATAAATTTTGCGGGATCTTACATTTGTTCACATAAGGACCTCAAAGATAATGTCACTTATCTAGTCCTCACAAGGAACCCATTATAATTTCAATAATAGAAATGCACAAAAATTCTAAATACAGTCTCAATGACCGGACCACACAAGGATCCCCACATAACATCAAATAATTGAACCATACAAGGATTCATCCACAGCATCATTAACAAGAACCTCTCATTAAGGAAATCACATATCACCTCGGTCTTTCATTCATGTCTCTTTAATTTTTCACCATCTTTTCTTGAAATCATATTCTCAATTTTCATATAATCAATTTTATCAGTATAATAGTACCCAAAACAAGTAAGCACCATAGAATTACTAGTTTCACAACAACAAGAAATCAAATAATCCTATCACAATTATCAACAAAAACAACTTTATAAATTTTCATCATTGAAATTCAAGCAAAAACAATTCACAACAATCTAGCAACCCAAGTTTAGCCAAATATTAAACATAAGCAACCAATAAGTTCACTACTTCCATAAGTTTTTACCTATTAATAATAAATTTTAGCCCTAATTAACATATACCAATTGAAATCTCCTAGATTTCTACTCAAAATTACTAAGATACCAATTGGAATTAACTACATTTCAATTAAGCTATGTTAAGATACCAATTAGAATCATCTAGATACCAACTGGATCTAATCCAATAGTCAAAGATTAGGACGGCACGATAGAGAGAAAGAAAGGAAAACGAATTCTACATGCCTCATAACCTTCCAAAGATTGGGTGTGGGGTCCTACACACCAATCTACGAAACTCTATTTGACATTGTTCTTGCACTTGTGAGACCGGTAAACCTAACGTGCGGATACCAACTTACCATCCGCTCATCCCCGAATGGACATTCAGTGGAGAAAAGCACGAGGTTGGAATTAGAGAGACATCACTAATAGAGTTGCTTATACTACACCCTATTCACTCACTCGATATCCTTATTGGCCAAAATTTAAAGAGTTTATTACAAGGATAAAGCTTCAATTTTTAGTATAAACTCACTTTATCTTAAATTTAAGGAGTTTATTCAAAATTCACTCAAAAATAAGTTGAAATCGAGTTAGAAATCATCAAAATATCAATTTTTTATTTTATCAGAAAAATTCAAAATTACAAGTTCAAAAACCTTGATTTGAAGATAAAATCCCAAAATAAATGATGGATAATGAACAAATTTAAGTTTACAAGCTCACATAAATCTTGGAAAATGGGCTTGAAACCACCCAAAATCGAGCTCAATTCTTGAAAATGGTGAAAAATGTATTTGAGGGTGAAATTAAGCTATTTAAACTATTCTGTGAATAGTAGTCCATGATTGCGACCACTCTTCATGTTCACAAACAAGACCGATCGTGAACCATCGTGAATGTGGCTGACTGATTGCATTTTTTATGCTTTAGCTCACATCCAAACCCGACTTATCCCTTCATGTTTGCAGTCCCACCATCATAATTGTGATTGGACAAAAAATTCTTTCTTCACAAATGTGACAGAAGGATTGAAAACACGAAGCAGACCTGATGGTCGCACCAGCAGTGAACTTAGGCCAAAAAAGTCTCAATTGGACCCTCAAGATTTTATCAGGATCCTACATAAATAAATCAATAATGCTTATAGGTTAATTTCGGCATTTTGGAATCATTAAAACCATCAGAATTACCAACATAGGTCATTTTCAACAATTTAGGAAAAGGACCTCATTTAGACAATTTTAATCAACTTCTCGACTAAACGCTCGAAATCACACTAAAAGCCTCGGGACCCAAACATATATGCTACTAATATAAATTCAATATTCTAGAGCTGATGGAACTGACAAAATTTTTATACAATACTCAAATCTCCAAATATTGATCAAATCAACAACCCGACTCAAAAGCCCCCCAAAGTTACAAACTCATAGAAAATCCAACCAAACATTTCGAAAACCGCGTCTCCCACTCCACAACTAACAATTATAATTAAGAAAAACTGTGAAAAGAAGAAAAATAGTCAAAACATAGAAAAATCCAGAACTAACTACGAGGGTGGTTACACTTGTAGCCTATGATTATGAATTGATTATGTTTCTGACACTTTGAATCTATCTGCTGCATATGCTTTCATATTTCTCTCCTACTTATACATTTCATATATCATGAAAATTGTGGGCTTTGTGGAAAAAGATTTGAAAGAATGAATTTTTGAAAGAAATGACTCAGAAGAAAATGAAATATATTTTACCATTCAACCCGATGCAGAATTTCTGGTGTAGACACATGATATTATACTTATTCAGTTTGATGTAGGATTTCGGACATAGTTACATACTTATTTGATTAATTTTATGATGAAAGATTTCAGATAGGTATATGAGTTTTCGCGAATCTCCCATGGTTCCTGCCCTGAAACACTAAATGCTCGAAAGTTGGTTACTGGTGATCATTCATATTTACATTGCATAGCATCTCATCATACTCTTGGACTGTTATTTTTATTGAGATGAATCGTATTTTTTTATGATATCAGTACTGCTAAGACTTTTCTACTTGCAAGTTTATTTTAGTATAATCTTTATGGCTTTATTCAAATCTAATTTTACATTATATTGAAAAGATGGCAGTCAAACTTTATAATGTGATCTTTTTTGCGGAAAATTTCCAAAAGTAGCAACTATAGAGCCTTAATTATAACTTTTGTAACAACAGTTTCAAAATTATGAAAAATAGCAATATATATTTTGCATTTGAGTAAAATGTTGCTATATAAATACATATACAAATATAGAATTTGTTCCTAATTTAACTCTAATCAGTTAGAGTTAAATAAGGGAAGAAATTGTTCCTTACTTTATGGTACATTTAATTATACAGATTTCTCAATTCATGGTCTTTTTTTAATTTTATATATTCCTTTTTCTTATATGACTCTTTTTTAACATCTGTTATTATTTTACAGTTATTTTTTGCAAAATTCAAAATCATTTTCCATGATCAGCAATCCAAAATAAATTCAAAAAATCAGATTGAAGTTGAAGAGCTTCTAGATTTCAAAAAAAAAAAAAAACTACAATTACAAGTATTGAAAAATGAATTTGATTTGTGTATTTGAATTTCATCAAATTTTGTGCTTAATGTTTGATTAGCATCTAAATTTCAAAAAGAAAAAAAAAATAAAAAAATCAAAACTGCGATTGTATATGAATTTCATCAAATTTAGCAGCCATTGCTTTCTGTGAATCCATAAACGAACTAAAATTTGAGTTCGTATATGAACTCAAATTGTTTTCTGTGAATCCATACACTATAATTCAAAATTTGAGTTCGTATATGAATTTCATAAAATTTAGCAATCATTATTTTCTACAAATCCATATGCAAACTCCAATTTCAGTTCATATATGAACTCAAATTGTTTTCTGTGTATCCATACAGTATAATTCAAATTTTGAGTTCATATATGAATTTCAGCAAATTTAGCAGCCATTGTTTTCTGTGAAATACTTTTTTTCAATTTATCCGTACAAATTTGAATGTTATTCGTATTTGTTAAAAAAATAATTTTAATTGATATGCGTTTAGCAGTTTCATTTTTTTTTTCAAATTTATTTATATATTCATAATTTTTTCTGATTGTGTTTGACATGAACTTAATGATAACTTATGAGTTTACCGCAATCAGATTATTTGAGTTTAATTATATGTTATTGATGCATTTGTTTGGTTAATAAAAATCATTATATTTTATTTTGACAGTTGTATATTATTATTTATTTTGCAAATTTGACAGAATGAAATAGTATGTATTTGATAATTTCACTGTTATACAAAAAATTACATTTCACTGTTATATATTTTCAGCAATATGTATATATATATATATAGTAGGTATATGTGTTCAACTACCATGTCCTTCAACGTGTATAAAATATATGTGTGTTTGAACTACCATACATGAAAAGAACACATAATATAATATGTATTAGCAATCATGATTTACTCTATAAATGTATAACATCAACATGTTAACTAGATTTTTATATGTGAAACAATTGTAATGTGACATATACATTTTTTTACTATATTAAATGAGAGTGTTTGTCTACCATTCAGATTATTCATTTATATATATTTATTTACATATGCAGGACATATATTTCTTTTGGCATATGGTGTATGTTTGATTCAGAAAATGATGAATTTTGAACTTGATTCTTTGAGAATCTGAAGGAGGCATACAATGAAAGAAAACACATGTGTGTTGTTTCTGATAGTAATAAAAGCATCATAAAAGTTGTTGGTGATGTTTACAAAGATGTACCGAATTATGCATGTATGTGGCATCTATGAAAAATCGTGAAAAAAATTATAGAAAGTCACTTGATGCATTATCGAAGATGTATTTGAAGTCATATGTTTCATGTATTTGAATTTTTTTACTCTTAAAATTGTTGCATTTATTTACTGAACTTGCAAGTTATTTTAGTTCATTATGAATAAATGAATGTAACTTATCCTAATTAAATATATTGATACAGATATATATATATGTATTTTTAGTTTTATTATGTATAGTCCTATGTAAACTACATATGCAAACATTAATATCTGAAAAATAACATATGGAGACCTAAACAATACATATAGACATATGTAAGAATTCAAGGATAACTGAAAATACATATGCATATCTATGAATACATATTCAGTCATATAAATTCATACGCAGAACTAGAAAATACATATGAATAACTAAAAAAATACATATGCATAACTGCATATGTCTAACAGAAATATAAAACTAATCAAAAAACATAAAACTAACCTCAAAACATTCAATGTAAGTTGATTCAAATCAAAATTTGTACATCTATATATGTACAACAAATGTGATATTCAACATAAAATGAAAATTAAAAATATTATTTTAAATTTATTCAACGTCATTATATTTGTAATCAATAAATGTACCAACAGAACCAATAAAAAAATATAATAACTTGGAATATACATGTATAAATCTAAAAATACATATATGTATTTTTAATTTTATATATGGATAGTTCTACGTAAACTACATATGCAAACATTAAAAATCTAAAAAAAATACATATAAAGAACTATAAAATACACATGCACATCTTTAAAAAACCTAAGCTTAATTGAAAATACATATGCATATAAATACATATGCAGAAATATAAAATACATATGCATCCTTATAAATACATATGCATAACTGGAAAAATACATATGCATAATTGCATGTGTCTTACAGAAACATAAAACTAACAACGAAATATTCAATTTAAGCTGATTCAACATCAATAATCAAAATATAACTGTCAAGTTCTACAAAACTTTCAACATGAAAGTAATACGCGAAACTTAAGAACTATTAAAATACGTATTTGTTCATCTAAAGTTAACTATTGTCAAAAATAAAATATTAAAAAGTAAACATCAAATTTCAAGAACTTCAATGTCTTCTGTTATCCCAATTTCTCTAGGAGACCTCATTGGTGCTTCATCATCACTTTGTTCCTCATCTTTTTCTTTTCTCGAACCATAATTCCACAAAAGTGAAGCATAGCTTGTGTGAATATGGTCTGAATCAAAGACAACATAAGGAACACCTTCATCATAAGTAAGAATCTCAACATATGTGACCATATACAATCCATAGTCTCTGCAAATACATTTAGCAATAAAAATCTGTTAAAAATGAATATATACCATTATACATGTAATATGTATATTCAGTACTTACAAACTGCCACTTGATTGTTGAGGCAAATCACTTGTAAAACAAACATCAGATAGATTCAACTTATCTTTATCTTTGTAATATGGATGATTGTTAATATCAATACACTCTTTTCATAGAAATTACAGACATAAAGGTATAACATCTACTAACTTTTCAATTTCTGCAAGCACAACAGCATCATGACCTGCAGAGGACAATGAATCATATATGTATTTTCAAATACATTAAAAAATACAATTATATATCTAAAAAGTGCCACATATGTATTTTCTACGTACCAAATAATAAAACTATATATACATAAAACTATCATATATATTTTGTGAATACATCACTGGTCCATATCTAAGTTATCAAACATCAAAATACAAACATTGTCATCATCTCATGAATAACAAATACAACTAAGCAAAAAATACAAATATTAGCAATAACAAAAAAATATATATCTAACCGGTAACAAATACATTTTATATATTTCAACCAAATCAAATACATATGTATTTTATTTATACATAACTGGTACAAAAATCATGCTTATCAAGAATAAAGAAGTACATATCATAGTCAAAATCTAATGAATAACAAATACAACTTAACATCAAATGCAAATCTTAGCAGTAAATAAAATAAAAACATATCTAAATTGTAGCATGTATATACTTTACATGTCAAAATAGTGCCACTTATGTATTTACAGAATACATATTATACTTATATTACAACATATACATATGTATTTTATGAATACATGAATGGTCCAAATTTAAGTAACCAGAATATAATACAACTGAACATCAAATACAAACCTTATCGGTGATAAATACAAATATCTTACACATATCTTAAATACAAATATATATCAAAAATATGCAAAATACATAACATATACAATTCTTATCAGTAACAAACCTTTGTACAAAATATATATGTATATAATACATATATGAACATGTTGTCCAGAAACTATAAAATTTTACAAATAGCATCATACCTCCTTCATTTTCTCTTCTTCGGATTCATAATCAGATGAAACGATACTTGCAATTTTACTAGATTCACCTTTTTCATCTGACTTTCTCTTTTTAATCGATTTTTTAATTTTTGTGGGTTTTGGGATGAAGATTTTCTCAAATCTTTTCATTTTATTTTTTTTCACAATATTTTTCGGATTGTTACGGTGCTTCAATCTCACTTCTTTACTGTTAACACCTTCCTTAGGTTGAATATTAGTAGAACACAAGTTAAATCTTCATCTTGTGTTAACCCAAGACTAAACGATGGTAGTTCATCATAAACTAAATTCATCGATTGAATACCTCTAACCGAACTACTATGATTTGCATGTTGTGCCATTATACCAAAACTTTAAAAATTTCAACACACACACAAAAAAAAACTAATAGACCAAATCGCAGAAGAAGAATAAAAAATTTGAAAGAAAATTTCGACAGTAAAATACATAAAAGACTTTTATATAGAAAATATAGTATGCATTAACTGTAAAATAAAATTACCTTAATTGATGGATGCAATGTTTATCAAGATCTTGAGAGATAAAAATAGTATTGAAAAAAAAATAGAAGGTTGGAAGAAACTGAAATTGGTAAAGTAGCGTGACAATAAGGGTAAGGTAAAAAAAGGTGTTCAAGTCACGCTCTTTTTCCTAAAAAAGGTAAAATATTGCTAAAGGGTATGGACTGCGTACATTTTATCCTCCCCAGACCCCACTGTGTGAGAATACACTAGGTTTGTTGTTGAATATCTTAAGGTTACTTGGTTATGTAATTTTTTCAAAGTCGGGTGACATATTAAGAATTATAGTATTTACAATTTAAATGTAATCAAATAAGAAATATTACAGTATAAATGACTGCTTGTAGTTATCACACTTTTCAAAAAGTTATCTACTAAAGGAAAAGGGTAAAATAGCTCGGTGGACCTTCGTACTTGTCATCTAAACCCCTGAACTTAATAAAACTTAACATTTTAAATTTTATTTCGGTGTGTGTAACACAATTGCTGTCACGCCAGCTTCCACATTATTTTTAAATGTTGCATTAAATTTTACGTCATTTTAAAAATGGCACATAAGAAATTAAATACTAAATAAATTTAAATTGATAAAGCAAATTAAAACAAATTAAAAAGTGAATTGAAAATGAAGATTTTAAATTTAAAATAAAAAAAAATTCACTACTCCCTGGTTCTTTGTCTGTGGGGATATGGGTAAATGACTGTGTATATGATGATTGAGAGGAGCTCCTCTCTCCAGTGTATGCGAGAGATATGTGTGTGTATATATTGTGAGTGTCTACTGTGATCAATCCCGTCGAATCTCAAAATTAGTGAAACCTGGTTGTGTCGCATTATTTCAGCGAGTTTGACGGACTGTGGTTTTCGGTTTCAGAGTTTTCCGATGAGTGTCGCCGGAGAAGGTCAATTTAGGATTGTTGGACTGGAACTGTGGCGATTTCCGGTGGATTTGTAGCCGAAATATACAACTGGGGTCGAGTTTAACGGTTTAAGGTTGTTAATGGAGTTTTGGGTTGGATTTTTGGTGGGATGGAGCAGACAGCGTGATTTTTTGTGTCTTCCTTTACTCTCCCTCCATTTTTTTTGCGTCTTCTTTGATTTTTCCCCTTTTTCGCTCAATTTGTATGTGTGAATTTGTGAATCCGGTGTGTGTGTGGATTGTTGTGCTTGTATATCAGCTTATGTGTGTGTATGGCGTGGTTGTATGTGTCCTGTTTAGTCTGTGAGTGTGTGTATTTGTTCTTATTCAATGGGAACAACTTGGGGCTGCAATGGGAGATCCCCTGCAATGGTGCTATGTGTATGGGGGGAGGGGGGCTACACTGGTGCTGGGGGGGGGGGGGGGGGGGGGGTCTTTTTAAATTTTTTTTAATGGTTTAATGTAATAACACCAAAAAATGACCCTCACTCGCGACATGCGCGTGTAGTCACACACTTTATCCAACTCATCCAATTTTGTGTCACATAAGCTTGGTCAACGGCCAGAGGGGTTTGAAATATTGTGTTTTAATGAGTTCAGGGGTTTAGATAACAAAAGTCTAAGTATAGACATTCAAATAACAAATTCAAACAAGTATAAGGGTCCACCAAGCTATTTTGCCAAAAGAAAAAATAATGATTAAGATTGTATGGTCATTAATCCCTACCAAAACTATTTAATTATTTATTATGGAAGCATTACCAAAACTAGTCTAATATTTATGGTCAAAGTATTGCCAAAAAAGTTTATTGCCAAAATGAAATACATTTATTTACTTGGTATAGTCTAATTTCATTATCAGATTGCATTCCAATTTGTCTTGCATTCAGTCAAAATATTTGGTTATAAATAGGGTTACTTTAAAGTCTATCAATCAACCACATACAAATATATTAAAAAGAACACATATATTACAAATTATGAATTTCACAAAGGTTTTAACATTGTTATTTTTCCTTATTATGATTTTTGTAGCAAATAGTAATGCCGAAACTAGTGTAGAATGTGCAGAAAAATGTGCTGCCGGATGTCTCTTCGATCCTGGTTGTACATCACGTTGTCTTGATAAGATTTGCCATCCTCGTCCTCCTTCTTCTAGAGCATTAATCAATTGTAAGCTTGCTTGTTCAGTGAAACGTTGCTCCAAATTTAAACATGGTATATATACTTCCTTTCTTATCTTTCATATGAAAATAAGTTAATTTGTTATTCCTATCTATGTTTGTCATGATAAGTCAAATTTATGACTAAATTTAACATTTTTTTCTTATTAGATAAGGAGCTAATGAGAAGCTGCTGGAATGAATGTTCAGCAAAACATTGCTCTTAGTTAGAGAGGCGTGTACTTATGCTGATTGTTTAGCAATAGCAAATTAGAAAATAAACTTGACGGATCAAATATAATCAAGATTTACGTTATTAATGAAGTTCTATTTTTGAATATTTCAATCTTTTGATCTGCAACTTCTTTTACCTTCTCCTTGTTATTTCCTAATAAATAGAAATTAAGGATTCATTTTTTGATGAGATTTTTTTTGTTTGGAATTTTCTTATGCTTTGTTTAAAAATAAGTATATAGTTACAGGTTGGAATTTGAAAATATTTTTAAATGCCTTCATTTAAGTTATATTGCATGTTTTAATCATATTTTATGTTTTTAAAGAAAAATATTACAGTCAAACAATTAAGTATTATTCGCAAAAATAATAATCAAGCGCAACTCGGTCTTCAACTCCAACTTCAAAAATTCAAAATAAAGTAAAAAAATATTTGTAACGGTATACAATAGCTTGTATATGATCTAATCTATAAAATTATGTAAATATTTATTTTGAGATATACTCTTTTAGAGCAGATTTGATTGTATGTTTTAGTAAATCAACCAATTTGAGTGATTTTACAATTTCTTAAAAATTGGAGAATATAAATCATATTTAAAAGATATACATTCAATTTTAAGTATCTTTTGCAAAAAGTATGGTCAAACACAAATCAACTCTAATTTTAATTTTTTAAAATAAAGTGAATAATAATTTATTTCAATGTGAAACACGTACTAAGTATGTAAATTCTATTTAAAATAGAGATGCAGAGACGAAGAACAAGAGATACATTTACTCAATGAATCAATATTCACAATATCAACTCCTTTTATAGTCTAGGCTTGAATTACCTGTCCAAATTAAATAAGGATACGATAATTGCTTTCTTGTCCCAAATAGGACTATTTTTACTTCATTACGCATGAGGATCCCGAATACCCAGCTTGCAAGTAGATGTTCATATTGCAATCTTTTCAATGTTTTTGGGAAAACATCATCCAATTATTCATTCATGGGAACATAACTCGGTGATATACAATCGACTAACAACTCCTAATAATCCATTTCAATGTGTTCGGTTAGTTCACGAGACACCAATTTCGTGCAATAGATAACGCCACTAGACTGTCACAATGCACATGAACGAAATACTTATGGTATATGTCCAAACTATTAAGATATCTTTCATATATTTTAATTCACAAATGGTTATAACCATTGTTTGTATTATGCTTCTACAAAAGAGAAAAAGAAGCTAGTAAAAATAGTATATGTATGTGAGTTTTCACAAAATAAAATTGGTTCTTCTTGTTGCCAGGTCAAATTGTGTGCAGCGTCATATGATGATGTTTGTCTTAAGTTTATTAAGCCAGTTAGACTTATAAGCATTTTGTGGTTTATACATACATTTTATGAACATTCAAATATTTATAGTTAAGTGCTTATTTGATAAACTATAATAACCCTCATGGTGATTTCCAGAATTATTTGTGTTTTAATTATTTTATCCCTCTCAATAGGTTTTATAGTACTTGTGAGTTGTGGGAGTGGGTGGCACTGTTTTCGAGGCGTTTGGTTGAGTTTTAAGTGAATTTTTTATTTTGGAAGACTTTTGAGTCAGCATTTCGAGATCCATTCATTGTTTGAGAATTTTGTTAGTTGCATCAATTTTGAAATGTCGATTTTACGTTAGTAACATAATTGGTTTGAGTCTTGAGGCTTCCGGTGTAATTTTGAGCATTTTGACGGGATGTTGGTAAGTTATGGCCAATGATTGACTTTGGTCAATATTTTGAAAACAAACTTTGTTGGTTAATCTGATGATTCCATTCGGTCTGAAATACATTTTATGTTCAATGTGGACTATTGGTTCATCTCCATAGGGCTTTAGATGAGTTTCGAGTGTTAAAATTATGTCTTTGGAATTACAGACTTTGTTGGTGTTGGTGTAAGCCTGATAGCGCTATTGGGGATAGTATTGAAGATGAATCTTTGTTGCAGCACTGTTAGCGCTGGTCCAACGTTGTTGGCGCGGGCCTAACGCTAATGGCGTTACCCCTGCCTAGCGTGATAGCACTAACCGGGTATAACAACTTTAAGTCAAAATTTTCTTCCTCGCTTTCTCATTTCTTTCACCACTATTGGACCTCTAAAGCTCTATTTTGGGTGATTTCTAGTGTATTTTCTGCGCTTGGAGAGAGGGTTGAGCTCTCAAACCTAAGATTTATGTCTGCCCCCCCCCACACACACATTTTCCTCATATTTTGGGCTAATTCGAGTTTAAGAATTTAATATTTAAGATTAAAAGTTACTCCATTTTCAATCAAACATCAAATTCAAGTTCCTTAACCTATAAGTATGATTTCTATGCTATCTTTGTACAAACCCCAACGATTATTTCATGATTTCGCCTTCAAATCTTGATTTTTAACTTGAAAACTTGAAATTTTCTCAATAAAGTTAAAATTTGATAAATTAATTATTTCAAAGTTGAATTGAAGGTGACATGTTTATTAAAGATACTTGTCTCAAAGTAGTTGGCAGTTTAAATGATCAAGAGGGCATTATATATTTTTTGAACTTTACCCTTATAATTAATTGTTCTAAAATTAAGAGACACGTAAATAAATGAAGATTAAATAATTAGTACTAATAAGTAATAAGGTATATATATTAGTTAAATCACACTCTTAATTAATTTTGTAAAAAAAATTTTATTCAAAGATTATAAAATTGGAAGAACATCATTACTATCTTCTTGATTATCTAGCTAAAACATCACTTATTTAAGAATAAAGGAAATAGTATCCTTCGAATTGTTTTGTTTTTAGCTTTTTACTGATTAATTTTCAATTAAAGAATTTTGTATTAACATTCATTTATATTGAATCTTTACATCAAATAAGAAAAAATATATTTGTGTTTTGCTAAAAAATAAGTATTTTGCAATTTGGATATATCAATAAGGAAACTTATAATTGTGTATAACTAAGAAATAAAAACACAAAAAAATATTCATATAATAATATTCTTAATATGAATATAATTGTTACGGTCCAGATTTCGAAGTCATAATGGCACCTAGCTTAATTCATCCTTAGTAGGTAAGTCCCTCTCTGAAAGAGAACAAGAACAAAAAGGATATATACAATAAAACAAAACACAAGACTTTTAACATGAAGTTGAACTAATGCGATAACAAAATGAAAATCTGAATAACACAACTTCAAAACCCCAAAGATCTAGCGTCGTGAGTAAAGAGCTCTCTAAAAACCAACATATGTACAGATACATAACATTTGTATCTTAGATAAAGTAAAGACATAAGAAACTAGATGAAGCCGAGTACATACTCTGGACAGGGAGCTCTCCCCGACTTCGAGATCTCAAAGTTGCACAAAAAATCACGGTTCGTCTATAGAACTCGAACTAGGATATGCACCAAAAGGGTGCAAAAGTAGGAGTGAGTACGGTCCACTTGTACTCAGTAGACACCATTGGTCGATCAAGCTAAGTAGAAAACTAAACAAGTAACATACACTACGAATAATGTGTCTCGTACAGCTCCCAACAATATAATAATACAATCTTAATAATAGCATAAGAAATATCAACACCACATAAATAAAGAAGTCCAATTCACAATATCATTCATATAAAAGATATGAAAGTAGTGCAACACAATAATATGGTATGTATGCAATGTTCAAATATTTACCTCGTATACACCCTCTGAGCCTCAACTTTCGGAAGAGGATCCACGTAGGGTTTGCTACCCATATACTAATCACAACCTCATCAATTGAACTTGTCGGCACTTATCTTGGGTAAGATGTTTTATAAAATAGTATATTTTCTTTTGCAAAGAAAATTCAAGTTCCATTGTAATATTAGTTCCATAAAAGTGATTGATGAATAAGTATGCATGATAAAGGCAAGGTCAACAACATACAATAATCAACTCAGCAATGGTATGAAAGAACTCAAATCACACAAATCTCGATAAGTCATGATATAAGTCCTCTTATGAAAATACAATAGTAAAGAAACGTGTAAGAAATCAATGATATCAATTCAAACCCTTGCACGGACATTACACAATACTAAAGAACCATTAGTGCTCAAACAAGACCGATATCAGCCCCTACACTGGCATATCAATGATAATTATCTTCTAAGTCAATAATAAAGATCACATAAGCAACCATATGGGCAACATGATAGAAATAATGATTTCAAAAATATGAAAATAAGTATAAAGTACTCAACTCATAGCATACTTTATATGAATAGTTATCTATCCAGTTCGATCTGAAGAAAGTTAAGTCATAATTCACCTCAAAAGTCAAAAACACGAACATGAATACTTATACACAAAGTTTTCCCCTTCTGAATGGATTTAGAACGCTCCCAATCTGTTGAAAATAATTTCTATACGTACTTAGGAGTTTATTGATACCTATATTAATATACTTTGATTTTGGATCCAAAATCACTTCAAAATGTGATCCTGAAAATGAAAGAGCAAAATAAAATTTTAATAAAGGATCATATTGTCCATACTCTAAGTTTAAGGGTATCAAATTTGAAATTCCATCAAAAATAGAGTTTAAATTGTGATAGAAATCATCGAAATATCATTTTTACTTTATCAGGTAAAATTTAATTTTCAAATTTAAAATTCAAGTGTTGAAGATATTTTTGCAACATAATTAATGGATAGTGGGTAAAAATGAGTTAAGAAGCTTACCCAAATCAAAATTGATAAAAAAAATTTCTTAAATCTAAAAATTGTACTCCCCAAGCTTGAAAATGATGAAAATGAAGTCAAATTGTGAAAATAGATTCATATATTATTCTGATGAATAGTGCCTCGTGATCGCCGCACCCACCACACAATCGCGAGGGTCAATGTCAGCCCTAAATAGTTTGATCATCGCAATTGTGGAAAAGAGACACGCGAGCATGATGCTTAACCCGACCCAGACCTCGCGATCATGATGAACATCTCCCCCACCCAACGTGACCGCGTCCCCTTTGCCACGCGACCGTGGTGGGTAATTGACTGATGCACCATAAATTGGGCACCAACAGTCTGTCCAAGTCTCAAAATATTTTGAACGAATCCTCGAGATTTATTTCGGACTCGATCAATAGAATCATAGATTTTACCAAAGGAGATCGTTATCAGCAAGTTTCACCCCAAGAATTTTTTTAGGCCAAAATAATTAATTTCTCGTCTAAACACACAAATCTCATAATATAGTCTTGAAACTCGAACCAACCATGCTACTAATCCAAAATTGACATTCTCGATTTATTGGAACTAACATATATAATTACCATCTAATGCTCGGATCTTGAAATGTATATGTTAACCTAAGTCAACTATATTACTTTGAAGGTTACTCAAAACCTCAAACTAATATGAATCACTATCAAATACTTCAAAGACTGTGTCTACCATCCCACAACTCATAAATAATAGAGTAAATACATAATTACACCACTGATCTTGTCCGAAATTTTCAAAAAGACACCTAAAATTTAACTTCGACCTATTACCCCACGAATCTTCTTTTTTCGTTGCAAATACATCATTTTGACCCTCTACGTGTATACACGCGCCACAAGCGCGTGAAAAGGTAAAAAATGACTTTTTTGACTAATTAGAAGCTACCACATGTAAATAATTTAATATATAATTATATTTTTTAAAAATTAATATTTATTTATTTTTTAAAATCATTTCATAACCCCCCACCCCCGCAACCCCACCCATCCACCATTGTCTTCTTCCCCAACTTCTTTTTCATCACCATAACTCAACAACAACATCAATTACAACAACAACAACATTAATTAAAGCAACAACAACAACATCACCATAACAAGAAAATCTGATGTACAACCTTCATTTAATGGAGCTTTAAGCTCCATTTTAATGGAGAGAACTGGACGAAAATGGGGGAGGGAGCTGTTGGACGGGGTGGGGGTGGGGAGGTGGGGTGGGGTCATAAATAAAAATGGAGCTTTACTTAAAGCTCCATTAAAATGAAAATTGTACATGAGCTTTAAGCTCCATTTTAATGGAGGAAACTGGACGCGGGGGGTGGGGGGGAGCTGTTGACCTGGACGCGTGGGGGGAGCGGGGAAGCTGTTGGAGGCGGGGGGGGGGGGGGGGGGGGGGGGGGGGGGAAGAGGGGGGGTGATAAATTAAATAAAAAGGAAAAAAAATATTAAATAAATAAATAAAATTTGAAATTAAAAATATTTGACACGTGGCAGCACCTGATTGGTGCGTGCATCTACTCTCTTTATTGTGACTGAGATTCAGCGAAAAATAATGTATTTGCAACGAAATAAAGAAAATCACGGGGTAATAGATTAAAATTAAAGTTTAGATATCTTTTTGCAAAACTCAGACAAGATCGATGGTGTAATTATATATTTACTCTAAATAATATAAACCAACAAGGAAGAATATGACAAAATAATCAAAATACATAAAAAGTAAAACAATCATCATGAGAATTATCACAATAATGAAAAATTTTAGCATGTATGAGATATGACAACTCATACATATACGAGGCAGTCTCTTATTGACACATGGACTCTAATGAGACTCATTTACAAGCAAAGAGAATCATGCCTTTTAGTTGTCAATACCTTTGTCTTGCTTGCCTTTTTACTTGCTCCTCTATCTTCTTTTTTTTTTTCAATTTTCGTTCAAAATATTTTATTTTCTTATGTTGTTGTATGACTTTTAAAGAATTTTTATAGAAAGTGTTTATGTATCATTTTTGTGACATAATTTAGAATATTTTTGGATTCAAAAGTTTAATATTGGAGAATAATTTCTGAAAATTTTTGTTTGTTGACCTAATTAGATGAAGGTTTTTTCGCGTGTAGTACAATTTTAATCGATTTTCTTTGTATCAATAGATGAACTTTAAGTAGAATTCTTCATATTTTGATTTGCATGAATTTTCAGTTAAAATCAAAATCAAATTAATTTAGTTAATTTTTAATTATTTAAAGCAAACTAAAATAAATATAATACACATTTATTGGTTTGATTATTGTTTTGGTTTGTTTTGTAGTTTTTAATAATGCTATTTATCTCTTTTTCATTTGCCATTAAAAAATAAATTTCATTAGTTGTTGCTAATTTGTAATTATGGACTATCTTTTTTTATTATGATTATTGTAATTTTCTTGAATTATAAATACTGTCTTAAATCGATAAACTTTAGTTAGGTTAATTGAGTTCATAAAAAATATAAAAATATTCAGATAAAAATCTCATAATTTTTCTTCACATAAATTGATTTTGATTCATGTCTCTCTTTTAAAAAGGTATTTAAGCCTAAACCTATCAGTCTGTTTGAATAAATTTAACAGTAATAAAATTTTGATGAAAAATTATACAAAATATTTTGAAATTATTTATAAAAACTGATACATTTTTTATTTCATACAAATAATTATAATATCATCCAATTCAAACATTATCAATTTAAAAAAATTAAGTCAAACAAAACTATCAATTTATTTAATTAATATAATTTTTATTCAGTTTAATTTTCAATCAAATATCAAGGGAATTAAAAACTTAATTATGAAATTATTTTAATAAATAAATAATTATAGTTTCTATGTATTATAGAATTAATTTAAAGTTGATGAAAAAAAAAGAAAGAAAAGATGAAAGAAGTCAGGGGAGAAGAAGAAAAGGTCGAAACTTTGAGTTAGGCACTTTTTGTGCATAAAAGAGGAAAATATAAAATTTTGGATTAAAAATATTAAGATAAGAAAAATAATAAAATTTGAAAAAAGAAGAAATGGAAAAGGTGAATAAAACCAACATGGGTTGTGGTGCAGCGGATAGGATTGTTCCACCCTTAATCAGAGGCCGAGGGTTCGACCCTGGGCATGGAGAAAACTTTGTTGGGAGCACTACCTCCCGAATGAGGTCCTACCCTGTGCGAATCTGAATTAATTGGGCTCTAATATGGGTATTGAACAGCGAATGAGAAACCAAAAAAAGAAAAGGTGAATAAAAAAGAAAAGTTGAAAAGGAATAGCGAGAAAGAAACGACTTAAGCTTTTTTTTTTTTTTATGTAAGTGGGATCCACAAATCCATGTGGCAATACATGAATGGAGTCTTATGTATGTCACATACAGGGGTGGACATGATATGGTATGATACGGTATTTGAAATTTTGGTATAATAATTTTGGTATTCGGTTTTTAAAAATATTATACCATTATCATATCATATTAATTCGGTATGGTTCGGTATTTTGACGTTTGATTTCGGTATTTTGTGGTATGATAATTGGTAACCATAGTTTGTTTAACTTTGACAATATATACTCGTATACTAGAGTATTATTATTTCGACTTTTCAAAAGCATGTCTTAATTGTATCATAAAAATGCATTACACATGAGAAATATTGAAAAAGAAGTACAAACAATTCCTTTTATTAGTCAATTACACTAAAAAGATATTTCAATCAAGATAGAGTAGCGAAAGTTTTAAAGTCTAAACATTTTTATACTAATACTACGTATTTTTTTTTTTTGATATATATATATACTTCGGTATGGTATTCGGTATTTCATTTGTAAATACCGTATACCATATCATATATCAAAAAAATTTAAAATGTATACCATATATCATACCAAATACCATAATATCAAAAATCATAACATCAAAAATTTTGATTCGGTATGATAATTCGGTATATACCATACCATGCCAATCCCTAGTCACATAAAGTGTGTCAAACAAAATAAATTTTTTTACATATTAAGAACAAACCACTTGACACTATTGGAAAAAATATAGAATATTTACAGTTTGAACATTACCAAATAAATGTAATTACAGTTTTGTGTTACTAAAGAATTAAAATATTTACCTCAAATGTAATCAAATAAGAAAATTATAGGTGTACGTTTCTAAGAAATTACAGCACAAATTATTTATGTAATATTATTTCTTATATGATCACTACAAATTTTATCATATAATGAATAATATTATATAACAAAAGCATTATTTTATTCAATATTAGATAACAGTAATAGTGATGATTTAATTTCTATAAACCAAATCAAAAATTCTTGACGGGGCTAATTAAGAAATAGAATTGGGAAATGAATAATCAATTTGCAATCAAGAGATATATTTGAAATTAAAAAAAATATTAGGACCAAAATGAAGCTTTTCCAGAAGTTATCTATTAAGAAAAATTGATTAGTGATTAAAATTTTATGGTCAGTAATCATTACTAAAAATTTATAGCCAAAGTGAACTATATTTACTTGTCTTATGGTCAGTATCATTACCAAAAATTTAAAGCCAAAATGGACTATGTTTATTTACTTGGTTTATGGTCAGTAATCATTACCAAAAAATTATAGCCAAAGACCAAAGTGAATTATATTTATTTACTTGAGTATAATTTAATCTCATTATCAGATTGCCTTCCAATTTGTCTTACATTCAATCAAAATCTTTGGCTATAAATAGGGTTAATTTAGTGTTTATCAATCACCCACATACATACAAAAATATAAAAAAAAAAAAAAAAATACATATATTACAAATTATGGATTTCACAAAAGTTTTAACATTGTCATTTTTCTTTTTTGTGATTTTTGTAGCAAATGGTAATGCTAGTGCTACAAATGATATATCTTGTGCTGAAAATTGTGCTTTTGCATGTGACTTTGATCCTGCTTGTGCATCACATTGCATTGATCAGAATTGTCCTCCTCCTCCATCTTCTAAAGTGTTGATCAATCGTAAGCTTGGTCAATCAAGCGTTGCTTCAAATTTAAACAAGGTATATATACTTTTTATCATTATCTTTTTATATTCAATAGTTTTTTACATAAGTTCAAGTCTAGAGGTGTCAGATGAGCCGGTTAAAATGAATTGAGTGGATCAAAATGGACAAAGTTGATAAATCGATGAATTATTAGATCGCCTAAAAGTTACTTGTGCTGACATGAGTTGGACTAATATGAGCTGAAAAATATATCACAACCCAACTCACCAAATTCTTGCTAAACTTTGATCTCTTTATTTGTTTTTTATGCTAATTTGTTATTCTTATCTATATTTGTCTCGATAAATCAAACTTATGACAATTTAATATAATTTTTTCTTACTAGATAAGGAGCTAATGAGCAGCTGCTGGAATGGATGCGCAACAAAGCATTGCACCTAGTTAGAAAAGCATGTACTGTTATGCTACTTGTTTAGCAATAGCAAATTAGAAAATAAACTTGATGAATCAAATGTAATCAAGATTTATGTTATTAATAAAGTACAATTTTTGAATTCGCCATCTCTTTATTTGCAACCTCGTTTACCATATGATAATGACTGTTGAAACATAATATTTCATTTGATTTAATTTGGTGTCTAGTTTTAACCAAACACAAAATTTAAGAAAGTAGAGAAATATTTAAATTTTGTAGTCTTAAATTAAAGATGTATAAAATGTACCAGATATGCCCTTTTGTCTTATCGTTTTAAATATGTCATTTTAAAAATTAATATTAAAGAGTTGGCAAAAGACGAAAGAGATATTCTTTTTCGACAACCTAAAAAAAAAACTAAGAAAAAAGGATTGAAACGAAAGAATTCAAAACTCCAGGAACAATTTATGGAGTTCAAACATATAAATGATTCATGAAATTCTAACAGATAAATGTTCAAACGTCAGTAAAAGTTTCTTGAAGATTTTTTCCTATTTAAACTAGGGATATTTCTTAGCAAAAAAATTATTTTCCGCTTTAATAAGTGAATAAATACCAAATAACTTTAAAATACTGATTAAAAATTAATTAACAACCCAAAAAATAGTTATTCCTTGAGTTTGTGGTTAGTGTGTCATTCTTTAATTGGTTGTTCAAAAAATAAAATAATTTTTTTTTCTTATTAGTATTATTTTTTAGATAGCTAAATCAGTTTTATCGACTTTTTTTGCGTTAAATTTCTATATATAATAACTTCAACGATACGTTTTGTCACATGCACTTTATAATTAATTACACTTTGTAAAACTATTTTCAAAATTTGCAGAATGAGTAATTTTAAGTTAACTATAGATATATTCTTGATAATTACTCATTCTGCAAAACTTGAAAAAACAATTCTGCAGGTGACCAATTGTCGACAAGTAAACACGTAATTAATTTAGTAAATTGCAATTCAGTTGATTTAATTAAAAAGTAATGTACTATCATTGATCTTTTATCCCCTTTTTATGGACTCATGTGCATCATTGAATTAATTTGACAACGTAATTATTCTAAAATTCATAAATCATGAACTCAAAATTTTATCTATATATAAGTTATCTTATATGCGTATTAAATTTGTCACATGTATGGGTGGAACCACCTCAGGCGAAGGGTAGTCATGTTTACACCTTTCGATAAAAAATTTATGTGTGTACAGAGGTTAAATTTTGCATACCCTTAATATAATTGAGAAGAAAATTTGCACAATTTTCATTAAATTTTTGGCTCCGCCAATGAATACGTGTCTGCTTGTCGAGGAGTCACACGTTACACGGTTACAGTTTAATTATTTTTTGACTTTTCATAACATGTTAAAGCTAAGTCAAGTACTATGAAAGATATTAATATTAGCTTATTCCACTTTTTTGTGTACATAGTGAATTTGCATACAAGGTGGGTTTATTTAATTTATATTTTAAGTGTTATATATAGGCAATATAGCCTATGATGTACTATGAAGTTATTGTATCAAAGTTGTTCAAGAAACAATATTCGAAGGTACTTAAGAGGGTTAATAACAAACCAAGAGGTATTTTGATTAATTGATATTTCATTATTATGCTATGTATCGATATATGAAATACTAAAGATTACACGTCAACTGAGTATGTGATCATGATCAATATTTATGAAGAACGTCAATTTTTTTCATGTCAATTTTTTTCATGTTAAATTCTTCATGTGTTATTGACCACTAGATGTTGTTGGATTGTACGACCATTTCATCTAAAAGGTTTTCTTTAATTGTAGTCGGACCAATTTACCTGCACCTCAATCAATTCGTCCATCATTTGCTATCTACTACCATTATATTAGTAAAACTTTGCCATAGCTTAGGCATATTGGAAAGGCATATTGAAAAGGTTCACCCAAGTTCTCTTTTTCCCTTAACTGTTTAACTTTGGCCACCTCGAGGTATCAAGTAACTCTTTCTGCCAAGCTTAAAACAAATAGGAAGAAATCACCTCTCTGCTAGAATTGAACCTGAGTCTACATGGAGCTCAACCCACGTCATTGACCACTAGGCCACACCTTGGGGCACAACAAGTTCCATTCGTAATATAATGAAAGTTAATATTGACATCTTTGAAGAGAAGGCAAAACTCTTTAAATTCACATTAATTCAACAACACCAAATCCAGTGTATTTCCACAAAGTGGGGTCTAGGGAGGGTAAAATGTACGCAGTCCATACCGCTACCTCCAAAGAAGTAAAGAAACTATTTCCGATAGACCCCGGCTCAAGATAAATTCACATTAATTCACCAAAGTAAAACCTCGTTTCAGATATTGCATACAAGAAAATGGCAAGTCAAGAATATTCTCAACAACTCGAGCTCTAGACATGATAGTCTTCATGACCATATCCCTACTAGATTTCCCTAAACCTCTACACACAACAAGTGATGTATTACAAACCCAAGGCACAGAAACTACATAAGCCAGACCATTATAGGAACTCTTATTACTCCCCAACAGAACTTCTTTATATGATCTGCACACTTTCGAAATATACTTCCCCATTGGCAAAAGGTGAGAACCAGGCGGATTGAAATCAGCATCCCTGAAGTCTACATCTGAGTGAAGGTTTACGACAATGGTTCCATGCTCAGGGTGAAGTTGGTCAGCGAGAGCATTGAGGAATGGAGAATCTGTATCCCATAGCGCGTGAGGAAAGATGTCTTCCCCGTCATATGCATCGATGAAAACAAGATCGTAAAGATTCTTGTTCTCGAGGAGGAACTTCTCAGCATCTGACTTGTGTAATTGAATCCTCTCATGAATGCCTTTCCATAGAACTTCTTCAATAGGATCAGGAGTTGAGTATGCACGACTACCATTTGGGGTCATAATTGAGTACGATGGGAACCCCATTGCTTGGACTGAGGCTGAGATTACCACAGGGTCGATTTCAGCTATGTGCACTTCAGCACCTGATACATCGCAGCAGTTATTTCCAAATAGATAGCTGGGCAAATATTAGTAAGCCAAAACAAGACGAACCTAGTTAAGGAACAAGTGCCTGCAAAGTTTCAATAACAATTGACAGAAACCGAAGTCCTATGGAGTAAGCATGAGAATAGGATTTCAAAAGCAGAGAAAAAGTTTAAATAACTTTCAATAAAAACTGAATCCAACGAAGTAAACATGAGAATGGGATTAAAAAGCAGAGAACATCATAGTTTCTCTTCAAGGTAATCTGATATTTATATCTATTCTAGAATAATACAAGCTTTCCGAGGTGTCCATTTTACAAGCATATTTTGAAAAGTCTGGAGACCACTACGGACTTTGTAATGTTTGGATAACAGGGTTCTACTATTAGGAACAAACAGTGTGTCCTTTATCATGTACCCCCATCCATGTGAACCAAACAAAAACTACTGCGAAGAATTTTCTGTATGACACAGAGACCAAACCCTTCATGATTTCCTCCATATAATCCAAACAAAGCCTTCAGAAACAAACCACAAACACTATTCAGGTTAAAAGACACTATTGTATTATTTATTCTACAACTTGCATCCTGTACATCTTCTATGCAAATAAATTCCTTCATAATTTGAAAAAATTCAGTCAGTATTATATTAGAGTCGGCTCACAGTACCAACTATAACAGAAGAAACATAAAATCTTGAGTTTCCTGTATCATCTCTGGCTGCATCATGTTCATGTCAGATTATATGCCCCAATACTTTCCTTCAAGATGAGATTTTATGCCAAGAGGAGAACAAAAATGTGCATTTAATATTATATCAAGTGACAAGAAGGATTTGTATGATGCTTTTGCATTCAAACATTATGAAATGACACACCACCACCAAAAGAATGCTCAAATTCAGACTTAAAAGAGAGAAGAGGTAGGATAAACAGCATTGAGACCGAACCTTGGATTTTACTCGCCAAAAACAACGGAATGCTTCCTCCACCATGCCCAATGCATAAAATTTTCATTGGTTTTCTCCCATAAACTGCACTTTCAAGATCAAATTTGCAAGATGCTATTGTAGCCAAGCCAGCTGAGACCATGCTTTTCACATCTGTAGAGAGATGATATGAAAAAGATGCAGCATTAAAAATGTGAAAGAATGGTCATCATTGAGGAGAACTGAGGGATCTGAAATGAAAAAAGTGTCTCATACTCTTTACCATCTTAGTTTTATTTTCAATATCAGCAGCTCAACAGCAGAAGTTTATAGTAGCGAAATACACATGCTTATTTGCTCCTCCAATCCATTTGCCCACAGTGCCCACCTCTTCCTGTTTATGCCCATTATTTATATTCATTCTATTTTTTACTTACGAATGGATAATCTAATCACTCTGGCAAAACACAATTCGTCGAGTTTAGTTCAAAGTGCACCTTCCTTTTTTTTCAGGTAGCTTTTCTTACACCTATTTAGCTAGTCAGAATTGGTCACAGCCGAAATTCATCGAAGTAATGAAAAAAATAAAGAAGAGAAAGAAAGGGAAGTCTTTTCTCTCTTTCAATCCAGGTAAGAGAGCAAAGAAACCACTGAAAAATGAGAGTTAGATAAACAAGTGTCCGTACGAACTATTCTGGAAACTATTTCCAGAAAATTATCTGTACAAATCTTAGGCAGGAATTCATTAAAAGCTAATGTCATGCAACAAGTGCCAAATGCAGAAAATTCAGCACAGAAAGCAGTCAATCTTCTGTTAGTGTCAAGAACTTAAATACTGTCTAGGCACCATGTACTCTAATGTTTAGAAACATCTTTTAAAACCACCTATACTGATTTCTGTATGATATTGCCATATCGTTTTCCCACCGAAATCACATGTTTTAAGAGAAATGCTTTAAAAATTGAGCATCAATTCTTACATTAGAGCTAAGACCTGAGAAAACAAAAGCAAATTTGGCATGATGTACATTTTCGAGGTTCAGTGCCCAATATGCACGACAAGAATCGTCAATATTGTTTGGAAGTATTTTCTTTTCCTAATTTGTGGCACCTGAAATGGGACCATTGTGTAATATTATACAATGGTATTCAATTGAAAACCAAAGTTCGAGTTGAAAGACGAAAGAAGCTTCTTTAATGTTGAAACCTAAAGTCTTCTAGCTGATGAAGATACTATAGAGATCAAGAAACACAGAGAAACTGAAAGATTATTACTTTGGTTATATAATTCAGCGAAAACTAAGTGACTCAATAGTTAGTAAACTCGATATTAATATTTCTTTCACCTCCAAAATGTTTAACCATAAGAGAGTGACCTCTATCCTCGAATGACAAGTCAGTCAGCTAAAACACAAGTAAACAATAGCACTACATGAAGGTTTCTTACTTTCATCTTTCTCAGTGCTATGACAAACAAAAGTTGCACATGAACAGAAAAAACATGAAAAGGAATTGGTGCAGGAAAGGGAAAAAGTAGAGAATCTTGTATATTCCCCCTTAATGAAAAATTCTTCACGCCCTTTTTCATAGTAAAGCAGCAAAATCAATTCTCGATAACACAGACCGACCAACTCAAAAACCAAATGCAAAACTAGAACAAAATTTAATTATTTAGGGGGATCAGCCAGTTAATGAAAAGAACAAGGCAACATAGTACAATTCATCCCAATTTTTTTAATTAAAGCATGCCTTATCTGTCTCTCCGTGTAGGAAATAAAGACACCAAAATCTTACTACCACAAACAGAGGAAAGGCATGCGCATCCGTGAAAATGTTCTACATGTGAGCCCTGAATAGTTGATGTGCAAATCATGGACTAATATTTAAAGCCATTATATTTGGGGAAAGCTAAATGTACAGGTAATGAACTACTCATAGAGAATCATATACTCTATTTACATGATTATACGATTGCATAGGAATTGCAAAACAGATAATAATACTGTGATACTTACATGGAACAGCGAGACACTCTGCTTGCTGCATCAAGAATATAAAACCAGGATGTGAATCCCTGTAAGCAGCCATTATTTTAACTGTGCTTTGACGAGTTTCGTCATTAAAGTGAAGATTACGCCATTGGTAACCAAGAATCCTGAAATTTCCTTCGTGCTCACGCGGTGGATATATTTTTTCATACCTCTTCTGAAGCCAATTCTCTGTTCTTGCCCAATAACAATTTTCCTGTCAAAAGAAATCATTTTTCTTATTTACACTAATGACTCTTAACAGAAAAAAATACATTTTTAGCGGAAATATGACATCCAGTAACAAAAACAACAACAACATCTCAATGGCAAACTAGTTCAGATCATCTATATGAATCCTCGATATCACCCATTTCCCTCCATGTTGACTCGATCCATTCACATAATTTGCATTTTCAGAGAATTCAGGAGCTTATTTTCTAATATGGATAAACACATTACTTTCAGCTTCTGAATAATTTGGCCGATCCTCTACCCTTCTGCACTTGCAACACATCCACATCGTACTACTTTTACCATTGAGCCAACGTTTAGGGACTATAAATTAGGAGTTCTCAAAAGATATAAAGGAGCGTGCTCAGCAATTTGTCTTACATTTTAACAACTACATACCAAGTATAATCCCACAAAGTGGATACAGGAGAGGTAGAGTATATGCAAACCTTACCCCTACACCTCATAGGTAGAGAGGTTTCCGATAGACCCTCGACTCAAAGAAAAAAACAACACGCAGTAATTGTCTTTCATTTGAAGTTCTTGAAAACTATACTCCCTCCGTTCACTTTCACATGTCACATTTCGCTTGGAGTCAAACTACATAAACTTTGACCAACTCATCATATTAATACGAGAATCATCACTTAGCTTGTCCTATTTTGAACTCGACACTAAGTTTAAGAAGTAAATAATACTTCTGTACCTTGTGGTATCAAATGTATCAAAATGCCCGTTAATCTTGTGTTATTAAACATGCCATGTAAAAAGTTAGAATCGAAGAGTTACTAAAAAGGAAATATTCATTCATTTTTAAATGGATTAAAAAGGAAAGCGGACAAACAAATTGAAATCGAGGGAGTAGTGTTCTTTCATATTCCGTCCATCCATCCATCTTTACTTGTCCACTATACTAAAAATAGATGCCCAATAATACTTGTTCAATTTAAAAAATCAATGAAAATTCACCTATTTTACCCTTAGCATTAAATATAATTCACTATATAATGCATTTTCCAAAGCATTAAATCCATTATATTCAGAGAGTAATATAGTAAAATTACCCACTATTAAAGGACGGAATAAGTACAACTTTCAAGTATTTAAATTTTAAATTTAAATATCAAGTTAATCTAACTGAATTTAGCTTCAAAAATTAGTCAAATGAGAACATGCATTTTAAGACAAATTAGGAGTTGTCGAAAAATAACAAGAGAGTAAAGGGAGAGAGAAGACTGAACTGGTCTAGAAGAAGGACAAGCTACGACAGAAACGACGCCGTTTCCGTCATCGGAAATTGAACGGAAAACTGTGTCGCCGGCGGAGGTAGGGGCCCACCATTCGGATGAATAAAACCAGTCACCTTCATCTTCTATCCTTTGTGGAATTGCCGTTGATAATAAACGCCTTAGTTGCTGCCATCCCAAATTCCGTTTCCTTATATTTAACATTTTTGGAAAAACACCTCTAAAACTCCCCTCTCTAACCAAGTTTCGGGTCGTTATATACCCGAAAAAAATGTTCCGTTCAATTTATTTGCTTGATTTTGGTTCGCCATAGAATTAATATTTAAGATAATAATGAATACTTTTAATTCCTTTGTGCAAAAATGAATTGAGAATGTACACAAGTTTTTTATTAATTAAAAGGGACGAGTAATTTATAATATTAGCGAATCAAGTCATTCAAAAAAATGTACACAATTCCTTGCTCGATAATAACATTAGTTGGCTAAAAAACTTGTTGAGACAACTGTTGTTATAGTGGGCGAAAGTGAAAAAATTATCATTTTTACTTTATGTTTATAATTTGAAGGACTATTTATTTATCACTTTTAATTACATATCCTAAGTTTTGGGTCATTATGTACCCAAAAAGTATGTTCAAGTACAATTCATTATTTTCAATTTCAATTTATTTATTTACTTTTGATTCGTCATAGAGTTAAAGTTTTTTAAAAAAATAATACTTTTAAATTTTGTGACCTAAGACATGTGAAATGTATTTGTGTATTAAATATGTTAAGTAAAAGTTAGAGTAAAAGATATAATTTTATTAAACAAATCAAAAATAAAAAATTTTACTATATAAAAGAGAGAATATTGGAACGATCAATGACAAAATTAAAATTAAGTTTAATCAATAAGGATAAAGTGATGAATTGATATACAAAATATTTTTGAGTACAACTCTAAAAGGAAAAATTTTAGTTTGAGTCCCATATATAATGTAATAATTATACGAGGTTTTTAATATTTTGACAAATGAACTTTTTAGGTCCCACTATCAGATCAATTCCGATATTCATTTCTTTTATTTTTTCGACCATTAACTTCTTTTGGTCAAATAATTATTAGCTCCTTTTCTTGGTTGCTTTTTTGTTTATATAGTATTTTTTTTTCTTTCTTTGTCTTTTTTCTCAAATTGGTTTTTCTTCCTCCAGTTTCGGTACTAAGTAGAATGAATCCTTTTTTTCCATCCTAGCTCTTATCTGTGCATATTTGTTAAAAAAAGAAAAAAAAAAATTGGCCAATCAACTCTGACAATAATTTTTATCTTTTCTTATATTTTCCTTTTTGTTGGTTTTGAAAAATTGAAATGTCAAAAATTAAAATTGAATTTCAGAGGTGATGAATCAGCTTTTCTTTTTTAATTGAGATTATATAATATTATTTTTTATGGTTCAATATTATTAAGGACATTTATAATATTTAGAATTTTAGAAATCGAAGAACAATCATACTGTTTTTAATTATTAAGATAATCTCTTGTATAGTAAAATTATTTTAAGAAGATCGGTCAAGAATTGGATTGAATTTAGAATGGATTGGTCCTAAATAAATCTAAATATTGATTTTATTTTTTAAAATAACTTTTGTTGAAAATTTAGAACTGTTACATCATTAAATATATATCGAAAATTATATTTCAGTTAAAATAATTACTTAAACTAACTAAGCAGAATAAAATAACTTTTGAAACACAAAATAAAATTGAGCGATTTTGATGGTCAATTGGTGTTAGTTGAGTTATCACTCATGCATTTAACTAATGAAAACAATATCCCCATTTAAATTTATTTGTCTAATAATTCTTTTGCATAGTTTAAAAAGTAAAAAGGACTTTAAATGTTTTGATTTTAAATTTAAAATATGTAGAATTCAAAATATTTTAAATATGTTACGTAGAAAATTGAAATTAAAATTGTATAACAATAAAAGAAATAATATTTTTAAAAGAAACTAAAATAAAAATAAAATAAACAAATAAAAAAGTAAGTACCATTTAATTTGCATATAAATATTGACAAATAAAAACTAAAAGGAAAAAGAAAAACCTTCGATTTACTTGTATCAAGAGTACTAAAAAGAAATTTGAAAGAAATAGAGTAAAGCGAAGAAAAATAAACAAAACGATAAGTGAAAAATAACCCAAAAAGAAAGCAAAGGAACAAAACATTGTTGAGAAAAAAAAAGTTAAATGACAATGAGACAGAGGGTGTGTTTGGTATGATTAAAAATATTTTCCATGGAAAATGTTTTCTTGAAAAATATTTTCCTGGAAAATAAGTTGGTTTTCTACTTATTTTCTCATATTTGGTTGGTGAGTGGAGAATATTTTTTGAAAAATATTTTATGGTGTTTGGTTAGTGAGCATAGACTATCTTTTAGAAAATATTTTCTAGTATTTGATGGTGAGTGAAAAAATATTCTTTTAGAAAATATTACTAACTGTTAACTAGTATATCAGTACCTTTAACAACTCAATAATTTGTAAGAACTAATTTAAGCATAACAAATAATATCAATATCGAATACTAAAATATTACAATCACTAAATTTAAGCAACTATTAATTAGCAAATATAAAAGACATTTTTCAATATTTTATCAGGACAATCTCAAGATACTACAATCAGTAGAAATATAACGAAACGACAAGCTTATTCAACCTCGTAAAACATGTTACATCGATGACAAAATGAAATATGCAATTAGCAAAAATAACATAGGTAAGTCTTCCTCTATGCATATAAAAATAACAATACATTCAACGAACATTGAAAATGAAAAAAATAGGGCTTCACTATTTTTTATTTCAAGCATTGAAAAATTGAAGCAAAACATAGTGAAAAATATTCTCGAGTAATATAAATTTTTGAGAAATATGAATTTTTTGAGTCATGTAAATATGAGTGTTGTTGGAGTGGGGAAGTGGGGTGGGGGTGGGGTCATAAGTCTTATTTGTTATTTTCTGAAAAATAACTTCCGCTGACCCAATAAGTTATTGTGAAAAGTGTTTTCTAAATATTTTATTGCAACCAAATAAAAAAAAATAGGAAAACATTTTCCATCATACCAAACAGACCCAGAAAAGAAAATGAAGAGGAAAAATAAGAAAGAATTCCGTGACAGGTGGGACCCAAAAGATTCATTTTTCAAAATATTAAAAGCCTCACACAATTATTACATGACATATGAGACCTAAATTAAAATTTTTCCTTTCATCACTCTCTTTAAGTTCTTCCATATCTCCATCAATATTCATTAGTTTTTATAACTTTTTTCTTCATCATTTCAAGACGCTCTTCTTCATTTTCTCGGTTGGATGATGACCAAAGGTAAAAATGTCATTGTAGTAATTTTATAATTTAGCAATATAATTCAATTTTAAGTTATTGTACAACATGCAAAGATTATATTAAATTTTTTAGAAGTCATTCAAACTGTACTAAATTTTAATGGATACATGGAAACCACATATTACAACAACAAAAACATTCTGCGTGCATGTAAAAGTGCGGATTCAATTTTTATCTTCAAATGACTATCTCACCCTTATTTAATTATTATTTAATATTTAATAGAGCATAAAAATATCAAGACAAATAAATGAATCAGGAATGCTTAAAATTTAAAGTAAATTAAGTAGGTGTTTGGTCACAAAATATTATTCACAATATTTCGTAATATATTTTCACTTTATTTTGAAATATTTGTTTGACCATAAATATTTCAAAATACTTTTTCACTATTTTTTTATTTTTGACAGACACCTCTAAATACCTCAAGAGATGTTCCACTATTTTTGAATTCACTTTTTATATTTTTTAATTTATTTTTTAAAAAAATATTTTTTTATTTTTATAAAATAACTCAATTTTCATAAAACTCTAAAAAAAAATTAAAATTTATTTTAGTTTTTATATTTTTTAAATTTAAAAATACTCATTTCCAAAATACAATGGTCAAACGGGTCTTAAGAGTATTCCCTAAATTAAAAATCTTAGCACTTCATCTAAATAGAGAACCAAGTTTGCATTTTGTCATTTTAAATAAAAAATAATTTAAACAATTGAATTAATATAGTTTGATTTAATTTTGAGTTGCCGAATTAAATTTGATAAAAATAATAAAGTATTCTTGAGTCCAATTAATGTATATTGATAATAGAATATCTTTAGATTATCAACGCAGATAGTGGTGCAGTGTTGGGATTGTTCCATCCTTAATCAGATGTCTCAGATTTGAGTCTTGAAAATGAAGAAAATTATGTTGGGAGCGTCACCCCTTGCAGTTCGTTATCTGAATTAGTCGGGATTTCAATGCGAGTACCAGATACTGAGTGAAAATCAAAAAAAAAATATTTATGTTTTTAAATTGATCAAATCAAAATTTAATTAATTATAATAAATTATTTTTCTTATTTTCTTTATTATTTTATTTTAAGATACTAATTAATACTTAAAATTCTGTCGGAAATAGTCTTTCTACCTCTGAGAGTGGATGTAAGTTTTTTGTACATTCTACCATTTTCAAACCTATTTGTGAAATTATATATTGGATATGTTGTTGTATCAATTAAAACTTAATATTATTTTAATAATTGATACTATTGTATAAGTAATAATTCATGTGCAAAGAATAATGAAGAAAGAAGTACAAAGATCATGTTCTTAATAGATCTTTTAGACGAAATAAAGGATTTAGGAACATTGTAGGAAATTCATTAAATGTATAATGTGATTTTTGACTTCCTTAAATAAATATATTTCACATATAATTCAATTCAATCTAACAAATAAAATTACATTTTAAATCATAATAAATTTATGTCACTATGCAATATTGAAAAGCAAATTAAATTTTAGATCCGTAGTGCATAGAACAATAAAAAAATGAATGTTTTCATAATAGATATCAACAGTACTTAAAAATATTTGTGAGTTAGGCAACTTTGCATGCAATATTTTATTTATTCTAAAATGTAAGTTGGTACCAGTAGAATGTTGGTCAAAATGCAATGTCATACTTTTTCTGATTCATTAAAATTCAATGTTACATAAATTTAAAATACATGAATATATAAATAATATTGTAAATAATATATTTCTTTGGTGGATGTTCACTATAGATACTATTGTAACTACACATACTACAGATACTTTGTATCATATAAGGTTTGTGAATGTATTTTCACATGGTACACCTATTTCACATACTCTTGTCTATAAAAGGCATTGTATGCAACATTGTAAAGACACACCAAAAAGAAGAAGAAGAAACAAAATCTTTTCTTATATAGATCTCTCTCCTCTCCTCTTTCGTTTTAGCATATTTCAGAATACTTATTTACAACACGTTATCAGCACGAAATTCTAGCCAAATTCCTCATTTTTCATCCAAACAAGGAATTATGTTTATTGATGTTGTTAATATTATTAAATGGTAACGAGTAATTTGCTATATACCTAATCTGTTTCGTATGAGTTTTAAACTATGAAATTGCTCTTTCTTGCATTAATAAATTTAGAGAAGAATTGTCTTTATATTTCACAATAAATGATTGCGGGATTTGTTATTATGAAAAAATGTAAAAGTATTGCTATAAAGTAAAACGCATGAGAATTTGTTGTGTATAATTGTGAAATAGCACATAAGTGTATGTTGATATGCTTGTAGATTACATTGCATGTCATTTAGTATTAGAGGTGGATATGCACAATATAAAGATAGTTAAACTAAAATGCAGTATTAATTGGTATATGAAATGGTGATCATGTTACGAGATGGTATAGAGTGTGATGATGTTATGATGATTTTAGACATCATGGTAATTATCTGTGTGATTATTGGTATGATGAATAATCATGGTAGTATGGCAAATTTTGTACATAGATATATAACGTATATGTTGAGTTTAACAACTGTAAAAACTATGGAGCTTGATGATGCATTAATTGTTGCTCATTGTTGTTGAATAGAATAATGTTGATAGAAAAATAAATAATAGCATGTATTATTGTTGTGATTGATTACATGAATAATGCAATATGGTAATTGAGCATTCGCAATACATGCACAACATATGTGACAGTAGTACTATGAGAAATTGTATACGTGATATGTTGATTAAATTTTTGGTGACATCATGATAATAAGGTATTGGATTTGAGTCCCATCGAATTATGGCTTAAACGTCTTTATATTGGTAAGACGTTGGGTCTGAATCCCAATGCACTATTTAATGATAATGATGACCGATGTAAATATACCTGTGGTGAAAAATAATGAAATCTACCACATTGATTTTCTTCATTCTTTGATATAAATGTGATAGCCGTGCATATAAGTCTGAAAGAAGACAAATGATTAAAAGTGCATGTGGACATGAAGGAACAAAGTCATAATTGTCATGACCTTGATAATAATAAAAGGAAGAACACTATGGGTTCTTCAAATTGTCCTTCAAAAGGTGGTAATTTTTGTTCACCATCAATTTGGTATAAAAGGAAGTGGGCACACGGTTGTTGTGCAACATAATTTGATAGATTTCACACGATTGTTGTGCAACCTAATTTGATAAGTTTTACAAATTCTCCATCAAAAGAGAAAAGGATAAAAGTGAAGATACACTTGGCCTTTCAAAGTGATGTTGAGATGGACCTATAAATATGATAAATGTCAAAACATGACAATGAACTTATGAAATAAATTATGAAGCACATATGATTCCAATTCTTGAAAAGAATGTGGCTCGTGTAAGCATTGTGAATGCTTGGCCATTCTTGAAAGTGAATGTATCAAAAATGTGGAAAAAAAAAATATGAATAAAATTGTGATTATATATGGTTGGATAAATACCAAAACTCACCTCTATGGGAGGTTTGAGAAAAAAAAAAAGGGAGACTTTTAATTTGATATGAAAAGGTCATTGATGTTATAGTATGATCTATCAAAGGATAAAAACAAGAAACGATTATTCTTGCCTATAAAAGTTTTGATCGTGACCAAATATGAATATTATGATGTGGTCGAATAAATTTCTCACCGATCGCGTAAATATGGTACGTCAAAAGGGCTTTGCCAAATGTTGTAAAAAATAAATTATTAAAGGCAAAAGTAAAGCAAGAAGGAGGTCTTGCATGTAATAATTTGACTACAATGACTATAAGTTTTTCTCTAAAAGGAGATGATCACCATATGAATGGTGTTTTGAAATATGAGGTAGTACACAAGTATTTGATAGCCTCGAAAAGCTAATGTGTTACTACTCGAAAAAATTATTCAGATCATTGAAATTGTAGTAAATCTCCAAAGAAACTTTTTAAGTTTCAAGGGAATTGAATTTTTTTTTGAGACAGTAAATTATGAAAGAATTTGTATCTTCATATTACTACAATCAAAACGGGTTATAAATATTTATGGAAAAGGCTACCCGTTTTCACCTATTTATTGATATAAATATATGGGCATGGTGATAGAATCACATGCTGCAGTAAATTAAAAGTTTTCAGAAAATGTATAAGTTGGCATGATCAGTTGACCATCCCAATTTAAATGTAATGCTAAAATAATTGAGAATTCATGTGATTTTATATTGAAGAAATAAAATATTCTTCAAGAATTCTCTTATGTTGCTTGTTCTCACGATAAAATATCATAGCAGCTAAAGTTATTGTCCTTAAAATTTTTTGAAATGTGCAGCAAGGTGAATATGGGCCTATTCACCTGCCATGTGGACCATTTACTATTAAATGAGATGCATCTATGATTGGTCACATGCGCTGCTATCAACTTGCAATTTGATTTTTGCAAGGTTGTTTGCTTAAATTGTTAAAATAGAGAGCATGATTTCAAATTATACAAGTTGATATGTTGATTGGTTTAGCAGAAAATTGTGTGCCTCCGATTATAGCTGAACGATTGATTATGAGAATAAATCTTCCAAAAAGAAAATTTGGTATGAGACGAGTTTATTTAAATATAGCAACATTTGTATGCATCAAGCCAACAAGGTTCCCCTATATTATTGGTTCAGGGTCAGGAACCAATTAAAATCCATCTAAAATAAAATATATATTGAATGTGCAATATCCACCACACACAAAGATGGATCCCTAAATAAAGTTGGGGTGAATGTTAGATTTTTTAACATTAGGGGGAGATATGATTATAGCTGAAATATATGAAAATTATCGAGATCCTCCTAAAAAAATAGTGAACTTGAAGTTCAATTGATAATTCATGATTTGCAAAATGTTGCAAGTTCATTGCCAGACTGATCCTATGTTATAATTCGCTATAAATGCTCCAATGAGAAGTCCTTAGAGGACAGAGTCTATGGCACGCCTGAAACGTGACAGATAAATCAGTTCGAAACATAAAATTCCTTGAAGAAAGAGAGGAGCAAATGATAAATATGGTCAATGATAATGAGGCAAGTGCTTTAAAAAGCACTATGACATGACTCTTCATAAAACTTTGGCAAAGGTTCAGGTACCTGAAAATGATGAAAAAAAAGTGATCGATCTTGATATGTTATGTCGTAGTGGAATCAATATTAAATAATCGTCGACGGTATCTTTGGTATAATATAAAGATCACCATTATAAATGATATCGAGGATCTTGAATTTAAATCTATTAAATAATGTGGACAGATGAAATATGCAATTTAAGTATATTATTTTTCACTTGAAAAGTGATGTTTTGATATTAGTCCATAGACTAAGGTATAATGTCAGTGGAATACAAATTGGTAATTGTGCGAAAAGTAAAATCGTAAGATATAAAATACGGCTCATGCCTTGAGGCATAAAGGTTATTCGCGAAGTCCTGGCATTAGTGTTTGGAGATGTGTTCTCCTATGGTGGATGCCATAAGATTTTTTTAAATCTGGCAATGTATGAAATCTTGAATGCGTATAACGAATGACTGTCATGTCTAGCTAGACGACAAATGTGATAGGAAAATCCTTACAGAATTTAAAAGAGATTCGATCCATTGAATATCCTAATGGTTTTGAGATCGCTTAACGTAAAGAAAGATCAATTTTCATCTCATGAAAATGGTTAGAAAATACCATGTATTAGTGCAATTATTGCACTTATGTATCTTGCTATTCTTTACATGAGAATAACTTTTATTAATGTGCAGAAAATCTATAATTTCACTTTTATGTGAATGTGAGTGAAATCAAATATTATTGATATAAATAAAGATCCATTTCGATCTCAAGAAAATGATGAAAAGCTTTAGGGAGATGAAACTCCATATCTTAGTGCAGTCGGGGCACTAATATATCTTGTCAATAATACTCGACTAGATATTTATTTTGCGGTAAATTTATTGACAAGATTTAGCTCTTCCCCAACTAAAAGACATTGGAATGGTGTCAAGCCTATAGTCAGATATCTTCGGGAAACCACTGACTTGGGATTATTCAAATGAATCCAAGTCAGAAACGATTGTTATGCAGATGCAAGATACTTGTCTAATCCACATAAGGTTCGATCTCAGACGGGTTATTTATTTATATATGGTGGCACAACTATATCATGGCGTTCAATGAAGCAAACATTAGTTGCAACTTCTTCAAATCATGTAGAAATCATTGTCATTCATGAAACGAGCCAGGAGTATGTTTGGTTGAGATCAATGACTCAACATATTCGATGAGAAAATGTGTGGATTTCTTTTGAAGAAGAACATTCCAACTATATTGTATGAAGATAATGTTGCATGTATAGCTCAGTTGAAGGGAGGTTATATTAAAGGAGACAGAACAAAACACATTTCACCAAAATTCTTTTTCACGCATGATCTTGAGAAGAAAGGTGAAATAGATTTTCAACAAATTCGTTCAAGCGATAATCTAGCAATATGTTTACTAAAGCATTGCCAACATCAACCTTTGAGAAGTTGAGATACAAGATTGGGATGTGTCGTCTCCTAGATATTAAGTGATGTTTTTATCAGGGAGAGTACATATGCGCTGCACTCTTTTTTCCTTAACCAAAATTTTGTCCCACTGATTTTCCTGGTAAGGTTTTTAATGAGGCAACAAACAAGGCGTATTACAAACCGTTATTGTACATCTTATTTCCTTTAGAATTTCTCTTTCACATGAACATCCAAGGAGGAGTATTGTAAATAATGTATTTCTTTGGTGGATGTTCACTATACATACTATTGTAACTACACATACTACACCTACTACACATACTATTGTACCATATAAGGTTTGTGAATGTATTTTCACATAGTACACTTATTTCACATACTCTTGTCTATAAAAGACATTGTATGCAACATTGTAAAGACACACCAAAAAGAAGAAGAAGAAACAAAGTCTTTTCTTATATAGATCTCTCTACTCTCCTCTTTCGTTTTAGCATATTTCAGAATACTTATTTACAACAAATAAGAATTACTTCAATAAAAAAAAAAAAAAGAAACTAAATGAGAAAAAGTATAAAAGATTATTTCTATTACAAAGGAACTAAATGTTTTAAAACAACTGATAAATACTAAAGGAATATAGCTATATATTTTAAATTTAATAAGAAATTATGTCACAAATAATAATTTAAGGACAATTTGATCAATTTTTAAATTTAGTGTGTACAACCTTTTTAAAAATAAAATAAAAAGTTTAAAACCTAAATAATAATACTATAAATCGGGTTAAAAAAATTAATATACTGTAATTATCATGTAAGTGTCAAATTTGGTAAGCCTTATTACAAAGTGATTGAGAATTCTAGGATATTACTAAGATCTCTAAATTAAAAAAAATAAACATAACAAAAAAGAAAAATAACATATGAAAATCTGTCTTTTTCAGTCATAACAAACAAAGCATGTTTATATATTTTTATTTTACAAAATTTATAAGATATTTAATTAATAATAAATCATGAAATATTATTAAACAAAAAAAATATCGGACCCATGCATAGCACGGATACATAATCTAAGTAATTAAAATAGATGGAAGATTTGACTAGCAATGAAAATATATTATTTTTATATTAAAACATAAAATAAGATATTTTGTGCAATAGATGAGTATATTTTTACTATTTTCCGTCATGTATTCAATTTTTTTCTCTTTAGAATGTCTTTGTTGTATATTTAACGTTTATATCGACTTAACAAATATTTATAAAATATCACTTAAATATAATAATATGGTTTGATGCAGATATCCTTTTTTTTTTTTAAGTGTATGTGAACACCACAGCCTCTCTACTCCATTGGAGGTAGCGATATGAACTGCATACATTTTACTCTTCTTAGACCCCACTTGGTGGGAATACACTGGGTATGTTGTTGTTGTGAATACCACAAAAATTTCAACCATTATTAGATTTTGAACCCATAATTTCAAAAGTACAACGAATTCAGTACGAAGAACTTTAAAGATTGAATTCATCAGGTGGAAATCTTGGTTTCGCCTCCAGCCATCAACATGTACCAGCCTTAAACCTTGAACGCAGGAAGGTAATCTGCGAGGTATATCATTTACTTGTGAAAGAGATGAGGTTAGATGGCCAATAATGGATCTGTTCTACTGGAAACGAAGACCTTACTCCTTAGCTCTTTCACAGCAGTTTTCCAATTGTGAAATGGAACTTGCATCAATTGCAGGATATTTTTGATAACAGCTTTTGTATTCTTCAAATAGTTACCTTTGGAAAGTTTGGATTAGAATTTCTCAACGTTGTGAATCACCTAAAAGTGCTAGAAGAAAAATGTTGCCTTGAGAGATTCCTACTCATGCAAGCACTGGAAGGAAAAGAAAGAAAGAAAGAGGATGTAGCTTTCATGCTCAATCCAAGGAGACGAGGGAACCATAACAGCATATCTTAGATAGCTGATGGCTACAGTTACAGGGGAAGTTACTAACTACTGATAGGTTGGCTAAATGGGGAATGCCGGTTCATTTGGAATGTGTGCTTTGTCACAAATATCCCGAGACAAGCGATCATTTATTTCTAAGTTGTGAATTTTCAGCCCTGATATGGACTAGACTTCTTGTGTGGATGCAGATACAACAATCAGGTGCTGCTACTTGGGATCAGAACTTGGGGTGGATTCTTCAGCAATCTAAAGGTCGAACAGCACAAGCTCACCTGTTCAGAACAAACTACGCGGAGTATTTGTATGCTATATGGATGGAAAGAAACCAACGGATGTATGAAAAGAAAGCCAGAGATTGGGGCAGCATAGCAAGGGCGGTAGTTTATATGACCTGTAGTAGATCATCTCATAGGGTGAAAAATCTGGTTGACGTTAGTGTTCTAGCTAGTACTGGAGACTACATAGGAAACTAGTAGACCAGACAAGGAGTAGGTTTCTAGCTTTACTTTAGATAGTCAGATGTGTCTAGCTGACTATGGTTGTGTATGATTGCACTTGGTGATTAATAAAACAATTGTTAGTTACCAGAAAAAAAAAGAAGTTAAATCTCAATGTGTCATAACATGGAATGACCTCATTAAAGAGCATCCCTCCCTACAAGATTCATGAGTTCTGTCATTGCTGCTTCGGTTATTGCTTTGAAGTCTGTTTGCATGTACCTTCCCCAGAAGTGTGTTCTCGACCAAATAGCATACGGAAATGCTGGGCTTGCAATGCCGTGCAATATCCTTGCAATGGCTCTGGGAGTAAATTTGGCATGTGAATAGCACTGCAGAAATACCTTTATATCAGCTGTCAAAAATGGGCTGCTTCCACCAATCCTCTTTGGAACATCAACCTCAGTACCATTTACAAAATACTCTGCAATCTTCCTTTGCAAGCATGGTGTGTGTTGATGGCCACGGCAACCATGCACTTTGTCACATGCTTCTGCTGCAAATACTGCAGCATCATACATCGTGTCCATCTTCCTTACCTTACAACTCTCAACTTCAGATAACCACTTTGTAAGCCATGTAGCTAAAGAACAGATATCCTTCGGGGCGTCTGTGATAACAAAACAATAAGCTTGATCCTTCAGCTCATATGTGACTTCCCCCTTAATCTTCAGAGTTTGCAAATGGTTTGACAAGTCAACAATTTGCAGTCCAGTGCTGTTAGCTACACTTGGTATGTCAAATATATACTGCCCATCTTTGATCTCAGAGTTCTTCAGAATAGCAGCAACTACAGCATCTTTCGTAGATAGCATTGCAGGAGAAGTCTGGTGGAAGTTCAAAGTGCATGTTACACTGGTCTGTGGGAGCAAGTGCAAGTATTGGACCTCGCCTAGCTCCAACTGTGTTAAGATTGTTAGTATTACCTCTTCTTTCATATCAAATTTACGACAAGCAGACTCTTTAACTAGTGAACAAATTTTCCCAGTTGAGATTGTGCTGCCACTGAAAATTTGACACAGCAGTTTGTTCACCACATACTCATCGACACCATCACTGTACATAAGACTGCGAATCTTAAAATAAGAAACATCATCGAAAAAGAGATGGCAATAAGCGACTCTACCATCACGTCCAGCACGACCAATCTCCTGGACATACTCTTCCAAGCTTTCTGGTAAGCTGTAATGTATCACGGCTTCAATATCCTTCTTATTGAGTCCCATGCCAAAAGCCACAGTTGCAACAACCACTCTTATCTTGTTCGCACAAAATAGTTCCTGCGTACGGCTCCGATCTTTTGCAAAAATTCCACTGTGATAACTCTTTGCCGAGATATTATTGTCGCATAGATATTTGCAAATGAAATCAGTTTCCGACTGAAATTTGCAGTAAATGATGATGCTTTTAGCCTCTAAAAAGGGGGAAGACTTCAGCAAGGTCATCAGATCTTTCATCCTGTTTTCACTCGAAGATACTGATAACTGTAAGTTATCCCTTGGTTTCACTACTTGAATAAGATTAGTTGATGGGATATCCAATGCGTGCATCACATGATACAATGCTTTAGTAGTTGCTGTTGCTGTCATTGCAAGTATACATTGCGCCTTCAGTTTATCACGCAACAACGATGCTTTAAGCCGCATATATGAAGGCCGAAAATTGTGTGACCATTCAGAAACACAGTGGGCTTCATCAATAACCACAAGTGAGATTTGAGAGTTACGAAAAATGGATAAGAATTCTGAATTGAGAAACCTCTCTGGTGAAACAAAAAGGACCTTTATGGATCCTTCTTCAAGTAACCTAAACGTTTCCAAGACCTCCTCAGGTGTCTGATTGCTACTCAAAAGAGCACCCTCAACTGCAGCAGGCAACTGCTTTAGCTGATCAATCATCAAGGAAACCAAGGGGCTAATAACAACTGTAACTCCCTGCAAAACCATTGAAGGCAGCTGATAACACAGTGACTTCCCGGCACCCGTTGGCAAAACCAACATTGTAGATTTCCCTGAAAGCACCATCTTGATAGTCTCCAACTGCCCATCTCTAAATGAATCATACCCATAAATCAGCTTTAACAACCTCAACAAATTCTCATCTGACGCCTCATTTCTAACTCTCATCACAGCTTCTTCAATCAACTCTTCATCAAAATCCAATCTTTCTCCTCTTCCCTTAACTTCCACAACCAAACCTTCTTCATCACACAAGCCATTTTCCCCTTCCTCACCTACAACCCCAACTTTCTTTTTCCATCTCCTAAAGAACTTTTTACCAGTTGATGAATTAGCATTCCTTCTTTTGTATTTGGATGCAAACTTTTTACCATAACCATTTATATTCAGCCTTACAAAGTTACCCTCATTAGCACATTTAACCTTCTTTACTGGCAACGACGACGAAGCATTGCTGCTCCCTACTAAATTAGGATACTTCTTCACAGCTTTCGTCCGACAACCCGACTCAACTGCTTCCTTTTCATTCTCTTGGGTCAACCGGGGGTCAATAGAATCAGCTTCAACGGGCTCAAAATTGAGAATGGTTTTGCCGGCTTTCGAAAAAGAAGCAAATTTCTGTAAGCACAAGGCACCTGCTGGAAGAACTTCACCGGAACTGTTGTCATGGGACAAAACGGCGTTTGCCGAACGGTGGATTTGGAATGGTAAATCGGAGAATTTGGGGGTTTCCAAGGAAGATAATTTCGAAGAACACGAGCTTTCAGAAGGGGAAACGGTGTAGGGTTTTTTGGATGAGGTTTTTTTTGGTCTTATAATTGGGCGGGAAAAAACAGAGGTGTTTTTGGGTTGAGTTGTTGATTTTGCGGTAGAAAGAAGAGCACGGCGGCTCGATGGGGAATGTGAGGGAGTTGATGAAATGTGAGAGCCATCGGAATCCATGGGAGTTTGGTCGGAGTTGAAGACTGGGACTTTTGCTCTCTCTCTCTCTTGCCTCTACCAAAATATTCCCGTCAAGAAGATTGATAAAGGTTAATTACGAATTTGACTCGATTTAAATTTTCTTAAAAAAATTATTTATTTATTAGTGGAGGGAAGGGATTTGGGGAGGGGAATATAGTGAGATTCGAATCACTACCATTAGGATGAACGTCTCACGTCTACGTTTGGAGGCAACTCTCCAACTGAGCAACACGCACATGTGACATGTGATCTGGATCTCTTTGATGTGTAGGGCACATATGAATACTTTTTTCATTTCTAGTACAAGGCATTTTGTACTTCAAATTTGTGAACATATTATTTACAAAAACTTTCACTAGTATTCAAACTCGAATTCTTAATACCACTGTTTGGTCATGAAATTTGGGCAAGTGCGAGTATCCAACAACTCAAATTTGGGCCTAATTTGTACACAGGTTGACTCGAACAACATCGTTAGAGAGTGAACATGACGAATATTAAATATGCACATGTGCCCTTCAATGCCATAACCTCTAACACTGTCGATTATCAGTGTGACCTCCAACTCTGAATGATTAGTTTGACAGCTATACTATCAGCAACAATAACATATCCAGTTTAATCCCACAAAGTGCGGTCTGTGTAGGGTAGAACATGCGTACCTCACCCTACCTCAAAGGTAGAGAGTTTGTTTCCAATACAACCTCCCGTCATCAGCTAAACTATCAGATTAAACAAATAATTGCCTTATATGAAGTTTCTTCATTCACCTTCCCTTCAGCTTACAATATATAAAAGTCGACCAAGAAGAGCGAAAACAGAAAGGAAATGATAACAGGAAAGAGCAGAGCTATTGCAATGAACAAGGCGAACCAAAGACACTCGAAATGTGTTCACCCAAAACTAAAACTGACACCATTTGTGTCCCTTATTAGTGAGAATTTATTTACATTGGTGATTTAGTTCATACTACCCAAGCACACATATTTCATCTCTAAATATTCATCCATACCGTATTTAGAACCTTCACGGCCAAGACCTGATTGTTTCACACCCCCAAACGGAGCTACCTCAGTTGAAACGAGTCCTTCATTAACTCCAACGATTCCATATTCAAGAGCTTCAGTGACACGCCAAGCTCTTTTAATATTTGTTGAGAATATATAAGCAGCTAAACCTGCATTGGTGTCATTAGCCATATGGATTGCTTCTTCGTCTGTTTTGAACTTCAAAAGAGGGGCAACTGGCCCAAATACTTCCTCCCTCGCCAACAGCATCTCGCTATTAACTCCAGTTACGATGGTAGGCTCGTAGAAAGTCATGCCAAGGCTATGTCTCTTTCCCCCAATAAGAACTTTGGCTCCCTTCGAAGTAGCTTCCTCTACGAAAGATTCAACCTTCTGTACCGCTGCTTCATTAATTAAAGGGCCTTGCTCCACGCCTTCAGTGAAACCATCTCCAACTTTCATGCCTTGGACAGCTTTTGCAAAAGCATTTGCAAATTTTTCATATATCCCTTCTTGCACAAGTATTCTATTGGCACATACACATGTTTGTCCAGTGTTACGGAACTTTGTCGCCAGAGCTCCTTTCACAGCCACTTCAATGTCTGCGTCATCAAAGATGATGCAAGGTGCATTACCGCCTAGCTCAAGGGATACCTTCTTAACGGTGGCAGCAGCACCTTCCATCAACTTTTTCCCAACCTTGGTTGAACCTGTGAACGTAATCTTTCTTACCTGTGGGCTTGCAAGCAGTGCGTCTCCAATATCAGGTGCATTTCCCATAACGACATTAACCACACCCGGTGGTATTCCAGCTTGAAGGGAGAGTTCAGCTGCTGCTAAAGCAGTCAAGGGTGTGAGCTCAGAAGGTTTTATCACCACTGTACAACCACAAGCAAGTGCAGGGCCAACCTTTCGGGTAATCATAGCCAAGGGAAAATTCCACGGCGTAATTGCACCAACAACACCAACCGGTTGCTTTAAAACAAACAATCGTCTATCTGCTAATGGTGATGGAATAATGTCACCATATATACGTTTACCCTCTTCAGCGGAGAACTCAATAAAACCAGCCCCATAACTAACTTCACCGATGGCCTCTTTTAGAGGTTTCCCTTGCTCTAATGTCATAAGCTGTCCGAGTTCTTCTTTGTGAGCCATTATCAAATCATACCACTTCCTCAATAATTTGCTCCTTTCGGCAGCAGTAAGTTTGCTCCAAGAACTAAATGCACCATATGCAGACGAAATTGCGTCATTCGTCTCCCTCCCACCCATGCATGGTACATTTGTTATTACCTCCCCTGTTGCAGGATTGTGGACCTTTATAGTCTTCCCATCATACGAATCAACCCATTTCCCTCCAATAAGAGCCTGACTCCGCAACAATCCAGAGCTGTTCAGCTTAGCAGCAACACTTTGTGTGTCTGTCGCCATCAGACGCACAGGACCTGAAAGTGAGGAACGATATAACATTGCACCAACAGAAAGTGCCATTCTGGTACGCCCACGAATCATTTGCAACAACGCACTCAAATTCCAACTTCAAGCATCCAAATGAATAAACTGAGAAAAAATTAAACGGGCATCACTCCAAAAGTGTGTAAAAGGCAAAGATAAGTTGGGAAGAGGGAGTGTAATGTCTCTAAGTTATTGTTTCGCGATTTTTTAAGTTGTAACAAATTTATATCACTCGTCTCACTTTTATGCATTTCTTTTTCAAAACAAAACAATAAGCCAACAAAAGAGAGACGGAGATTAATATTCATCAGGTTCCAATTAAAATATCCATTAACATACACAAATCCAGCTCCCAGACCAATCAAGAAAACCAAAGAATACAGCCATCATATGTAAGTTCCCAAGAAAATTACCGGAGTTAACTTCATACATGATCACTAAACTTTACACATTATATATCAATAAAATCACAACTATTTCTTGTATCATTAAATTCACTAAACTATATTTTAGTTTCTCAGAAAATACGGACATGAGTTCTAGTATCATAAGTGTTTCCTCATAGGAACGTCCTCGAATTTGATCAATTACTCTTTGTGCTTTGTCGGCTTGTCAGCAGACATAGATATTTGTTCATATAAAGCATATACTTCCAATTTTTCTATCTTTAGCATAAGTTTTTCCTCCTACTACTGAATGATAACCATCTAGATTAACTCATCGAAAAGTCAAATTTCTGGCACCAAGTTAAGTTCGAAATTAACCCATAAATCACCTAAAATAAGAGCAACCCAGTGCACTTTTAGCTCTCGCTATGTCCAAGGTCCAAAGAAGGTCGTACTAAAAGGGTCTATTGTATGCAGCCTTGCGCTGCATTTCTGCAAAAAGTTGTTTCTACTGCTAGAACCCACGACCTTATTCCTGATTTATTCTCATCTGTAATAGCCTTGGTGGATAGAGTTACCTAACACATGTTGCTGATGGGAGCTAACAGGTATCACGTGGAACAAGTCGAGGTGCACGGAAATAGGTATCACGTGGAACATGTGGAATTAGTCTAGGTGCATGCAAATAGGTATCACGTGGAACAAGTGGAATTAGTTGAGGTGCACGCAAATCGGTATCACGTGGAACAAGTGGAATTAGTCGAGATGCAGGCAAATAGGTATCACATGGAATTAGTCGAGGTGCACTCAAGTTATCAAAAACAAAGAAAAAACCCATTTTCACAATAGTGAAGATTCACTTATTCCACCTTATTATGACAAAGAAATGAAAACTGTTAGTTTAATATGCGTTTCTTTAACACAAAAATAGGGCATAATTAGGCCAATTTTGTTTTTTATTAAAAAATAGCATTACAACAGCTGATTAATTGATGTAAACGTAAATCAAACTTCCACTAATTAATCTAAATGACAATTAGGAAAAATTAAGAATAGAAACTACTGACCTTTTATATGAGGTTGGAGAATTGGGAGATCTACCACAGATGAGAGAGTGAAGAGAGAGAAAGAGAGTGTGATGGAAACCTAGATGAGATAGTACCTAAATACATTAATTAATTTTTAATGCGTCAGCACAACTATATATTATCCTTATCATGTAGTAGTATATAGACGTATAAATTATTTGAAATTTGTTATAAATATGCTTTTCTTTTCTTTTTTTTTAACGAGGATAACCCACCATGGCTATAATCTGTATCATAGCTTCTATTTTTTGGGTGAGCACTTTGTACGTACTGAGTAATTGTCAATTGTGTAATAACACCTACAAATAACGTAAAAGATGTAAATCGCATTAGGCAAATTCCATGCGACAAACTCGATTTAGAAGGTATTGAGATGAAATCGATCCCAAATCTTCCATATGAGTACTCACGATTCAAACCAATTGAGTCATAAATATACCAATTGAGTCATTAATCTTTTGAGTTTTGATGAATGTCATTCATTCAACCAATAGTTTGTTTATACATGTACATAATGAGTTGAGGTGTTCATATTTGGGTTTTGGTATGAGCATATATAGTTTTGTGGGTACAAGTTGAAATCCGATAATTTTAATCACTTTAGAAAAATCTATTCAAATGTTTGGTATTTTTGTTAAATTTTATAACTGAAAAAAAATAAGGCAAAATGACCTTCTGGACCCTGAATCCATTAAAAAGTTATATTTTGCATCCTTTGACCGTTGACTGAGCCTACGTGGCATTGAAATTGCTGAGTAGGACGAAGAGCGTGAAGGCACTCGCCTAAGGTGCGAGTGGAGATCAATTTTTAGTCAATTTTATATTAAAATAATTTTAAAAAATTTAAAAAGGACACTCAATTTTTTTTTAATTTTTTTAATTTTAAAATATTTTTAAAAATTAAAAAATAATAAATTTAGAAATCCTTTGATGAATTCGTTCAACCAATAGTTTGCTTATACATGTACATAATGAGTTGAGGTGTTCATATTTGGGGTTTGGTATGAGCATATTTAGTTTTGTGGGTTGGGTCAGGTTACGAGTTGAAATCGGATAATTTTAATCACCTTAGGAGAATCTATTCAAATGATAGGTATTTTTGTTAAATTTTATAACTGGAAAAAAATAAATATCATTACAAAAAAATTCTACGTGACAATATGTAAAACGTCTTATTCGGAATTGGGTGGGGCGGGGGGCGGGGGGCGGAGTTGTTTGTAAAACCAACATAAGATTTAAGTATGGTTTGAATAACAATAGTCAAGTTTGGTGGGGGGAGTCTATTTTGTTTATATGATGAGAGAATGGTTTAAAAAAGTATATTTGCAGTGTCATGTTATTTCGAGTTTAATATCTAAAATATTAAACGTGAAAGCTTTCTACACCTGATCAAATATCTTCAAACTTCTAATCTATTATTAATTTCATTATGCATGTCGTTCATCAAAATTATGTTATTTGCGAATAATATGCACCATGACACCTTCCTTGAATATGTTAGTCAATTCATTCATTATTGAGACAAATTAAAATAAGCTAAGAGCTGACTTCTGGTGCAGCCTCATCATGATCGAAAAGTATACTAGATCACCTTCCATTGTCCTGTTTAGGGTCTTGATTCTATCGTACATATCTTCAATTATTGTAATGTAAGCCATAAGTACATCTTTAGACTACAAATGGTCTAATATAAAATGTACATCTTTTTTTTAAAATCAATGTGCAACATGTGTGAGTATCTGTTATTGTCCCTATATTGTTCCAATAATCTTCCTATAAGATGAATGACTTTTGAAGTTGATCACCTAATATGAATCTGTATTGGTTCCTGAAGAAAGACACATTCTTCCTCGTCCTTATCACGTTCGTTCTCTCCCAAATTTTCATAGTATAACTTAATAGCTTGATACTCTTATAATTGTTGTCATTTTAATCTCACTTCCAATCTTCCGGCATTTAAATCAACTAAGGTGTTTGCCCATGAGAATTTTTCATGTTTTTCGAGAAATTATTTTACTTTAGTAAAAATTGTACATAAGAATTCCAAATACAATTTGAAATTGTCTTTGAAAAAAGTGAAAACAAGTGAATTCACTTTTTTCACTCTCACTTATCTCACAAAAGTTAAAAACAACTGTAATTTATAATCATGTCCGAACACAACTCCAAACTCCAACTTCGATTTCAACTCCTAAGAGTATTGATTTTCATGGGCAAACACCTACTAAATACAACACAAAAAGGGTCGTTTGGTTGGGAAACAAGTTATCCCGAAATTAATTATTCCAGAATTAGCTATGCCACCCTCAAGGTGGAATAAAAATAGCACCATAATTTCGAAATAACTAATCTCCGAATAAATTATCTCATATATTTTATTTCAATCAAATATGAAATAAGCTCGTCCTGTAATAATTTCAAAATTAATTATTCCTCATTATTATATCAAATGAAGCTCTAAATAACCCAATCATCCATTTCGTACTTGTCTTTCCTCTTGATTTACAAACTAATCAATTTCCGCAAATTTTATGCACCTACAATATCTAAAATCTCTACGGTCTACATTTTCCATTCGCTTCATTCAAAAACTTATGAAAATATATTTGTCAATATTCAATCTAATTTACCTCTTTTACTAACCCTTGGTTATTCTTATTCTCGATGCACTTTACTTGGTCCTACTAACCCTTGATTATTCTTATTCTCGATGCACTTTACTTGGTCCTACTTATTTTATCACTACTTGGCACGTTCCATTGCGTAAAGAACCCAAAAATATAGAGACATACACAAAAAGGAAACTGAAAATTGAAACTTGGAAGTAACCCAACATTATTTGACCACCTTTCCTCCATTACATGCTTGTCAAAGGCATCAGATTCCTTCAAATAACAATTTGCCCCTTTGACCTCTAATAATAAACAAACATAATATAACTATAAACTCCACACAAAATCTTTTTTTATATAATCTACCTCTCAAGTTTAAATTCTCGTAAACATAAATAGAAAATCAGGTAATTCTTTTCAAATATTTGTTGCTAGTAGGAGGTGACGAGTGTCTCGAAAATTTAATTGAGGCATATAAAATTGACTTGAACACCATCATTATCAGAAGTGCGTTCAAACAGTCCCCAATTTGCCCCTTTGACCTCTCATTACAAACAATCCTAATACATGGTATAAACCCAACCCAACACAAAATATTTTTTTAAAATAATCTAGCTCTCAAGTTTAAATTTTTGTAATGATCAAAAAAATATCGGATGATTTTTTAATTTGTTTTAATCTTATGGACAAAATATAAATATATATCGTTGGTTGGAGATGATTTTTTTAATAAAAAAAAAAAGCCTTCAAATAGTATCCTTCTGTGGCCCCAACTTTCCCCTCTGACCTCTCATAACAAACAAGCATAATACAAAGTATAAGCCCCACACAGACTCTTTTTTTTTTTTTTTTAGAAAAAAGGAAACTTGGTTCCAGATTTAAATTTCAGCATACATGAAAAAATATTAAGTAATTTTTGGCATCTATAATATTTTTAGTTATAGAGTTATGTATATGTTTTAGTGCGAGTTAATAAATAGTAGTGAATTTCATTAAAGTATACGGAAGTTGACTAGAACCATAGGATTATAAAAGAATATGTTTTTTGATCTATTTTAAAGATTTGTTTCCATTTTTAAGAATCATTCATAGTGCTTAGTTGAATATTCACAGGTTACCACATGCTTCTCCTGTCTTTTGGTCACTTTTCATTACAAAGATTTCACCTTTTTAACCCAAAAATTTCCAACTAAATAAGGAGCAGGAGAGTTTTTGAGTTATTTGTCAAGTTCTGAAACATATACAAAGTCAAATATCAAGCGGGGTTTTTGGGTTTTGGTTTATTATGAATTCTTGATTTTCTTTTTGAATATGATCATGACTTCGCTGTTTTGATCTTATTTGCTTATATGGGGTTTTCATTTTTCAGGTGCAGAGATAGCAGGTTGACTCTTGGTATTCATTTTCCTTGTCAAATTTGGAAGCTTTTGCAAGTCAAATTCAAGTAGGTGTCAATTCTGGTTCAGATGTACATATTTGATTATGAATTTGCTTCTATGGTTTCTTTGCTGAAATGTTTTTTTTTGGGAATTTTGTAAGTGTATCCAAGGGTTAAGGTGAGGCAACAGAAAGAAGAAGATGATCAGTATGGTTATGAGTCTTTGCCATCTTTGAAGGCTTTTGAATCCCTTTCCATAAGTAACTTCTCTTCTTCAGGTACACTTTTGTCTGTGAATCTCATGTTATGTTCTTATATGATGTTTTTTATTTGCTTTTATAACTTGGTGTTTTGGTTAATTATTTATTATCCTGTTTCTTGTGATCAAACATTTTCACTTGCTCTGTAGGCGAACTGTCTATTGGAAACAACCTCTCTAACCTTCACAAGGTAGGGGTAAGGCTATGTTGTTGTTGTTGTTGTTGTTGTTGAAGGGGAGTATTTACAGCCTTGGCGTAACCAATAAAGTTGCTGCCGTGTGACTAGGAGGTCACCAGTAACAGTCTCTTGCAGAAATGCAGACCCTTGTGGTCCAGGCCTTCCTCAGGTCCCGTGCATAGCGGAAACTTTAGTGCACCGGACTGCCCTATTTTATGTTAATGTTGTTGTTGTTGTTTCTCTTTAAGGGAACCAAAATTCTTTTTGTAGATGAGGGATCAGAATCAGAATCATATCTTCCTATGGTTTTGGCCTAAAAACTATCCTTCTGGATGATAGAATTTTTTGCTAGTTAGACTTTTATGTCATTATAGGGACAACGTGAGGTTTTGAGAACCTCTAATGATATAGAAAACTTAATTTCCCTTGAATGACAAATTATTCGTCAATAATGGGATGTAATAAGTGTAATGGATGTAGACGACTATATAGGCAACCTCATCTAGTTTGGAATTTAGGTATTGTTGGTTTGATATGAATGTAAAGGATTGTATCAGGTTTTAAATTTTTCCTTGTAAATGGATTTCAACACGATGGGATTGTTTTGACTTGCTTTTTATTTCTTAAAATGATGTAAAGATTGTTTTTTATACAATTCATCAAACTTGTTCTAGTTCACTTAGTTATATTGATATTGTTCTTTTGCTTATCCTCCTGCTATTTTGAAACAGGAAACATTTTATCTGTCAATTTTATTGTAATATTCTGATGCGAGCAAAAGGAATAATGCACGAAATAGTATTCTACTCGTAAATAATTCTAGAAGTAGAGGCTCAGGGCATTTCCATTTTGTGTATTCTGATCCTTGAGCTCATCTATTTTGAGCTGAATCCTAATGCTGCTTGATTAGAATTCCTTCCTGTACCTTTATGTGTTTAAGGATCGTGTTCAAAAGGTTCAGCCTTTAGGCTTACCACTAATAGTGCAGCTTTCTATGGTTGATCAACCAGGTTGCATATCCATTTTCTATCGCGTGACTATGAGGCTGTTCTTTTTAAGTCTCCAAATCCCTGTACTTGTAACTTATCACATTTTGTTGTCGTGCATAATACTTGTTGAAGGCTTCTGTTTGTTGGTTTTGTTCACAGTATAATATTTTCGTAACCCTGACGCGCATTATAGATGGTTGGATTTAAGCAAAAGTGGGAGTTTGCATGTTAACATCGAACAATAACTGAATCCATCAATACATCATTGCCCATCCGTGTCCATTACTTTATTTCCTTTAAGCTCTGACAGTGTCTAACCAATTCGTTGCTTTTGTTTTTCTCGTTGCTTTTTTCTGATGGTCTATAAAGATGATTCTCCTACATCAGTTGTGAGGATTCCCCGAGCATGTATTTTAAGCCCAGACAGACATGGACTTCCATCGTCGAGAGGTTAGATACTTCTTTAACAACTTTTTGTTACCTCTTACTTTGAAAGTGGATTGACATTCACTCTGTTGATTGGCAGGGAGAAGCAAGGATAATAACCAAAATATTTTTGGTGGAACCAAAACTAATGCAAGAGCCTCTTCAGTCCCACGACCACGTGCAGTCTTATCAAGCCCGGGTAATACTTTGCGTTGTAGAATTAACTCCTTGTTGGGGTAATCCGAACTTGAGCTTCTACATGCTACTTGGCCTGGCACAACCGTATTTATTACATGAACAAGTGTGATAAACCCTGAAAATACACTTGATGAACAATGAATTTGTGGCATAACATTTACGTAAAGTTTTACGTGCTCATTGTGGATTTTATTACACAAATCCTACCTGCTCCGTTCTTATGGATTTGAACAGCTTTTTTCTGATTTTAAATTTGAACGTGGTATTTTGGGGACGGTAAGAATAGCTGTGTATAAGTCTATAAGAGAAGGAAACCCGTCATAGGTTTGTGGAATAGCTTCATCTTCATTTGTGATTCGTGAGTTAGTATGCTCGAGTTCTTGCTGATAATGATACCATACCTTTTTGGCTATCTCGTCACTCCACATATCCCAAATGGATAAATCAGAGTAAATAAGGGGCAGAAAGTCCTGGTCATGACAAACGATACCTTTGTTCAGTTTGCCTCAGTGCATCAGGCATGGGATATATACTTTTGCTATTCAAATAAATAAGGTCCGTGCACATAGTCAACATATAGGCATTGGCCGTCAGTGAAACATCAAGGAAAATTTGCTGAATTTGATGGAACACAATGGGTCTGAATTCTTCTTGCATCAGAAATGGACATACCAACTCATCTAAAAAATTTCTTAAATGAGAAATAGGAGTATTGCTGAGACATTTTCAACAACAACAACAAACCCAGTGTATTCCCACATAGTGAGGTCTGGGGAGGGTAAGATGTACGCAGTCCATACCTCTACCTCTAAAGAAGTAGAAAGGCTGTTTCCGATAGACCCCCGGCTCGAGACACGGAATACTAAACAAATTCATAGTAAAGCATGGAACAAGATGGCATAACATAAATACGACACCCACAAGTAATAGTAAACAGAGAAAAGTAAACAGACTCGTAATAAAGCATGAAACAAGGTATCATAACAAGAATAATACTCCCACCAAGTAATTTCCTACACTAGCGACCCAAACTGACCCTAGCCTTCTGCCCTAATTCGCGTCTTCCAGATCTTCCTATCTAAGGTCACGTCCTCAGTGAGCTGTAACTGCTCTATGTCCCGCCTAATCACCTCTCCCCCGTAGTTCTTCGGCCTACCCCTACCCCGCCTAAAACCATCCAAAGCTAGCCTCTCACACCTACGAACTGGGGCATCCATGCCCCTCCTCATCACGTGTCCGAACCATCTCAGTCGGACTTCCCGCATCTTATTCTCCACTAGAGTCACACCAACCTTCTCCCTGATAGTCTCATTCCGAACTCTATCCCCTCTAGTCAGCCCCCACATCCAACACAACATCTGCATTTCCGCCACCTTTATTTTTTGAATGTGGGAGTTCTTAACTGGCCAACACTCCGCTTCATACAACATGGCCGGCCGGACTGCCATCCTGTAGAATTTGCCTTTAAGCTTGGGCGGCAGCTTCTTATCACACAACACCCCCGAAGCTAGCTTCCACTTCATTCATCCCGCCCCAATACGGTGCGAGACCTCCTCGTCAATCTCACCGTTACTCTGAATCACGGCCCCGAGATACTTGAAACTATCCCTCTTACATACCACCTGTGATTCCAACTTCACTACCACCTCATTCTCCAGCCTCACGTCATTAAACTTGCATTCCAAATACTCTGTCTTGCTCCTACTCAACCTGAACCCTTTAGACTTAAGAGTTTGTCTCCACACCTCTAATTTATCATTCCCCCCCCTCCCCCCTCGAGTCTCATCAATCAAAACTACATCATCTGCAAAAAGCATACACCAAGACACCTCTCCTTGAATACGCCGCATCAACACATCCATCACTAAAGCAAACAAAAAGGGACTAAGAGTAGATCCTTGATGCAATCCTGTCAAGACAGTGAAATGCTCTGAGTCTCCTCCCGCCGTCCTCACCTGAGTTTTAGCTTCATCATACATGTCCTTAATTGTTCTAGTATATGCCACCGGGACTCCACTCACCTCCAAGCATCTCCAAAGCACCTCCCTAGGGACTTTGTCGTATGCCTTCTCCAAGTCGATAAACACCATGTGCAGGTCCTTCTTCCTTTCCCTATACTGTTCCACCAGCCTCCGTACCAGGTGAATTGTCTCCGTTGTCGAGCGGCCAGGCATAAATCCAAACTGGTTCTCCGAAATAGACACTATCCGTCTCAACCTCACCTCGACCACTCTCTCCTAAATCTTCATAGAGTGTCTCAATAACTTAATACCCCTATAGTTATTGCAACTCTGAATGTCACCCTTGTTCTTATAAAGAGGGATCATAGTACTCCACCTCCAAGCCTCGGGCATTTTCGCCGTCTTGAAAATTCCGTTAAACAATTCAGTCAACCACCTTAAACTAGCCTCGCCAGAAAACTTCCAAAAATCCACAGGTATCTCATCAAGCCCCGTCGCCCTACCCCTTTGCATCCTGCAAATAGCCTCTCTAACCTCCTCTACCTTAAAACGTCTACAATAACTAAAATCCCGACACTCCCCTGAGTGCTCCAGCTCCCCTAACCCAATAGCTGTATCCCCTTCGTCATTCAAGAGCCTATGAAAATACGACTGCCATCTATTCTTAATGTGGCCGTCCTTCACCAACACTGTACCGTCCTCCCCCTTAATGCACTTCACCTGATCGAGGTCACGACCCTTTCTCTCCCTAGTCTTAGTGAGTCTAAACAACTTTTTTTCCCCTCCTTTCTCCTGTAACCCCGCATACAAGCTCTTAAATGCTGTCGTCTTAGCCGTCGTAACTGCTAACTTAGCCTCCTTCCTAGCTAACTTGTACTCTTTCCTGTTTATCCGCTTCTCTTCTTCGTCCTTACTCTCAACCAACTTACTATACGCCCCTTTCTTGGTCTCCACTTTCTTCTTAACCTCTTCATTCCACCATCAATCCCCCCGATGATGCCCGGCCCGGCCCGGCCCCTAGAAACACCCAACACCTCACTAGCATTCTCCCTGATGCACCTAGCCACCCTATCCCACATACTATCCACATCCCCCTACATTCCCACACCCCCATTCCCGCCAACTTTTCCCCTATCTCCCACGCATTCACTGGTGTCAAGCAGCCCCACTTAATTCTAGGTCTACACTCCTCACCCCTTTTCTTTCTATCCTTCTTTATACCCAAATCCATAATCAAGAGCCTATGCTGGGTCGAAAGATTCTCACTTGGGATGACCTTACAGTCCTTACACAACACCCTATCCCCTTTCCTAAGCAACAAAAAGTCAATCTGGGTCTTGGCTATCGCGCTTCGGAAGGTGATCAGGTGATCATCCTTCTTCGGGAAGCCCGAGTTCACCACCACTAGCCCAAAAGACCTCGCAAAATCCAATAGAGTAGCCTCCTCTCCATTTCTTTCCCCAAAACCAAAACCACCATGCATATCACCAAAGCCTCCCGGTAACGCCCCGATGTGCCCATTGAAATCTCCTGCTACAACAATCTTCTCCGAGCTAGGCACGCCTCTCACCACCTCATCCAAAGCCTCCCAAAATCGTATTTTCTCCTCCCAATCCAAGCCCACTTGCGGCGCATAAGCACTACACACGTTCAGAGTAAACCTCCCAATGACCAACTTAATAGTCATCAACCTATTGCTGATCCTCTTTACCTCTACTACCTGACCTCTAAGCTCTTCATCTACTAAGATGCCAACTCCATTCCTACGCCTCTCGCTCCCAGAGTACCAAAGCTTGTAACCATTCACATCCCTAGCCTTAGACCCTACCCACTTGGTCTCTTGAACACACGCAATATTAATCCTCCTCTTTCTAAGAATCTTCACAAGCTCTATGGACTTACCCTGAAGAGTCCCTGTATTCCAAGACCCAACCTTCAGCCTACCAACTCTATCAACACGTCTTCCTTTACCGCCCCTGAGGCCAAACCTTGGCTTCCCTCCCACCCCTGCCCTTTCCTCTTCCCCCGCCCCCACAACAGCCCCCTGCCCCAACCCCTTCGGACATGACCCTATCCAACCATCAACGCCCACAGCCACTACTACAAGAAAATATAAGAAAATATAAACAATGGTAGTAACAAAGCAACAACAGGAAATACAAGGCTCACACAAATTAGAAGAAATAATCAAGAAACAAAACTAAACTCAAATAGGTAGAAAAAACAAAACCAAGGTAAGGATAAAACTAACAGTAAGAAAAATAGAGCACACTAATGGCCTGGCACCAAGGACAGCCAAACAAATAACAAGCGGTGCAAGTCACGAATATACTACTGCAGACACGCAAGTCAAGATACAGGAGATAGTACGATAAATAATATGAAGCAACATAAGAGGTTCAAAAACAGCAAGACAATAAAGACACCCTCAAAGCACACACTATATCCAAATTTTAAGAACAACAACTACTAGAAATCCAAATAACAGATAGGAAATCCCACGCAAATTACAGGCAACGAAAATATCGAAAAATCGCGCGATAAAATAAAGTTCAAGGGTTAGAAGTCACCGAAATACGTATATCATGTAATCTGCTCTTGCTTGTTGTGCTGGAACTCGGCAAATTGGGTCATCGGAATCACTTCGCCGGAAAGTCGCCGGCTCAAATATGGACAGTAGTTGCAATATCCGGTAGAGACCCCCACTTGGATTTTCTGGCTCCGCCGCCTTCACCACCAACGTCTGTCGAACCATTCGAACTGTCGAACCAGTTCGCCGAATCCGGGTAGTGCAAATATCTCAATATTAACTAGTGCAAATATCTAAATATCAAAGTTTAGATGTCACCGGGGTAATCCTGCGTGCTTATGGTACCGTCAATTTTGTTGTCGGAGTTGGTTGGTGAAAACAGCGTTACCGGAAAGTTGTCGCCGGAATTTCGCCGTCGCTGGAGCGTCTACTGTGCTTTATCGGATCTGTGTTTTGGTGACCGTTGTCGGAGCCGATCCTAGTCCCGCCGGTGATATCCGCCACTAAAAAGCAAAGAAGGGGGGGAGGAGGGAGAGGGGTAGCTCGGAAGAGCTGTGGAGAGAGAGGGAGAGAGAGAGAGAGCTCGAGGGAGGAAGGCAAAGAGGGTAACTTACCTTTGCCGGCGCCGGCGCTGGCTACTCGATCGGAGAAGACGACCGTTAGGTGAACGTTAACTTTAGTGGAGGAGAGAGAGAGCGTTCAATAGACGGTCTGCTGAGACCAGTTGTGAGTTGACGTACTAAACATATAGAACGACGTACTAAATATATAGAACACATGAACGAATTTCAACAATAGCGCAGAATCAATAATAGTTTCTGAGACATTTTCAAAAACTATTATTGATTCTGCGCTATTGTTGAAATTCATTCATGTGTTCTATATGTTTAGTACGTCTACTCACAATTGGACTGTAGAATAACCATCAATTAATGATGGAATGAGACCATGTATAGAGAGTCTATTGTGAATTTGAATTGTCTTTATTTTACATAGATAAAACACACTACATGGTGTATTTCTTGCTGAAAGGATTGGAAACTTTGTTTACAGATAATGATCAAATGATAAGCATGAGGAGCAAGACGAAAGCAGAAGTAATTTCAGGCTTGAAGAATCACAATTCATGTCAAAATAGACATCATATCAAGTGCAAAATTTTTCCAAAATCAATTCAAGATTCATGTCATACGAGTGGAAATAAGGGCTCAAAAGAGACGGATGATGGGAAACTTGATTCTCGAGCAAGAACAAGGCTTGTTAAAGGTGATCCAAGTCGAAGAACACACCTTCAGGAAGGAGATCAACATTCTGTTCGTTCAAAAATAAAACCGTGAGCAGTCCATTTTGGCCGTCAACTCAATTCTAGCCCTTCATATACTAATTCTAAAAGTTTTCCGGAGTGACTCTATGCCACTTGACCAAAATTATAACTGAATTCGAAACTCTTCAAAGAGAAAGCTTGTTGAGGTGATTGTTTTTATGAAAAGACCCATCCTCTGTGCAAAAACTTCTCCGTTTTCAGACTCGTGTTTTGCCTCTTATGTTCTGCGTGACTACATCGTTGTCTAGCTACAAGAGCATCATCATCCAATGATCTCTCTTTGCCCGTGAAAAGGTATGTTTGATCGGTTTGACCTTTAGCATCAACGTGAGTGGCAGAACTTTCATGTTTTCGTGGCTCCTTTATCGATTGATTCTGTTGATTCGACTTCGACTGATGGTTTATCGAGTCTTGTCCCTGATGTTATGTTTGTTGTACCTTTATACAGGCAAATGTGATATTAAGTTGCAGAATATATCAATGTAACTATTCGTTTTTACAGATGTAACTTATCTTGTCTGAGGGAAACTATAACAACTAGTCATTGAACTTCTTTCGGAGTTTGCTATGTGTGAAGTTGAGATTTACTTGTAATTACCTTATAAGCGATTTGGTTGTGTAAATTCTTTTTCTCCGTCAATGAATAGCACTTAAGTGTGTTACGGTTACCGGATATGGATATAGTTACGGATATGGTGTTGGTTTGTTAAGAGAGAACCTGCAATCTCGAGTTTGAAGTACTCAAAAACGTAAAGACTCTCTCTCATCTTTCATGGAATAAACATGGAGGTTAAATACAATACTAATAAGATAATTACCCCTAGAAACTGCATACTATTCCGGAATGTCGAATTTGATAGGGCAGCATAGCTTGTTTGTGTTAATGGGATTTCGGATGAATTCTGAGGTGCCGGTGGAGGCTTGAAATTTACAAAGAAATAACTAATAGAAAATGTAAATAATTGCTACAAAAAGATACTTCCTCCGTCCCAAATTTCCTAATTTGATAAGATAATTTTTTTCTCCATTATACCCTTTGTAATTGATTACTTTTTGTTACTCGTATTGAATTATCAAATCTTGAAAAATGTTGCAAAGACTTTGATAATCTTATAATCCTAATTATCCATGCAAAGAGTGCTTTGGTATCAGCCATATAATAACTCCACCAATATGAGAACTAACAATATGACACAATTAATAGGGGCAAAATGGTAAAGTTACATTACCAATCATTGTTTTCTTAATAGTCTTGTCATCTCAATTTGGGACGGGTAATTTGAAACGGAGGGAGTAACTACTGAAATAACTGCTAGTCTGCAGTGGGTAATTACTAGTCTACTGCAACTAACTACTACTGTAAACCATTGGAGACCAAGGAATGATAACAAAGTGTTTGCTTAAAATATGTCAGATTCCATTGAGTATACAAATGGGATCTAATCATATATGTCCTCTGATTATATCTTTTAAATCGTCCACACTAACAATCCATCCTTATCCTTCCCCTCAGATATCCATATAAAGAACACAACGAGATAAATACCCTTTTTAACTTCTATTGAATATACCCAACGCAAAGTATAGACTAAGCTCGGATTATGCTTGGAAATCATATATTGTAAAAAATAATTTTAAAAAAAAAATGATTTGTCGTTTGATACAAGTATTTTTGATAAGTCAAATTAAAGCTTAGTAAATTATTAAAGTTCTTCCCATAACAACCTTGGAAAAGAACACACAATCAACAAAAACACTATAAAAGGGCTTGATCACACTTCATAACTGTATGATTAGGTTTTTTAACGAGAGCATACTTTATTATTTAACTATTACACAACGTCACAACACGTTATATCTCACGTGTGGACCTGATTCATTTTTCATAACTTAAGCGTAGACAGTAGGATTGGCGAGGAGGTATGCTTCAACAATCTTGAAAAGTTTCATGCCTTGATTTTTGCCTTCATTGTGTTCTTCTTCCTTCAACACATAATCACCCTTTGTGTGGTATTCAGTTATGGATTTGCAAACACATCCTCCATTTCCAGCAGCTTCAAATTTGACATCATAGAAAATAGATTCTAGTTTGTCTCCAAGAACATCTCCTTCAATCATTGAATATTTGGTCACCAAATTCTTGTCATCAACAACATGGATCTTGTGCTTCAAGTATTTGATTGGATGACCTGACATTTACAAATTTTTTGCAATTATTTTCTTGGAATATTCTTCTTTCAAACCATTTTTCGAAAAATGATTCTATTGAGCCGAGGTCTATATATCAAAAACGACCTCTCTATCCTACAAAAGACTAGGGATAAAGTCAGCGTACACTCACCCCTCCCACACTTGTGAGTATGCACTGGATATGTTGTTGTATTTTCTTGGAAAATTTAGAAGTCAACATTTTGATCGATGTAAAAGAAAATAATCTTTACACGTGATTTATACCTAATACTCTATTTTCTTTTTGCTTATTATCTACATACAACTAAAATAGGCAGCTCGGTGCACTAAAGATCTCGCTATGCGCAGGGTTCGAGGAAGGGCCCCACCATTAGGGTGTATTGTACACAGCCTTAATTACCTTACATTACTGCCAGAAGTTGTTTCCAAAACTTGAATCCATGACCTCTATCTAATATAAACTTTGTTCTAAGTGGTATATATCATAATCTACGCGCATAATAAGTGAAACTAGTTAATTGCCTGAAAAATCTATAAGATTAATAACCTTGTACAACGAGTTAAATTACACTGATAATACTATAAAATTCGTTACGCTATCGGTGCATATATATATAAGAGTTATAAGATAAATAAATGCATAAAACAAACCTTCAACAAAGTTCATTTTCTTGATGCTACCAACACCACCATCACCTTCAACAATCTCAATGTTGTTAACAATTTGTGGCATCAATTTAAGTGCAAGGTTGTCAGAATCAAGAACCAAAGCTTTGAATAACCTAGTAGGGGCAACTGGTGTTGTAGTCTCATGTGTATAGGTAGTGACACCCATAATGTTATTCAACCAAAAAGGATATATAAAAATTAATGTATAAGAATGTTTGATGTGATCAAAGTGTTTGAGCTATGTGATAATGAAATATTCATAGAGGGTATTTATAGATCAGTAATTCATTCATCTTGGTAAATATTTTTCAACATTCAAAGTAGTACATTTTACACATTTGTGTCATTTTTTCTAGATGTTCTTGGTCTGTACATTTTCCTAAGTTAATACTCCCATCGGTTTGACTTGTTTGATCTATTTTTATTTTAATATGTTTACAAAGTAACTTTTTAGTTTCAATTTTCTACGTGACTTGTTTAAAACTACAACATTCAAAAGTATTTTTTGTTACTTTCTTAAATTTTGGGTTAAGTCGAAACAAGCCAAACAACTTAAAGAGTATATTATATTAAAATGATCTAACAATGAGGCTTGCTGACACATGAGTATATTATATTTTCTGTTTCAAATCTACATAGTTTTCTTTCTTCTTTTTGACTCGATTACTTCATCAATTATGAGGTATGTGTTATAGACCAAAAAAAACAAAGATTAATTTGATAAGTAGGACAGCTCGTTTAGTGTATAAATCCAAATTAATGAGGGATAATTGGCACATAATCATCTCACTTGAGAATCAAAAACCTGGTCACGACCGGATCCAGTTGGTCACGATTGACATTCTTCTTTGGTCCAGGTTGCGAGTCGCGATCTTGTGGATGGATTAGCTCTTGAATCAAATACGAACTAAATTTGTCCAACTCAAAATTATTTTTTAGTTGTTCATTTATTTTTATTATTATTAATAATCAAATCAAACTATCAAAGTTTTTTCCTTTATATATGTGTATCCCAAAAAACTGATTTTTCTATGCTCTGATGTAAGTTTTTTTATGGGTCAACTAGGAAAGTTAGGAATATATATGCTACTTAAATAGGACAAATCATTTTTTATGAATTAACTTAGGTATACCCAACCAATTTAATACGAATACGAAGATAATACAATCCTTATAAGTCTAAGAGAATTATATTTTTATGAGCTAAATTTTACACTCCTAGTCAAAATGGATACAATACATCTAAGTGTGATTATTTTATTTTTAAAATCAATTCAAGCTGCGATAAATAAGTCAAATGAAACAGATGGACAGGGTATGCATTTGGTTTAAATTAGGTGGATTTTTCCTATTTAAAATTTAGAATTAAATTTATTTTATATTATTTGATTGGGGGTATTTTCTTGAGTCGGGGTTCTATCAAAAACAGTCTTGCTACTTTATCCGAGGTAGTGGTATGGATTGCGTACACTTCACCCTCCCCAGACACCACTTTGTATGAATATACTGGGTATATTGTTATTGTATTTGATTGGGGATATTTGCTAACACCGATTATAAAATTAAGATTATAATATATTTTATTCCATTTAGAAGATAATATAAGTTATAAAGACTATAATTATAATTTTAACTCCAAGATTTAAAATTCTGAAATATATTTATTTCAAACTAAACTGACTTATTGTTCAAAATTATGTGTGCAAATTGGTTGAACTTGACCAACTCTCTCTGTAAAAAGTTGTGTTTTCAGACTATTGATAATATTATCCACAAATGCTTAATTTCAACTTAATTTCATTATCCACTAGAGAAGCATTAATAATCTGTTTAATCAAGTCTTTTAAAAATTAAAAATAATTTCTTTTTCTTAAAAAAGTATTTATTTTTAAAAGTCTGTGGTGTTTGGTAAAGAAAAGAAAAAAGGTAATTTTGAATAGTAACAAAAATTGAAAAAGTAATTTTAGAATCTTGACTTAACACAAATTACTATTAAAATTTCTATCTCATCAAGCATAAAATATCATGAACATGCTATATTACTTTTTATCTTATTCTAATAATATTATATGCAATCAAACCGGACCTTTAGTTACCAATATGGACGTATAATAGCAGAATGATCTCTTCACTCTTAATTAGAGATTTGAATTTTAAGCTGATTTAAAGATAAAAAATTAATTAGGAGCACTATCTTTAAAAATAAATCCCTCAATATACGATTTTAATATAATCAAATTTCAACATAGATATCGACCGAAAAAAAATATGACCTTTATATAGGTAGTTGGAAGGTTGAGTGTTTATAAAATTCCTACTTTCACATTATAAATTGGCTTTACTTGGTCAAGATTTCATCTAACACTAAAGATTTTTATGAGACAATGTTTGGCTTCATCAAGATGTTGACATTTAGTATATGTCCTTGTCCTCTCACCCACCCCAACCCTCCCACGCAATTATCACAGGACAAACAGTCCCCGCAAAAAAATAAGAATTGAAAAAATATTTTCTTGTATTCGATGGTTAATTTTATTCGTGTCGACAGACAATTTGAAGTATCTTGATATTTTCTTAGAACAAGTCTGAATCAAATATCAATAGATTGAATATGTGATTATACATGATATTAACGAGGATTTGAGTCTATCAACCACATTTAGTGACTTCGAGCTGTTACAAGAAAAGACAATCGAAGTCTATGATGAAAGTTAATCAATACATACTGAAGCGCGGAAAGTACTTAGAGTAACTTCCTCTAATTGAATTGAAAGACTTTAGAAGAACGATAGATTCATTATTTTTACGTCTGAAACATTAAACTGAATTTCAAAGTGATGGACCTATTCAAAGATACAACCTAGTAAAAGATACAATTTTAAGATATATATCAAAATTTTAGCATCGTATTACATATTTTAATAATTCCAATTTCCCTATATTTTATATTTAATGACGATCGCTTTATACCAATTTTGAAGGGGTATCACAAGTCTCATTGCTATACACCATGTTGCATGAAACTTTCCCAATGCCACAACTAACAAATTAATTATTAAGTGAATGACACATCTAGAAAAAAATGGACACAAATGTCAACAATGGACTGCTTTGAATGTTGACATTAAGATTGAAGCTAATTGGGTTGCTGATGACTGAGCTCTAAAGGTGTGTTTGGTACGAGGAAAAATAAATGAAATAATATTTTCTTGAAAAATAAGTGTGATTTCTAATATTTTAGAGAAATAAGTGAAAGAAAATTATTCCAATATTATTTCTATATAATCTAAAAAAATTGATGAAGTAGGTCGAGGACATTGGGGGATAAATGATAATGAGTGTGAAATGCCACATATAAGACTTACTTTTTCTACTTTTCTTTTTGAAAAAGTTATTTTCTTGATTTTAAGAAATTTATCATAAAAATATACTCAGTGTAATCATATAACTGATGTCTAAAACGGGTATGGTGTGTATGCAAACCTTACCACCTTAGAGGTAGATTAATAGTCAAACTTCAGTGTTCTGACAGTAGTTAAATTTGATTCAAATTATATAAAAAAATAAATACACAAAATCTAATATAAAATTTAGAAAAAACACCCAATAAGTCAATAAGATAGTTGATTGTTTTAGTTAATCTTATAACTTTGGACATCAATATGTGTATTTAAATTTTTTAAATACTGAGAATCCTTAAATTCTGAATTTGTGACTGTACCACCAACCATGTGAAAGATAAGAGTGATTGTTTTAATATAAATCCTCGAATAAAACATTTCAATGAACAAAGAAAACACAACAGTAAAGAAATCATTTCTAAATTTTATCCATTCAAAATACACCTCAACTCCACATCAAAACACACATCACTCCATTTTCTCCCTATAAATACCATCTAAAACTCCCACTATATCTCACACCACATTAAATTATATTCATCTTATTATCCTCTCTCTTTCTTATTTCTTCTTTGTTCGAGGCAAATTAATCAAACAACATTATGGGTATCAATACCTATGCTCATGAGTCCACAACCACAGTTGCACCTACTAGGTTGTTCAAAGCTTTGGTTCTTGATTCTGACAACCTTATCCCAAAAGTGATGCCTGATGTTAAGGACATTGAGACTGTTGATGGAGATGAAACCATCAAGAAGATGAACTTTGTTGAAGGTAATTATTTTGGCTGTTACAACGGATTTTATTATAGAAAACATATAGTATGACATAACATTAAAGAATGTTTCCTCAAAAAAAAATAAAAAATTGTTACAGTGAAATGTTGCTATAGAAAGTGGCGGAGCCATAAATTTAACGAAGAGTGTGTAAATTTTTTTTGCAGTTGCGTTAAGAATGTGCAAAGTTAATTAAATACACGCCCATAATAACTAACATTTAGCATATATATACATAGTATAATTTTTCGATGAAGGGTGTGCATTTGACCACTCTTTAATACAGGTGGCTCCGCCCCTGAGAATTGTTATAAAAATGTCTGACTATACCCAAAATAAAATGTTAGAAAGTTCAAAATTTATGAAAATCATGGATCCAAATAATTTCTGGAATAATCTCTATATAATAAACGTATATGTACATAATTAAGTTTCTAAAAAAAGATCTTAAGAAAAAAAAACATTAATAATTAGTAACAAGATGTGGAGCGAAAGAGTGACTCAAGTACTTTAATGGCCTAAACTCAAAAGTGAATTGGGGGTTTAAAATTTTTGAAAAAATTAATAATTTCTTAAATTTAATGTCTATTTTCCTAATCTAATAAAATGCAAAGTTGTTAATATATTTATCAAACAAATATTTCTTAGATGCAAAATCATTTCTCTTTCTTTTTTCGCGAAATACTTGGTCTATAATCTAATAGCGACTTGAGGTGGTCGGTTTTTGTAGAATTTATTTATTTTTCGAATAATTTTCCTACCTTATTTTGATCAAAATGGCACAGGTGGTCCAATAAAGTACTTGAAACACAAGATTCATGTGGTTGATGAGAAAAACTTGGTAAGTAAATATTCACTTGTGGAAGGAGATGTTCTTGGAGACAAATTGGAATCAATTACTTATGAAGTCAAATTTGAAGCTTCTGGAAATGGAGGATGTGTTTGCAAGACAACAAGTGAGTACCACACAAAAGGTGATCATGTTGTTACTGAAGAAGAACACAATGTAGGCAAAGAGAAAGCCATTGACCTTCTCAAGGCTGTCGAAGCGTACCTCGTCGCCAATCCTTCTGTCTACGCTTAAATGAATGATGAAAAATGAATCAGATCCACACCTACGTGCGTGTTGTGACGTTATATGCTTAATAATTAAAAGTGTGTGTTATCTTTAAAAAACTTAAAAACTTCAGATGAGACAACTGAGAAGTCGGACTTAAAATAATTATATACGGAGTTTTATCAATTCGTCAAAAGTTCCAAGGGATTGAGTTTTACAATATCGTCATAGTCTTTTGTTGAGTGTGTTCTTTTTCCAAATGTATGTCATGGAGTGAACTTTCAATAAAGAATGGTATCAAAAGTTAAATACTTTTCAAATGCTTATACTAAACTTGTCATTGTTCATGAATTTTTACGACGACTTTAGTTTATGTGCACCAAATTCATTTTAGATAAAGTAATTTTGTGCCAGTCCTAGCAAATTTATTAAATCAACTCATTTTGATCCGCTCAAATTCAGCTCAAGACATTTATTTATTTGATACTTTCAATTTGAATTCATCAAACCTCTAAGTTAAGAATGAACATGTTATTGTTAGTAAGCATGACATTATTTAATGTCCATGTACGATCGTCTATAGTTTCCTTACGTTTGTATGCCAATTTTTTTTTGACGTGTGGTATACTTGACTTTATCAAAGACTCAAAGTTCCACATTAATTTAATTTAGAACAGGTCCGAAAAATTGGAAAAAAATTGTTGCACCTTATAATCACAAGAACAGTTGGTAAAGATGGAATAGTCAGACTACTCGCTTACATAGTAGAGATGTTTGCAATTTCACAATCTTTATTCAGATGTTTTGAATTTTAGTTTTTCAAAATAAAATAAAAAATTATTGAAAACATCGTTTCAAATACAAATCCTATAATGCGCAAATTTAAATTTAATCTCACTTCAATACAATTATGTCATTTTGAAAAAAGTTTGATTAAAGTTTGTTCCTACTTTTCTTTTTTCTCCTAAAAATATATAGTAATACTCGTATAAAGTAGGTAAATATTTATATATATTATAACTTATCCGAGATAAAAATGAATGATAAATTATTAGATATACATATTTTTTGTTTCTCATTTAGTGCTTGATATTCTAATAATATTTTATGATATTACTTTTATCTTATTCTAACAATATTATATGCAATCAAACATGACCTTTAGTTATTAATATGAATTATGATATGATGATCGGAATTTCTTTATTCTTAATGATAAGTCTTGATTTAAGTTGTAGGCATAAAAATAATTCTAGTTAGAATGCCGCTCTCAAAATAGATCTTCAATACATAAATTCAAATCAATCTCATTTTAATGTAGATATACAGAACACCTTTTTAAAAAAATATTTTTTATTGATAGTAAGAAGATAAAAGTCCTAGTTTCACATCACCAAATTGGCTTTACTTAGTCAAGATTTCATCAACTTTAAAGATTTTGTAAGAGAATGTTTTACTTATTTAAAAGATTTTTGAGATAAGACATACTAATCCTTGTCCTCTCACCCACTCACCCAATTATCAAAGGACAACCACACTCCCTCCCCCCCTCCTCCCTTAGAAAAATATTTACTCGTATTTGATGTTTACCAAACTAAACAAAATAATTTAACCTTAAGGGGCAATTTGATTTGGGTTAAAGAAAATTTATTAAATTCTCTAGAAAATTCAAGATTACTTTGAATCATGATTGGTGAGTTTGAGGAAATTTAATTTCCATATTAATAATACTATACACCTTTTGGTTTTATACTTTTGGTTTTATCTTTTTCTAAATTCCGTACAGTTTCGAAAGCTTTTAATATTGTGTTGAAATGTCCTTTCAATTAAAAATAATATTAAGTTATACAACATTACTTTTGACATATTTTCAAATTAATCAGCTAAATACAAAATGACAAATTGCAACTTTCATGATGACTTTTTTCGAAAAGTTTTTTTTTCCCGAAGCAAACGAGATTTGGAGTTTGGCCAAATATCATATTAACATGATACAAAAATATGAATACATTTTTATTTTGAATAAAAGTATCTGTCAAGATATCATTAAATTCAAATTCGTGAAATTCTAATTTTCAACCTTTTTCGATTATATGCTTAGATGAGTAAAAGTAACTAAATAATTTTGAATTCTAGCAATTAATATCAAATACTGATAATAATATGAGCAAATGAACATTCTTTTACTTAATTTTAGACACTTACTTAGCACTATCACTATGTCTATGCAGAACCAAATTGGTAGGTTCCCACTGTCCAAATCAAACTTAATATACCATTTGGCATAAAATTCTCTCAATTCCGTCAATGTCAACAATGGAGTGATTTAAATGTTGAAATTTAGATTAAAGCTAAGGCTGCTCATGACTGAACTATAAGGGTTCGTTTTATCTGAGGTATAAGGGATAAATAGTTTTGAAATTAAATGAAGGACTGTTTTATTTCAGATTTGGTATGAGGTATTAATTAGTATCGGTATTATTTGTCCTACCATTTACACCATAATGATGAAATGAATTATCTTATATACATGGTGAAATTAATTATCCCAGAGTAACTCTTTCCCAACCAAATGACCCCTGTGTCGGATACCAAGAAATATGTTTTTTATGAAATACTAATATTTTTTATGGTTACTTATCTTTTATTTTCGTTGGGCAAAAGTCATCAATATATTCATCTAAGTTCGGGCACAGATTACTGATCCGACCATTTATTATCTCAATCAATTGAAACTGAGCTAATATTTCGTCCAAATTGATTCACGTGAAATTTTGTCAAAATATATTTCAAAAAGACATTTTGTAATTTGATATTCGTATATAATTAACCATAATAAAGAACAATACAATTTTATAAGGTACTAGAAATTATACAAGAACAAATAAAGTAATTATGAGCTCAAAAAAGTGCGTTAATATGTAGTCCAAATTAATTCATAAGAGATCTTGTTGGAATATTTTCAACAAGACATTTCTTAAAAAATATGTTATATATAACTATACATGAAAAAACATAATAACTTTTTAAGGTACTAAAAATTATGAAAGAGCAAATAAACCAAATACAATTAGAAATAGTTGTGCAACTTGGATTATGATCCGTATTATTTATAAAAAAATGGGTGAAACTCGTATTTATTAGTCCATATCAATTCAAGTAACTTTAGACGGGTCAATAGCCCGCGCATCTCCAAACTTAACCAATTTTGATCAGTCCAAATTCAGTTTATCGTGATTCCAGCTTATTTAGCACCTCTATCAGTAAATATTCTATGAATGATTTGATCATATCAAAAAGTTATTTACACTAATACTGTATGAAACTTTAATATTTTTTTTAAGTGGCAGGTGGTCCAATAAAGTACTTGAAGCAAGATTCATGTGGTTGACGATAAGAACTTGGTTACAAAATATTCACTTATCGAAGGTGATGTTCTTGGAGACAAACTGGAAACAATTAACTATGAGGGAAAATTTGAAGCTTCTGAAAATGGAGGATGTGTTTGCACAACAACAAGTGAGTACCACACAAAAGGTGATTATGTTGTTACTGAGGAAGAACACACTGTGGGCAAAGAGAAAGCCAATGACCTAAGCCAATGACCTTCTCAAGGCCATCGAAGCATACCTCCTCGCCAATCCTTCTGTCTACGCTTAAGTGATGAAAAATGAATCAGATCCATACGTGAGAAAAGTCATACATATTGTGATGACATTATATAATTAAATAATTAAAAGTGTGCTACGTCTAAGAAGTTTAAAATTTTAGATGAGCAAACAAAGCTGACTATATGGAGTTGTCTCAATTCCTCCAAGGGCTTGAGTTTTACATTGTTACTCTTTTTGTTGAGTGTTTTTCTTTTTCCAATTGTATGTCATGGAAAGAACTTTCAATAAAAAATATCACTACTTTTACTTTTCAAATGCTTGCATTGAACCTCAAATGTCTTTGTCCAATCACAGGTAGATTAATGATTTGATTTCTACTAATAATTTTAGTTTATTTTAGTCAAATTCAATTTAGTTCAAATAACTTTTGAGTCAATTTATTTCGCTGAAATAGATTTATTAATTCAATTCATTTTAGTTCATTCAAATCCAGCTCAACATGGTCATTTGACATTGTTAATTAGATTAGACATTAAACCTCTCATAAAAATGAAGAACTACCCACCAATATTCACGACCTTTGTCGGTGAACCAATATATAATATGTTAGCAAGCATGATCGATTTGTATTTTGGCAGGGCCACATGACATTGTTTCCAACTTCCATAGTATATAGTTTTCTTTGTGTTATTTTCGGATTAATAAAATTTATATTCAAATATGAACTTTAACAATTTCAAACTATTTCATGGAAATAGTAAATTCAAATAATAAAGAGATCAATGTAGAATGAAGAATTAAGTCTACTATAAATTTTATAGTGTGTTGTTAAGAAAATTATTTTCCTCGAATATTTAAAGTTATAGAATATATCCTTCTAGGATAAAATGATTCACTTTAGCTGAATAGTGGTATCTCAAATTCGCTGAATTTTAAACGCACCCAACGGTAGCAAATCACACTAAAATTTTACAAGAAAAAAAATTTTTACTTAGAAATTTCGTGTCAATATATGAGAAAAAATGAGATATTTTATAGTCAAAAATGTTGCTACAGAAAAGAATAATGATTCGTGAAGAGTTACACTGTTTCAGATCGACGGCCCATATATATGTGGAAGCAAGTGCCTATATGCTCCAGCACATCAATCCACAATGCAAGCCAAAACAAAAAGTTTTCACTTGATCTACGTTGGCATCTGTAGACCCATATACGGGAACAGATGCTCATGTGCAGCAGCATATCACCTTTTCGTCATTCAAAATGACACTCTTGATCGATTAACAAATTTAAATTCAAATTCAAATAAAAAATCGAAGCCGAGCGAGCAATGATAACGACAACGCAAAACTTGTCTTCTTCTTGTCTCACTAGCAACATGGAGTAATGCTTCTATATTTAAGCATGAAAATATTTATTTCTCCATCAATATGATAAAGCACCTCTTTCATAAAGTGAAGGCACATTTCACTTTTGCTGCAATTATTTTCTTCCTTTTATTTATCTTTCATTCACATTTCATCACTAGACCCCACGCTTAGTTCATAGAATAAGTTATATTTCCGTTGCTTTAGGTTATTGTGTTTTTCGTCCTGATTTCACTTTACAGTACTTGGAATTTAAATTTCTGTAGTTACATTATAAGTTGTATTGAAAATATGGGAGCCGTTTTTGGCTCAAGTTTATGATATTTACTCCTTAATTAAAAAATAATAATAATAAAGAAGTCATTTGGTAGTTGATCTGGAGAAGGATTATGCAGATATTAAATTTTGAGAAATACTATGTTTGGTAGTTAGGAGATAAACTATTTACTATAAAATTAATACAGACTTTAATTTGCAATTTAGAAACTCAAATAACTAATAAATGTATAAGTTATGAAAAAAATTATGTATTATCTTATACACGATAAATATAATACATGAATAATTAATTTCTGCATAACTAATACCTACATCAGTAATACCTGCATAACTCTAACCAGCTATCGAAAGACCCCCTAAATTAATTTAAAATAGGTTCCAAATTTGGAGAATTTATTTTTGGAGGTTATAATCACAAGAAGAGCTAGCAAAGACGGAATAGACTATCAACGTACATTTTATGGGATAGTCATTGACTCATTTAAATTCTTTCATCATCAATAAGAGGTGAGAAAAATTATGTCGAAAGTGTAACTCTTAAAAATGGACTCTATAACATTCAATTTTAATCTGGCAAATATAAATAACATACTTAGTGTATTTTTATAAAGTGAAATTTGCGAAGGATAAAGACGCAGTTCATATCACTACCTAAAATAAGTAAAAATATTATTTTCAATAGGCAACAACCAAACAATAAATAGAAAACCTACAAACAAAATAAATGAAATAGACAAGACAGTAGCAACGTGAGAGTGGGCTAGCGTTTTAATCTTCATGGTAAACGATGTTTGGCTTGGTCAAGATATTGACATTTAAAAGATTATCAAAGGACTACTAGTCTACCTAAAAAAAAAAAAAGTAGAATTGAAAAATATTTATTCTTACTCGATATTACAATTTTACATGTTAAACAAAATAATTTGACCTTAAGGAGCAATCTGATTTAGGTTAAAGGAGATTTAAATTCTCTATGAAATTCAGCATTACTGGAATCGTGGCTGATCGAGTGTGAGGAAATTTAATTTTCATACTCCCTCCGTCTCAAATTTTGGAATTTAATTTTCTATTTTACTTGTCTTTTTTCATTAATCAAAAAGTGACAATTTTTTTCATGTTTTATTCTTTGCATTAATTACTTTTTCTTCAAATTAAAATATAAACATCATTTAATAGGAGTATTATGGTAAATTAGGTATGTTATTAATTATTTTTCTTAATTAATGTGTCATCTCAAGTTGAGACGGATAATTTGGAATGGAGGAAGTATATTACGAATATAATACTTTTTGATTCGATCTATTTTTTCAATTCACACATGATTAAAAGATTTTAATGTATCGAATTATCTTTGGATAGTACGTTATACGACATTAACTTGACAAAAAAAATTTCAAATTAATCAGCTAAAATACAAACTGTCAAATTGCAACTATCACGATTACTCTTTACGAAAAGTATTTTCTTGAGCAAGCAAGATTTGAAGTTTTGGCCAACAATATACTACTTCCTTCCTTCATTTTTAGTTGGTAAGTAGGCGTCACAAGATTCAAACTGTATGAATTTTAATCAATTTTTTTAAAATATATTTTTTTATTACATTAATTGTAATTTATAATAGCATTTTTTATACTTTCTGAACATCTAAATTTAAAATTAAAAATATTAAATTAATTTACTTTAATTTAGTTTTGAAGTTTAGTCAAATTAATATTTATAAAGTAAAACGTGTCAAGGAAAAATGAACGAAAAAAAGTGTCACACCCCTTTTTCGACTCCAAAAAAAATGGTTATAATTTAATGTTCGAAAGAGTTTTATTATTTAAGTGACAAGAAATGAAAATTTGTTTCGGAAAAGGATTATTAACATTTTTTATTCAGAGTCGCCAATTGGCATAATCTGGTGTGCCAAGTCACCATTGAAAAATCCTTTTCAAAACTATTTGACTCTTTAAACTGGTTTGCGAGCATAGATTCCGGCCAAGGAATTCTGTTGATCGAGGGGAAGGTGTTAGGCACCCCTCGATCCCATGATTTGCCCACGGTCACTTGGTGGAGCGTATCGGTTAATTTGACATTATGAATATATAAACCACACAAAATCACACAAAACAATCAAACAAACAAACAAACAAAACAAATCCAAAATTATAATTTCCAGTCCGATTATTACAATCCCGAAATAGAAAAATGCGAAAATATAAACCTACTCTATTCTATGCTAATTCTAAACTACACTCCATTGCTTTCTCCACCCGATGTTCCGGGCCTTGATCGTGCGTCGTCTTCAAGTACATGGTATGTCTGGGCATTCCCCGGTGAATAAGCACAATGTGTCTCGGGGCATTTCCCGGCTAAATGAATATATTTGAATTAAATACGATAAACGAGAAAGAAACATTCACACGCACAATTCAACATTCAACCAAAACAATAAGTTCTAAAATTGCCTACCCGAACTTACTATTTGCCTACCCGACTCGTTCTAGCATGATTCTATCACGCTCAACATCATCAACGAATCAAAATTTATCCAAATTTGCTTTTATCGAGACCAATCCCTTTCCGCCTTCATTCTCAAAACAGTTAATCAATTCTTCGACTACTAATTCAAGTTTTCACATTCAAATCCAACAACAACCAACACATAACGAAAAGTCAAGCATGCCAAACACACCAATCACTCATAATTGCGTAAAAATAAAAAGGGAGAGAAGATAGAATTGGACCTCAATGCCGCTTTCAAAATCAATGTATTATTTTGATTAACTCCCGTAGAATCCGTGTCCGAAACCTCGAGTCGAACCTCAACAAAACGAGCAACCCAACTTCGGTATACTTTTTTAATTTTTATTTTTTGCCAACCCGAATCAAATCACAAAGTAACGATAAAACCGTACCCGAATTCGCATACCCGTCACTGTTCATGATACTGTTCACGTCACTATTCACCGTCACTGTTCACAATACTATTTATCGGCACTGTTCACAATCACTGTTCACAGTCACTGTTCACGACACTCCCATCATCCAGACCAATTTCTCTCTCTCAATTTTTTTCTCTCACGCGATTCCCTTTTCTCTTCCTCAATTTTTCTGTTCTTGTGAGGAAGATGATGGGTGGAGAATTGTTGTTATGTGTGTGTGGATTGTTATCTTACTCTCAAAGATGGAAGAAAAATGGAGGATTTTTTTTTGTTCTTGTGAAGAAGATGATGATGAAAGAATGAGCCCTTTTTTTTTTCCTCTTAGAATGTTCTTTTTATAATGGACATGTATTTGTTATGATGTGAAAATTTTTGTGGGTCCCACATATATTCTTTCTTTGTGGACAAGATAAAGGAGGGGGGATCACATTGGTAGTTAGGGTGGTGATGATTAGAATAATGTGAGGTGACTTTATTTTATTGGAGGGGTTGTTAGGAGGTTTTAAAAGAAAACAAAATTTGTTATCTTTTGTTATTTGGATAAAGACACATAAATAAATAAATAGGTAAAAAGATAAAGTAATTATTTATTTTGTTTTTCTTGTAGAAAAATTACCACGCGGATAGGATACGTGGTAAGACGGGATAAACGATGAAACTAGGTTGTGAAGGGACGAAATTACGTGTCTACATCATGGCCCCTTTGAATGTAAACACAGAGTGTTTTCATACAAAGAAGTAGTCAATGCGACAGAATTTTGTCCCGACCATTATTCAAAGGAAGAAACAAAAAGAAGAAGTACAATCGAGTACTGACTTAGGAAATCCTACCCACCCAAGTTACGAGGGAATTAAGTTACAAATATCTCAAAGGGTTGGAAGAGAAGTAGACTATACCGAGTTGGAGAGTCGAATGAGGTTCCATCGAGGTTACGATCCGCGGCTCTGTTATTACATCAAAAATGAAAATTACAAGTTAAAATATAAATTAAATGACAAAATCCTATCTATGCAACTTCTTTTGGACTCTTTACTTGAGTTTCATCACCCTATTATTCAGGCGGGCTCCTGACTTGCAATTTCCTCAACTTGTTGTTTGTCTTTCAATTGTTTCACCTCATTGCTTAACTTTTCATTTATTCACCCTGTGCTTCGGGCGGGATCTTGACTTGACATTTCATCACCCTATTCTTTAGGCAGGCTCCTGACTTGTAATTTTCTCACCTTATTCTTCAGGCGGGCTCCTGACTTGCTATTTTTTCAATCTGTTAACTTTCAACTTTTCACCTTGTTGCTTTGTTTTCAACTTCTTCACCTTGTTGCTTGAATTTTCATTTATTCCCCCTGTTCTTCAGGCGGGCACCTGATATCACATCAAAACTAAAAAGAAAATTATCCCAAACAAAATTATTGTAAAAAGAAATTCCGTTTGCCAGAAAAGTAAAGTTTCAAAAATAGAAATTGAATTTTTGACCCTAGTTTATCATTAGAAAACTTCTGGAAAAGTCACATCATACTTACTTGCATGTTGCAATGATGAATCAAGACTATGATCAAGAAATGCATCTCTTGAGAGTAAAATTGAATAACCAAGACTAGAAAGTGCGTCTCCTAAGAATTAAAGTGAGAGATTCTAACTAGAAAGTGCGTCTTCTAGAGATACAAGTTTAAGTTAAAAAGTGTGCCACCTAAAAAATGAAAACTAGAAAGGAAGTGCGTCTTCTTAGGGTTAAGTGCGACAACTCGACTAGAAAGTGCATCTTCTAGGAATCAAGACTTAAGTTTGGAAGTGCATCACCTAAAAACCAAAATTCAAATTACCTAATCAAGGAAGTGCATCTCCTTACCAATGTTGCTTGAATTACCAAAACAAGGAAGTGCGTCTCCTTACCAATGCCGCTTGAATTACTCAAACAAGGAAGTGCGTCTCCTCAAAGATGTTTCTTGAATTAACCAAGCAAGGAAGTGCGTCTCCTCACCAATGTTTCTTGAATTAACCAAATAAGAAAGTTTTTCTCCTTACAAATGTTGCTCGAATTGCCCCAAACAAGGAAGTGCGTCTCCTTACAAATGTTGCTTGAATTAACCAAACAAGGAAGTGTTTCTCCTTACAAATATTGCTCGAATCGCCTAAACAAGGAAGTGTGTCTTCTTACGAATGTTGCTTGAATTAACCAAACAAGGAAGTGCGTCTCCTTACAAATGTTTCTTGAATT
>NC_061113.1:9112144-9128076 GCF_002878395.1 Capsicum annuum | reverse complement strand
AAAACTTGTTAGTTTAAAAACACGGTGGCTGGTCTGTGGCTTTGGCTTTTGTGGCAATCGCTCTTGCCCCTGTCACATTAATCTTGCTTCCAACCATTAGCATATGTCATTGACTTATTGCACCACTGATCTACACTCAGATTATTAAAAGTGACTCTGAAACAAACACGGTATCTCTGCTTTGCCATGCTCCTTAGATAAACCCTTTGAACCTTGGTATTTTCATGAGTTCTCAGACTTGTCTGTTGACAAAATTTTTGTATGCCTTATTTTGGCTTACAATCATGTCTTTTGCATGTGCTGACCCTTTTGTCTTGATTTGTGCAATTGAAGAAGCTGGTAGCCAGTTTTGAAAACTTTTCTCACTTGTTTTGACATGGACTTGACTCAAAGGCAAGAAAAAAAAATGACACTGATTTTTTTTTATTTGGATAACTGACTCAAGAAAGATAAAACAAAAATAAAGAGAAGAAAGAAAAGACAATGAATGTCCCTATTTGAAATAAAGAAACAAAAATTTATCTAAAAATGACTGTCAACTCTAAAGATTATGCCATGCATTTTGGGTTAGGCTGCCTGATCTTTCCATCCAAACTTTCTACCAATTGTTGTTGAGTTAATGGCCTTAAAATTGAGTTGTTTCCTTAGGTCAATTGTATTTAAGACCTCATTCGGCTAGAAACACCATGAAGGGTTTTTTCCAACAAACCTCTCTCATTTTTCTCTCAGCTCACTATCGCCTTATGGTGCCCATGAGGGTTTTCACCAATAAGACTCTCTTATTTTTATTTCTCTCAAATTACCATCATCTTACAGTGCCCGTGAGGGTTTTCACCAATAAGACTCTCATTTTTTATTTCTCTCCTGATTTCTTATGCTGAGGAAGACAAGTAGATCTCAAATGCATCATCATATCCCTTGCATGCTTAGCCTTAACATCTTCAAAGATTAATCTGAAGGTCTTTCTTTGGTTGTAGCTTGACTTTTGGATAAGGTTAGAAAGAAAGGATAAAATGAGGCCCAAACGACACTTAAAGTGGGGTAGGACTTACAACTTTTTGAATCGATTCAAACAAATGAGGATTAACTCATGCCCCAGTTTCTTTTGACTGGGTGACTCTAAATAATTTATTTGGTTGGACCGAGCCCTTAGTAGGGAAGCCTACGTATCTCACCCCCGAGAGAGGAGAATCAGGTCATGCGTAGTTCTGGCAGCTTGATAAGATTTATTTCTTTTGTTGACTCTTTTTCTCATTGGATTTTTCTGACTCTATTTGTCTTGACACTTTTTTTTCTTTTTGGACATATTTTCTTTTTCTTCTATTTTTTTTTTTAATTTTTCCTGACTCTATTGTTTTGATCGACACTTTTCTTTTGAACTTTGTTGACTATATTGATTCCAAAAGAGGGGTATGAAATAAAATAGGACTAATGCTCAAATGGGGTAAACAAAGGATGACACGATGTTTGGATAGCAGAATGAAATGCCTTCGTCATATCAATCCTTGAAAATGCAAGTACATATCATGCAATATGAAAGTGACAGAGATCATTTGTGACATCTTTTTAAGCAGATTGAGTCTATGCGTCACTACTTCTTATGCAAACTCCACCTTTGCTGTACATTCCTCACATCGAATGACTCATGATTTCGTAGAGCTGATTATCTTCTTGTTTCTCTTGATATAAGGATCACACGTCCACTATTTGACCTAATTGGGACCTGTCTTTCAATCGATGACCAAGTTGTTCTTGTGATTCTCAAAATAGTTGCCTTAAGTTGTCACCAAATGTCTCAGCACTCTATCTATTTTCTTATATGCTCTCTTTTTCTAACTTTAACCCTCTGATTCAATGTTCATGCTTAAATGGGATTTTAAGACCTGGCTGAAAATTTCACTAGCGTGTCATATCACTAGAGTCAACATAAAATGTACTATGTAAAGAAAACAAACAAACAACATATATTTAAAACACAAAGGAAAATGAGACACTTCATTTAGTTGAAACAAAAGATAGAAGGGTTTGAACATAAACAACAAAAGGACAACACAAGATAGATCCCAAACTACAACCCTAAAATAATTCAGACAACAGAAAATAAAACAAAACAAGCTACCAGACCCCTTCCTAGTAAGGAGAGGGGGGACTACTTAATTGCTCAGCCTGACAACTTAGCCACTGATTTGCATATCAACATGACTAGAGCTTCTCTCACTGTCCATGTTTTGCACCATAATTGATCCATCTTGAATCATCTTTTAAATTTCTCTATTCAAATCTCGACAATCTTCAATACTATGGCCCTGAACATCAGAATGATACGCACATTGTATATTCGGATCAAAATTTCTTGAACGCTGATTAAGAGTGTACCCAAAGAAAGGAGTGATCATGCCCTGCTGTACCAGTCACTGGAATAAACTTGCATACGACTCTCCAATTGGTGTGAAACTATCCCTTGACTTCTGCCTCATTTCATTATTTGGCTTGGACCGAAAATCTGGCCTAGAAGGGCTTTAGTATGTTTGTGGAGTTTGAGAAAGACTCTGAAGAGTCGGTACACGCCATTGTGGGTAAGAAGGGAATTGACCATAGGGTTGTGCATTGTATATTGGATATAGAGGTGAAGGAATAGAGTATAATGGATTTCGGGAAAGATTCTGTAGAGCTTGGGCATAAACTTGGGTTTGAACCTGTGGGTAACGATGGTATGGCCCTCTTACCCGTGCTTGTTGTCCAACTACAATGGCAAATGCATCTTCCTCATTCTTATTTCCTCCCACACTTCTCAAACCTTTTTGAATTGCTTGAGTAGTCGCTTTCAATGTTGCAAAACTCACAATACGACCGGTCTTAATTCCATCCTCTATCATCTCCCCCATTTTGAGGACCTCAATATATGGCTTGCCTAATGCAGGTAACAAGTGTTGATAATATGTTTCATCCTACTCTTGAATAAACACCTCCACTATCTTACTTTCTTTCATTGGTGGTTTCACCCTAGCAGCTTGTTCAGGCCATCTAATCGCATACTCTCTGAAAGTTTCAATACTTTTTTTCTTCATATTAGTTAGGTATTTCTCGTCAGGAATCAACTCCATATTATACTGAAATTGTTACACAAATTCATTAGCAAGGTCATCCCAGCTGTTTCACTTGTCGATGTCTTGGTCAACAAACCATTCTGAAGCTAGACATAAAAGACTCTCACCGAAATATGCCATGAGTTATTCTTCCTTCCCTCCAGTGCCCCTTAGATAGTTGCAATTGCATCTCAAATATGCTACAGGGTCGCCATGTCCATCATACTTCTCAAACTTCGGCATTTTAAAACCAAGAGGAAGATGTACACCTGGAAACATGCACAGATCCTTATATGAGACACTTTTGTACCCCTAAGTCCTTGCAAATTTTTCATAGTCAGTTCCAAACTTCTCAATTTTCTGGACATTTTCTCTTGTTCTTCTGTCATAACAAGCTTCTCAGTGTTAGGAGGAAATTCAGGCGGTTGGGGGCAGTCGTAAGGACCAGTCGACTTAAATGTGGGCTCGGGAGTATAATGCTGATCACTAAAAATATTCAATACAGGGTCGCTTGTAGAGTGAGGAGTCACAATCATTGGATTGACATTAAAAACAGGAGCTTTAGACGGGAGTGGGGCTGTAAAAGCATGAATAGCAGGCGGAGCCGAGCATGTGATAATTTTGTATTGAGGAGTGAGGAGATGAATGTTGGAAGTGTTTGGATACTGTTGCCCCGGAGTAGGTCCTGATGCATGTTGTGGCATGACGACCAAAATAGAAAATTGTGCATGTGACACTGGAGGCAAATTAGAAAGATATTCCAGATTATCAGCGGGAAATAGAGGAGGCGACAACCCATTAGCCCAAGCTCGATGCATTTCTATCATTTGCTGCCTTAATTTTCGAATCTTTTCATCAGCTCCTACATTCTCATTCCCCGAACTCCCAATCTGATTAGTGACAACTAACTCGGTATCCTTGTTGCCCATAACTTTCTCTGTGACTTGGAGCAATATGCAGAACTAGCCAAAATACCACAAACCAACCACATTAAACTAACTGAATAAGAGATAGCAAATGCGTTAGAGTTCAACACTTTCTCAAAACCTTTTTCTTTTTCCATTTTTTTTGAAAAGATCACCGAACCCAAAAAGGGTGCCTACGTATCTCACCCCCGAGAGAGGAGAATCAGGTGTGCGTAGTTTGTGAAATCTTACCAAAATGGCTAATCAAACTCTTCTTTTTCTTGAAATTAAGTGTTAAAAGAATTGACGAAAATCTTTTCGCATTTTTTAGGTTTAAATCCCTATACAAAATGAAACCTATGATTACCAAAGAAAAATCTTTTGGGTTTTCGATTTTTGAATTTCATGTGAAAATGAAACTTGAACCTATTAAAGGAAAATCTTTTTGTAGTTTTCTTTTAAAGACATATGAAACGCCTACTCTAAATAAAGAGTGAAGAAAATATTTCTGGATTTTTTGAAATAAGATCCCCGAACCCACAATAGGCTGCCTACGTATTTCACATCCCGAAAGAGAAGAATCAGGGGTGCGTAGTTCGTCCAGATAGGACAATTAAGGATTACATAATCGACTAAACCCTGATTTTGAGAGACGCGACCATACGCAGAAGATGAAAAACAACAATAAAATCTTTTTTTGAGTTTTCAATTTAATACTTAACCCTAAAAAATGATACCAACAGATATGAAAGAAAATCTTTTTGGTATTTTCGTTATATGAAATGTACAAAACTTCTACCACCTTTATGCATTTTTTTCTTTATAAAAAGCTCCAATTAGAAAAAATATATTTTTAAAAATTTCAAATTATGAATGCATGGTAACGGAACAAAGGAAAATCTTTTTGATGTTTTTTTTTGAGAAAATGAGTGCGAAAAGGAAAAAACTCTTTTTGAATTTTTGGATTGTGTAAAACAAAAGCCATAAAGAACTCTAAAAACTACGAAACTCTTTTTTTCTTTTCGACTCACTTTTTCTTTGTTTTTCCTCTTTTTTTTTTTTTTTTTTCAATTTTTCCTTGCCTACACACTCGATTTTTCTACCGCATGCTTTCCCCCAAATCAATCCTTTAAATGGCCATATTACCCTTAAAGATGCAATATTTGGCCACGTAGAGATGCTTTAGAGGTGAGTCTCCTACAAAGGCCACGTGGGTCCCGATAGGTCTCAATATGATGCAGATAAACATGACCTAAAGGCTGACCTACGTTGGGGTTTACTAACAAGGCTGTTTGGGGGAGCATATGGTCGATAGTGACTACTTTGCGTTCCACCCACTCCATACGTTCGACGGTTTCACCCTCTAAAATAAGGGTGACTCAACTAGAGTTCGTGCGCACGACGTGCACTCCGGACTTGTTACAGAAAGAAGGCCTTGGGGTAGACACATGATGCCAGGTATAAAGCGGTAATATATAAAGAAAAACTGTAAACAAAGTGCACGTAAACGCACAACAATGATAACAATAACACAAACAGTAAGCACAAACAATGTTTATAAACCCATAATGCAAAACAAAGCCGATACGACTCCAAAAAATAAGCTCGAATTCTGAAAAGTCCCCAGCAGATTCGCCAGAGCTGTCACACCCCCTTTTAACCCGAAAGATTCGATTTTAAGTTTGAAAGGGTGTTTATTTATTATGTGACAAAAGATGAATATTTATTTTGAAAAAGGATTATTTACATTTTTTATTCAGAGTCGCCACTTGGCATAAATCGGGTGTGCCAAGTCACCCTTGGATATCCCTTTTCAAAACAGATTTGACTTTTTAAAACTAATCCGCGAATAGAGATTCCGGCTAAGGAATTCTGTTGACCGAGGGGAAGGTGTTAGGCACCCCTCGATCCCGTGGTTTGCCCATGGTCTCTTGGTGGAGCGTATCGGCTAATTTGACATTATGAATATATAAACCACACAAAATCACACAAAAAAATCAAACAAACAAACAAATAAAACAAATCCAAAATTATAATTTTCAGTTCGATTATTACAATCCCGAAATAGAAAAATGCGAAAATATAAACCTACTCTATTCTATGCTAATTCTAAACTATACTCCATTGCTTTCTCCACCCGATGTTCCGGGCCTTGATCATGCGTCGTCTTCAAGTACATGGTACATCGGGGCATTCCCCGGTGAATAAACACAATGTGTCTCGGGGCATTCCTCAGCTAAATGAATATATTTGAATTAAATACGATAAATGAGAAAGAAACATTCACACGCACAATTCAACATTCAACCAAAACAACAAGGTCTAAAATTACCTACCCGAACTTATTATTTGCCTACCCGACTCGTTCTAGCATGATTCTATCACGCTCAACATCATCAACGAATCAAAATTTATCCAAATTTTCTTTTTCGAGACCAATCCCTTCCCGCCTTCATTCTCAAAATAATTAATCAATTCTTCGACTACTAATTCAAGTTTTCACATTCAAATCCAATAACAACCAACACACAACGAAAAGTCAAGAATGCCAAACACACCAATCACTCATAATTGCGTAAAAATTAAAAGGGAGAGAAGATAGAATTGGACCTCAATGCCGCTTTCAAAATTATTGTATTATTCTGATTAACTCTCGTAGAATCCGTGTCCGAAACCTTGAGTCGAACCTCAACAAAACGAGCAACCCAACTTTGGTATACTTTTTTAGTTTCTATTTTTTGCCAACCCGAATCAAATCACGAAGTAAAGATAAAACTGTACCCGAATTCGCATACTCATCACTGTTCACGATACTGTTCACGTTACTATTAACCGTCACTGTTCACGACACTGTTCATAATCACTATTCACAGCACTGTTCACGACACTTCCATCGTCCAGACCAATTTCTCTCTCTCAATTTTTTTCTCTAGCGCTATTCCCTTTTCTCTCCCTCGATTTTTCTGTTCTTGTGAGGAAGATGATGAGTGGAGAATTATTGTTGTGTGTGTGTGGATTGTTATCTTAATCTAAAAGATGGAAGAAAAATGGAGGATTTTTTTTTGTTCTTGTGAAGAAGATGATGATGAAAGAATGAACCCCTTTTTTCCCTCTTAGAATATTCCTTTTATAATGGGCATGGATTTATTATGATGTGGGAATTTTGGTGGGTCCCACATATATTCTTTCTTTGTGGACAAGAAAAAGGAAGGGGGGGATCACATGGATAGTTAGGGTGGTGATGATTAGAATAATGTGAGGTGGCTTTATTTTATTGGAGGGGTTATTAGGAGGTTTTCAAAGAAGACAAAATTTGTTATTTTTTGTTATTTGGATAAAGACACATAAATAAATAAATAGGTAAAAAGATAAAGTGATTATTTATTTATTTTTCTTGTGAAAAAATTACCACGCGGATAGGATACGTGGTAAGACGGGATAAACGATGAAACTAGGTTGTGAAGGGACGAAATTACGTGTCTACGGAATCATAATACTTCTATAATATTACTTCTCGATCTATAACAATTATGAAATTTCCAAATAAGCATTACCAATATAAAAAGATTTGACTGTATAAATAAAAAACTCTTTCAGAACATCATTAAATTCAAACTCATGAGACTATAAATTTCATGCTTTCAATAATATTAAATAATTTTGAATTCTAGCTATTCATATATACCAAATAGTGAATGGAAACATTGAACTTTGTACCATGGACACCTACGACTACCCCATCGCAGAGCAATCCTGTCCCACCACAAACCACAGGGGCAATTGTAAGGGGAGAAGGCTAAGGAAAAACAAAAACCTCAGTTCTAGAGGAGCTCCAACAAACAAATGCAGAAATAGAACAATTTCTGGCACCCTTTAGGGATCCAAACATAAGCTTCTTTATCCTAAAAAAAAAACCTTCGGAAAGAGTACGCAGAGCCCTACAACACATCTACTATAGTACTCTGTCCGAAGAAAATGAGGACACTCAAGCTGATGTTGAGGAACATAACAGACCAATCCAATGCAACAATCTTTCGAAGCCCATATTTGGAACAAGAGAAGCCTCCCCAGAAAGACAAAGGAAAGAGGCCAATGCTCAAATAACTCCCAATCTAACTTACCATATGAATTTTATCATTTGGAACACTAGAGGGTCAACAGTGCAAGTTTTAGGCGTCAATGCAAAGCCCTTGTCAAAACTTATAACCCTACCATGGTGGTGCTATTAGAAACCAAATGGTTGACCATAAACACCAAATAGAGATGCCCTAATTCGATTTTCACCTTGAATCCAGTGCAACTAATAGAAAGGGTAGAATTGTAATTTTGTGGAAAGAGGATGCTGCTAAACTTCAAAATTTTTTAATTTCCCCTCAGGGCATTCACACCATTGTTTAGGTACACACTAAACTCAAACCTTGGTTGTTTTATGATATTTATGCTAGCTCAGACCCAATTTACGTACCACCCTTTGGGATGAGTTATGAAACATCCACGTATAAAGGGGAATAGTTGATAGGTGAGGACTTCAATGAAGTCTTGAGAGCCAATGAAAAATTAGGAGGGGCTCTCATCAATAATACTAGGGTCTGTAGACTCTGGGCTATTTAAAGTATTGTAATATTGTGGACCTAGGTTTTAGAGTGTGTAAGTAAACTTGTACCAATAAGAGGTTTCGTAACAAAACTAGCCTCATTCTGGAAAGACTTGATAGGTGATTTGCAAATAACTCATTGATAAATCATTTTTTGGAGTCACTATTAACACATCTCCCAAGAACAAAGTCTGACCATTGCCCCTTACTTATTTCTCTCTCCAAAAGAATCCAAGGCACTAATAAAATCCTTATTGGATTCGAAATCGAGAGGGCATCATGTGAAAGCTATTAGTTGCAAACTATTGAGACGATAAATCGGACGAAAAGAAAAACACACTAAAAACATGATGATTATATAGTTTGGCCAATTGGCCTACATATAAGAACCTAATATAAAATAAAACATAAGACTATGAGAGAGAAAATCTGCCCCTAAACAAAACTCTTTAAACGACTACATTGTGGATGCTATTGTGTTATGGTATGAGAAGGGGAGTCTTCTATTTATAGATGTCCAAAACCTTTCCTCCAAGAAAGAGGTTAGCCAAATATGGAAAAGTTTTATAATTTTCTTTCAGGAAAAGTAAAAGTATTTATGGTTACTTTTATTTTCCTTACAAGAAAAGTAAAACTTAAATTTGGTAAGAAAATCGGGGCAAAAATCCTAACACTCCTTCCAGGTTTGAGCCAATGTGGTGCAACCATCACTCTTTAAAAAACCTTGTTCATGAATGCTTCACTCAACAAAATGATCTCCAATAAGTTGTCCAACTTTTTGAAACCTAAGCCTCTAATTGGAGCCCTATTGTGTTTGACAATCTCTCCAACAAGCTCAGAACCATTAGTGCTAGACTGGATTGTATCCAAAGATCTAGAAATTATCATACCAATCCTCTCCTGTAAAAGCTTCAAAATGATCTCCTCTATGACTATGAAGTCCTTTTAAAATTTTATGAAGACTTTTGAAAAATTAAATTCGGAATCACTTGGCTCACTGAGGGGTCGTTTGGTAGAATGTATAAGAACAATGCAGAATATAGTGTATTAGTAATGCTTTTATTAGTTATACTGATATTGTTTCTTATACGTTGTTTGGTTTGATGTATTAGAGATAATATATCTTACATTATTTCTATAAAAGAAATATTAATTTACAAAAATACCCTTCTTTGACTTTGTACACTTCTTTTGCAACAAAGTTCTTTTACCATCTCAAACATAATTAGTATTGTTGAACTAGTATATAGATATTTAGAATTAATTGCAAGACCTTATTCCTTGAGCATGATATGTTACACCAACGGATTAACATAGTTGTTACAAAAATAAAACAAAAGATGTTAAATCAAGGGATAGTCTCAAGATCATTTTTTAAATTTTTTTTTAAAAAACCTCAAAGCAAAGCAAAAATATGTTGGAATTATTTAAACCAATTATTCATTGTTGTAAATTAAAATGGTGGGAAAAAGAATTGTGAAATGTTTTGAGAAAATTCACTTTTGCAAATTAAAATGATGGAAAAAGAAATTATGACTATTTTGAGAGGGAAATTGAGGGGTATTAAGGCCAATTAATAAGTTAATGCATGTGTTTAAAGTCTTTGTATTACTGATACATAGGAAATGGTGTGTATTACTAATACACACCTTAATACACAATAGAGTGTATATCTAATGCTTGCATTAATAATACATAGGTAAAAAGATGTACCAAAAAAGGTACTAGTAATACATATTAATTAATGCATGCATTATATTTTTCAATACACTCTACCAAACAACCCCTGTAGGGGATGTCAACACATCCTTGTTCCACACCCCAACCATTAAGTGAAGAAGAAGGAACAGGATTAATGAGTTATATGATAATGCAGACAATTTCTATATAGGAGCGGGGATCATCACCTCTCATGTCCTTCACCACTTCACCAACCTGTACACGATAGGACAAGACAATTGTCCTAATAGTCATTTTATCCCTACTCACCCTATTAATTTGTTTACTAATGAGATGATAGCAAGCTTAGAAGCCCTTTTAAGGGACTCTGAAATCATCCTTATTGTTAAGTCTTTCAAGCCCTTGAAAGATTCTGAAATTGATGGACTCTACCTCTTCTTCTTATAGAGGTTTTGGACTGATATAGGCCCCAAAACAACCTCCTTCTACAAGGAGGTGTTCTCTAGATGCACCATGCCTGCTGATAATAACGACACTCTCCTTTTTCTCATACCCAAATTTAGGAATTCCTTTACCTTTAAAAACTACAGACCTATAGGGCTTTGCAATATCAGTTACAAAATTGTGACAAAACTCATTGTCAATAGAATTAAGCCCTTCATCTAAACTATCATAGGTCCTAGTCAAGCTAGTTTTCTAGCCAACAGAAGAGCTTCTGATCATGACATTATCATCCAAGAGTACATTACTCATTTAGGGAGAGTGTAAGGCAAACACTTTAATATGGTCCTTAAGATTGATCTTGAAAAATCCTTTGATAAATTGAAATTTTCCTTTATCTAGGATACCATCTAGTTGTTTGGTTTCCTTCCTAACCTTACTAAAATCATCATGTCGTGTGACCTCCTCCTTTATAGCTATCTTAGTAAATAGGAGAAGAACTGCTTAGTAAATAGGAGAAGAACTGCTTTCTTTCACCCTTAAAGATGTATCAGACAAGGAGATTCCATATCCAATTACCTCTCCATCATGTGCATGGAAAGGTTGTCTAGGGGCATAGAGGTAGATGTTGGAGACAAAAAATGGACTTGCATTAGCATATCTACTAGTGACCTCAAGCTTTTTCACCCATTCTTTGTTGATAATCCCACCCTCCTGTCCAGAGCTAATAAAACTAACGGTCATACCATTGTTAATATTCTCAAGACCTCTAGCCATCTCTCTAGGCAGACCATAAACCACAGTAAGTCTAAAGTGATTTACTCCAAGAATTGTTCAACAACCAACTCCATTCTGTGCTATGAAATTCTTAATATCCAAATAAGTACAAGTTTTGAAAAGTATCTTGGCTACCCCATTTTTAACCAGAAACATAGAAACAGTGACTTTCAGTTCATTATTGACAATATGAACACTAGGTTAGTTGGTTGAAAAGTTAAATTTCTTAACATGATTGGGATAATTGTTCTTGATAAATCCACTCTTAGTGCAATGCCTACCCATTTCATGCATTATATCAAGATCCCCAGTAAAATCATTGAATCCTTTAATAAAATTCAGAGGGACTTTGTTTGGCGTAGTTGTGTAGAAAAGATAAAACTCCACCTGCTTAATTAGGATGTCCTAAAAAATGCTAAAGCTCAGGGTGGCCTTGGCCTCCACAACAGTGAGCTCAGAAACAGGCCTTTCAAACAAGCTTAGCCTGGAGATTGTTTCACAATCTAGGTAGTCTTTGGGGGGAAAGTTCTCTTATCTAAGTACTATAAGTATCACAGGTCCACCCCCACTAGAAAGATAACCTCTAGAACTTGTCAAAACGTCTGCAAAAAATGAGCTGATTTAACTAAAGGTATCAGATTAAGAGTGGGCAAGGGGGAAATTTCTTAGAGGACACTTGGATCCCACACCTAGGAAGACTCAGAAGTATCATTCATGGTCCTATAAACAATTAGAAAGCCAATATCACTATTAAGGATGTGTACAATAATGGCAACTGGATTTTACTAATCTTTTCTTTGAAATCCCTAATATTGTTAAAGACATTATTCTTAGCACCCCCCTTACCTCTAACTGCGGTGATGAGGACAAAATCATATCAAGGGAGAATCTACGGTAGCGGATGAGGATTTTCGGTAACCCCCACTCGCTACCGTAAGACTTATAATTACATTAGAAAAATTCTCAATAGGTTTAAATATTAACAGGCAGAAACCCATAACTAAGTAATGGGATGGATTAGTGGCATGAGGGGCACACTTGAGATATGTGCAATGCTATTGTTTCTTGTGATTTCGAACCCCTGTAGAGGTTCCTTTTTTTCCAATTTAATTTTTTCCAACTTTATATATTTTATTGAAAACCCACAAGTTTGAAATCCTGGATCCACCTTTGAGCCACATGAAATTGTAATTCCAATGCAATATTCACCACTGGCAGTATGTATTCTTGTCTCAGGAATATTGTCATCGTATCACCCCAGGATAAAAACTTCCATCTTGTATGGAGGGAACATACCCCCTGTAGACACCTAATTTCGTCCCTCCCCGATATCGTTTTCACCTATTGTTTACCTTATCCCACCGTGTACCCTCACCCGTGGGATAATCCCTCCACAAAATGACAAAATAACAACCCCTAACTAATTTTGTTTTATCCTAATACTCTAACAACCCACCCAATTAAAAAACAACACCTACCTACCCTATCCTAACAAACTCTACCCCACCTCACCACTACCCCTACCCCACGTGACCCCACCCTCACCTCATATATACACGATTCCACTCACGAAAAAGGGGGAGCACTCAGCATCATCTTCTTAACCTCACAAAAGCTCCATTTTTGGTCACACATATGGACCTCAGCATATACAAAAAAAAGGAAAGCCGCCTAACTCCCTCTCTCTCTCCCTCTCTCTGGACTCTCACTCTCTCTCGACGACAGCAGCGCCAGTGCCGGCGCCACTCCAACTCTCGTCCTCCTCTTCCTCCACTCAAACGCCGACCAGCCAGGGATGGCGCCGCCTCCAGAGGCCAGCACGGGCTGCTCCTTCAGCCGCCGCTCAGATTCGGCCTCCTCCATCATCCAGCGCCTTCTCCGGCGACCAACCAAACGACCCCATCGCTGCGACCAGCATCCCAGCCATTGTTCCGCCCCATTCTCCTCTCAATATCGCGCCAGCAGCCAGCCTGTTCGAGCTAGCTCCGTCTCATTTCGGGAAATGCTGAAACGATGACAGTTACTTCAATTCCGGTGAGATTCATACAAGGTTAGTTGGAAATCGGTGATTTGGAGTTTCGAATTTGAGATCTTGGGTTGTTTTTGATTTTTATTCGGGTTTGCGGTTCATTCATTGTGTGGCTTTTCGTTGTTTTCCGAATTTTTCCGGTTGAATTCGATATCAAGTTTGGAGTTGTTGGATATCGAGGTTCAAGTCGAGAGTTTTGGATTCAACTTTGTCTTTTGATCACATATTTTGGCACAATAAAAGCTTCAATCGAGGTCCAACTCTACACTTTCTCTCATCTATTTTATTATTTGCAATATCTCGTATTTCGAATTGGATATTCGTGTGTGGTTTGATCTTCGTTGGTGATGAATAACTGTTGGTATTGATTGGTTGTTGATTTCGTTAGTTACGATTGTGTGTGACGTGAATGATGAATATTGAGTTTATAGTGATTATGGATTGTTGAAATAGTAATCGTGATTGTAGAAGTTTTGTGTTAAAAATAAAATTGGGGGTGAGAATTAAAAATTGCTAAAATAAATGTTGATTAATTTTGATGCATGGATAATGTTAAACACGATAGAACTGTGATATGTTGAACTTGGATAGGCAAATGTAGGCCGGGTAGTCAAATTTAGAAATAACAATTTATTGGAATATTTGAATATGTGCATGAATGGTTCGTTTTACTTTATCGTACGAAAAATTCAATTGTATAATTTGGCCGGGGAATTCCCCGAAGTATCTGTATATATTTATTCACCGGGGAATGCCCCGAGGTGTCATGTACCCGGAGGACGTTCGTGGTGAAGGCCCAAGGCGTCGGGTAGAGCATTCGTTTAGGATTAACGTAGGTTTACTTTCAGTCCCTTTTTTTTTTCGGGTTGTAATAATTGGACTGGACTTTACATTTTGTTTTCTTTTGTTTATTGTTTGATTATTTTGCGTGCTTTTGTGTGGTTTATACATTTCGTAATGCTAAAATAGTTGATACACTTTACCAAGCGACCGTGGTTGAACCACGGGATCGAGAGGTGCCTAACACCTTCCCCTCGGTCAACAGAATTCCTTAGCCGGAATCTTTGTTCACAAACCAGTTTAAAGAGTCAAATGGTTTTGATAAGGATTTTCCAGTGGTGACTTGGCAAAACAGATTATACCAAGTGGCGACTCTGAGTAAAAAATATAAATAATCCTTTTCCGAAATATATTTTTCATTTCTTGTCACTTATATAATAAAACCCTTTCGAACTTAAAAGATAAATCTTTTTGGAATACGTAAAAAGGGGGTGTGACAGCTCTGGCGACTCTGCTGGGGACAGTATGAGAATTCGAGCTATTTTTGGAGTCGTATCAGCTTTGTTTGGCATTACGAGTGTATAAGTATTGTTTGTGGTTATTGTTTGTGTTATTTTCACTTTTGTGCGTTTTCGTGCTCTTTGTTTATAGTATTTGTCCTATGTGTTACAGCTTTATATCTTTCATCATGAGTCCACCCGCTGACCTTCTTTCTGCAACAAGTCCGTAGTACACGTGTTGTACACAACCTCTAGTTAAGTCACCCTTATTTTAGGGGGGGAGTCGTCGGTGTTATGGAGTAAGTGGAAAGCAAAGCAGCCAGTATCGACTATACGCTCCCCCGAACAGCCTTGTTAGTAAACCACAACGTAGGTCGACCTTTAGGTCATGCTTATGTGCATCATAAGGAGACCTAGAGGGACCCACATGGTCCTTTGTAGGAGACTCTCCTCTAAAGCATCCTTACGTGCTAACTGTTGTATTTTTAAGGGTAACGTGGTCATTTGACGGACTGATTTTTGAAAAAAATAAAAATAAAAATTGTTAGGAGTAAGGTGCATAGGCAAAAATGAAAAAGAAAAAAAAATAGAAAAAAAGTGAGTTGAAAAGAAAAAAAAAGGAATGTCGTAGTTTATTTTAGAATTCTTTACGACTTTTGTTCTTCACGATCCAAAAACTCAAAATTATTTTTTGACATTTTAAATTTGTCTTCTCAAAGTACCGTAAATTAAAAAAAAAGAAGTTTTGTTTGCCTTTTCTACTTATTTGTCAAAAAATAAAAATGCCAAAAAGATTTTTCTTCATAATTGGTGGTGTCAGTGGCTAGCTGAAAATCCAAAAGTTTTTTTTTCGTTTGCTTTTGGTAGTGTCTCTTAAGTTAGGGTCAATTTATTAGTTAATCGTTAATTGTCCAATCTAAACGAACTACGCACCCCTGATTCTCCTCTTTCGAGAGTGAGATACGTAGGCGGCCTATTGTTGGTTCGGGGATCTTATCTAAAAGAAAATCCAAAAAAATAAAATAATAAAATAAAATTTCTTCACTTTTCATCTAGAGTAGGTGTTTCATACATGTCTTGAAAATAAAAATACAAAAAAAAAATTCTTAATAGTCGTAGGTTTTATTTTTGGTTGATCTT
>NC_061113.1:9110104-9112044 GCF_002878395.1 Capsicum annuum | reverse complement strand
AAAAAAAAAAAATCCTTAATAGTCGTAGGTTTTATTTTTGGTTGATCTTATTCCAAAAAATTCAAAAAAAGATTTTCTTCACTCTTTATTTAGAGTAGGTGTTTCATATACATTTTCAAGAGAAAACTACAAAAAGATTTTCCTTTAATAGTTTCAAGTTTCATTTTCATATGAAATCCAAAATTGAAAACCCCAAAAGATTTTTCTTTGGTAATCATAGGTTTCGTTTTGTATAGGTATTTTAAAAGTCAAAAAAAATGCAAAAAGATGTTCGTCAATTCTTTTGACAAATTGTTATTTTCTTTTCTTCTTAAAGTTTCAAGCAAAAGAATGAAAAAGAGTTTAATTGGCCATTTTGGCAAGACTGTCCGAACTACGCAAGATTTGATTCATGTACAACATGATACGTAGGCAACCTACTTTTGGGTTCGATCTAATCATTTTGTTTCGTTGTTTTTTATTATTTTTCCTCTTTTAAAGAAAAACAAAAGCCATAAAGAATGATAAAATAAAGGTAGATAACGAGAGAAAAGAAAAGAGTAGAGATTGATACGAAAAAAAAAGAAAAAAAAAGAGAAATAATAATAATAATAATAATAATAATAGGTGTAGATAAAAATAAGTGTAGATAAAAATCGGGATGATGTTAAAATGACCTCGCTACCCTCAAATCTGGTAAAAATGAACATGAATTTGGGACAATTTTACCGATGTGATTCCCATGTTTGTTATGTGTCCTAATCCTAATGGATGTCGTCTTTGATGAGCATGTTCTTTCAGATAACAGTGGTAGGTTTGCAGCACTCTGGCTAGTCACCCATACTTCACTAGATCCAAAGAAAAGCTCGTCATGGTTAGCAGGGAGATTGAAAATTCGCTCATTGACCCGGATCAGGATCACAGGGAAGAAAGTTCTGAACACAATGATGAGGTAGTAAGGCTCAGGCAATAATTGATAGATTTACACCGGGCATGGGCCAGCGGAATGCCTCCTCCTCCGCTCCCTGAAGGTCTTGGGAATATCTCTAACTTCCCACCGCTCTCCCAGGCACAATTCTCTGCTCCTACTGAGTCACCTAAGCACGCGCCAGGATTCACTTCACGACATTATTATCCTGGCAGTTTTGGTGTGCCCTTGGCAGCTCCCCAATCAAGACCCGCTGCTCAGCCAGCGCCACCGATCACATCGGTATTCGTGGCTCCGCCATCACATGAAACTCCCATATATGCTGTGCGTCCCACAATGAGGCTGCCTAGGTCTGTCAGTGATCCAGTACTGAAGGTTCCAGATAGTCAGTATTATGACCCTGAGCCTACTTTGCAAATGAATGAACCGTATGGGTACACTCAGCCGCCTACATTTCCATTTGATACGGAGAAACCTGTCGCAGTAGAGGAACAGGATATCATAGCTCAAAAATTGAAAAGTTTAGAACAAGCTATGAGGAATTTGCAAGGAATCGGAGATTATAGGAGTGTTTCCTATAAAGATTTTTGCATGTTCCCAAACATTAACCTTCCCCCCGATTTTAAGATGCCTAAGTTCGAGAATTATGCAGGACACGGTGATCCCGTGGCACACTTAAGACGTTATTGCAACCAGTTGAGGGCTGCAGGAGGAAAGGAAGAATTGCTCATGGCCTTCTTTGTCAAGAGTCTTTCAGATCTGGCCTCAGAATGATTTATCGATCGAGACATCGATAAATGGAACAGCTAGGATTATTTGGCTTCTAAATTTATTCAATATTTTCAGTACAACATCGACCTAATTTCGGACAAAAAATCCTTGGTCAACATGAAGAAAAAGAGCACTGAAGGTTTTAGGGAATATGCGATAAGGTGGCGTGAACAGGCCGCCAGGGTAAAGCCTCCAATGAAAGAAAGTAAGTTGGTAGAAGTTTTCATTCAGGCGCAGGATGAGACCTATTTTCAACATTTAC
>NC_061113.1:9108471-9110004 GCF_002878395.1 Capsicum annuum | reverse complement strand
CTCATGGCCTTCTTTGGCAAGAGTCTTTCAGATCTGGCCTCAGAATGATTTACCGATCGAGACATCGATAAATGGAACAGCTGGGATTATTTGGCTTCTAAATTTATTCAACATTTTCAGTACAACATCGACCTAATTCCGGACAAAAAATCCTTGGTCAACATGAAGAAAAAGAGCACTGAAGGTTTTAGGGAATATGCGATAAGGTGGCGTGAACAGGCCGCCAGGGTAAAGCCTCCAATGAAAGAAAGTAAGTTGGTAGAAGTTTTCATTCAGGCGCAGGATGAGACCTATTTTCAACATTTACTTCCGGCAATGGGAAAGTCTTTTATGGAAGTCCTCAAAATAGGGGATATGATATTGGACGGAATTAAGACCGGCCGAATAGTGAGTTTCACCACATTAAAAGCCACCACACAAGTGATTCAAGGTGGATTTGGCACATTTGGAGGTAAAAAGAAGAAAGAGGACGTGGCGACTGTCGTAGCTGGAACCCATTCCTATCCCAAAAGGCCACCTTGCCCCTATCCCCAATCCCAAGCCCAAGTCTACACTCAAGCTCCTTATATTCCTTCCCACCATTACTACCCTCCACAAAACCCTTTATATTCTATTCCACCACCCCCGTACCCAGTATATATCGCGCAATCATACGCCCAAACCCCTTCTTACCCGCAGTGGCGCGCGCAAGCTCCACAAAATCGCCCATTCGCTCTACCAAATTACCAAAACCCCTCCAGCCTGCATTCTTGGTTTGAGGTTAGCTGTTGATATGGGAGTCCAAAAATTATTGGTGTTAGGAGATTCGGATTTGCTCGTCCATCAAATTCAAGGCGATTGGGAGACGCGAGATTTGAAGCTCATCCTATATCAACAATGCTTGCAGGAGCTATGTCAACGGTTTGTGTTAGTAAAATTTAGGCATATTCCAAGGATTCATAATGAAATTGCTGATGCTTTAGCCACTCTGTCTTCAGTGCTCCAATATCCTGATAAAGCTACATCGATCCAGTGCATATACAGAGTCGTGATCAGCATGCTTACTGTAATGCGATTGAAGAAGAGCTCGATGGAGAACCTTTGTTCTTGGATATCAAGCGGTACATTCAGTCAGGAGAATACCCAGCATATGCCACCAACGATCAAAAAAGGTCTATTAGGCGTTTGGCTAGTGGATTTTTCTTAAGTGGGGGAATCTTGTATAAAAGAACCCTAGATCTCGGACTTTTGAGGTGTGTAGATGCAAGAGAAGCCTCGGCAATCATGGTTGAAATACACTTCTGAGTATGCGGGTCGCATATGAACGGTCATGTCTTGTCAAAGAAGATTCTTCGAGCAGGTTATTACTGGCTTACTATGGAAAGGGATTCTATTCAATTTGTTTGAAAGTGTCATCAATGTCAGGTACACGGTGATCTGATACGTTCTTCTCCTATTGAGTTGCATGCAATGGCCGCTCCATGGCCTTTCGTGGCTTGGGGAAAGGATGTGATTGGACCGATTGAGCCGAAGGCATCAAATGGGCATAGATTC
>NC_061113.1:9107312-9108371 GCF_002878395.1 Capsicum annuum | reverse complement strand
CAGGTTATTACTGGCTTATTATGGAAAGGGATTCTATTCAATTTGTTTGAAAGTGTCATCAATGTCAGGTACACGGTGATCTGATACGTTCTTCTCCTATTGAGTTGCATGCAATGGCCGCTCCATGGCCTTTCGTGGCTTGGGGAAAGGATGTGATTGGACCGATTGAGCCGAAGGCATCAAATGGGCATAGATTCATTTTGGTAGCCATTGACTACTTCACAAAGTGGGTAGAAGCAGTAACTTTCAAGTCAGTGACAAACAAAGCTACAGTAGATTTTGTTCATGCCAATATCATTTGTAGATTTGGAATTCCTAAGATAATCATTACAGACAATGCTGCCAATCTCAATAGTCATTTGATGCAAGAATTATGTCAACAGTTTAAGATCGCACATCGAAATTCTACAACATATCGCCCAAAGGCCAATGGTGCTGTAGAAGTCACCAATAAGAATATAAAAAAGATACTGTGAAAAATGGTACAAGGGTCTAGACAGTCGCATGAAACGTTGCCGTTTGAATTGGTAGGTTATCGCACCACTGTTCGCACTTCAACAGGGGCAACTCTATATTTGTTAGTGTATGGGACAGAAGCAGTCATCCCTGCAGAAGTTGAAATTCTCTCTCTTCGAGTCATTGTAGAAGCAGAGATTGATGATGACGAATGGGCAAAAACCCGACTGGAACATTTGAGTTTGATTGAGGAAAAAAGGCTAACGTCTGTGTGTCATGGCCAGTTGGATTAGAGGAGGATGGCTCGAGCGTATAACAAAAAAGTTCGTCCCAAGAATTTTGAAGTTGGTCAGTTGGTATTGAGACGTATCTTTCCTCACCAGGTTGAAGCGAAAGGCAAGTTCTCCCTTAACTGGCAAGGTCCCTTCGTTGTGAAGAAAGTGTTGCGCAATAGAGCTTTATATTTGACAGATATTGAAGGTAAAATGGCAGAAATGGCTATCAATGCTGATGCGGTCAAAAGATACTATGTATGATATTTGATCCTTTGTTGATTTTATTGCATGTTTAGTACTTGCATTTTTGAAGATTGATATGATGAAG
>NC_061113.1:9087187-9104312 GCF_002878395.1 Capsicum annuum | reverse complement strand
TTATTATTATTATTATTATTATTATTATTATTATTTTAAAAAAATCAAGAAAGGGCATTTACTTCATTTTCTTCGACCGGAATGCTTCAAACGACGAAACCTCAACCACGAACAAAATCAACTCGATGCTAAGAAATAGCAAACAGACAGATCAGATTCTCACATAATCCGACCTTGTTTCACCTGCTCCCGTCGAATATCACCGTAATCATACCATAAACAATCAGTTCCAATCGATGTGAGGCTGCTTTTGTAAATTCCGTCGAACTTGGCCGGAGAATGAACCAAAATGAGGTCGTTGCTAACGAATTTCGATCGATTTTGCCTATCTCCAACTGGTGTAGTCAGTTTCTGATCTGCGTGATGAAATCCAACGAGGATTTGCTCACCGAAAAACTCAACGCAATCCATCTCTCTCTTATTTCTCGCTGTTTCTTCTCTCTCTCTCCCTCTGATTCTCCTCTTTCGTCTCACTGTTTCTTTTCTCTCTCCCCGATTCTCCTCTCTCTCGTCTCACTATTTCTTCTCTCTCTCCTCCGATTTTCCTCTTTCGCTCAATCTCTTTTCTCCAATTTTGTGTGTGCAGCGTGTGTGCGATGTGCGTTGCCAGGTATAAAAAGGAGAAAAAAAAAGAAGAGTAAAGGGGGGTGGGGTCTGTAAAGAAGAACGAAGATGGGTGGGGTGGGCGTGGGGTCTGTGAAGAAGAAGAATGAAAGGGGGAGGGGTGGGGGTGGGGGCTGCGAAGAAGAAGAACGAAGGAGGTGGGGTCTATTTTATTTATATAAAATATATATTTTTATATATAAAAATAGTATATATATATAAAAATAGTATATGTATATATTTTTTTTTTAAATATATAAAAAGTAAGTGTGTAGGATTATTTTTTTTTAATTATAATTTTTTACGTGGCAATGATATGACACTGATTTGGCAACGACGTGGCGCATGTATAGTGCACTCTTCGTGTGAGAGTGGAATTTTGATTTTGAGGGTGAATTTAATTCACTTGAAAGATGTTAAGGGGTTAAATAAATGAAAGTTAAATTTAAGTGCTAAAGTGAGTTTGGAAGATAAGTTCATGAGGAAAAAGATGTTTTTTCTCTATCCTAAGCTCTCTTTTGTTTCTTCTTTGATCAAAGTAAATTAATCATTCTACATGGCGTCCTATGTGTATCATGTGGTGTATTATGCCATATAGGATGTGTGTGTCTACTTGTGCACACTCAAAGTTGGAGGCCATAAATGTGTTTTGAGGGTAAGTTAAAGGGGTTACTTATGTATTATGCCTAACGTAAAACATACTTTCATGAGGTATTAAAAATTATTATAAGAATAAATAAAGCAGTTACAACTAGTAATAATTGAACAAATTGAGTTATGACTAGTATTTTAATTCATATTAATTCAACTATGGATGGGTTAAACCCATTCATTTATTCACTCTATCTATTTTGATCAATTCAAATTCAGTCCATTCCTGTCATTTAACATCTCTATCTCTAAATATCCCTTGAATGACCTTTTCGTGTAAAAAAAAATTATTGCTAATGTCAGGTGGTCCAATGAAGTATTTGAAGCAAAAGATTCATGTGATTGACGACAAGAATTTAGTTACAAAATATTCACTTATCGAAGGTGATGTTCTTGGAGATAAAGCAGAATCAGTTGGCTATGATGGCAAATTTGAAGCTTCTGCAGATGGAGGATGTGTTTGCACCACAGTAATTGTGTACCACACAAAAGGTGATTATGTTGTTACTGAGGAAGAACACAATGTGCACAAAGAGAAAGCCAGTGACCTTATCAAGGCCATCGAAGCATACCTCCTCGCCAATCCTTCTATATATGCTTAAGCCAATGACTTTGTTGTCACGTTATATAACAAATAATTATTAAATGTGTCATGTTCAAGAAGTTTAAAGTTTTACGTGAAACCAAAAAATCAGATTGATTATGTATGGGGGGTGTATCAATTCCTCTAAGGGCTTAAGTTTTAAGTGTTATTGTATTTTGTTGAGTGTATGTTTTTTTTTCCGATTGTTTTTCATGGAAAGAACTTTCAATAAAGAATATCACAAGTTTACTTTTCAAATGCTTGTCCTAAAACTCACATGTCTAGTTCTATCAGAGAGGTGGATTCATAATTTGAATTTTAGAAATTTATGAAATTTGTAGTTATAGTTCATTTCAATCAAATTCATTTTAGCATAAATAACTTTTAAGTCAATTTTATTCCAATAAATTTATTAACTCAGTTCATATTGATTCGCTCAAATTCAACTCAACACTTTCATTTGATACTTTTTGTTCGAATTTAAATTTTTTAATAAAAAATGAAGAAATATTCATCAGTACACGCAATCAATGAACCAACGATATGTTAGTAAGCATGATCAATTGGTGTTTTGGCTTGGCCGCCTGACATTATTTCCATCTATAATAAGTTACATCTGCTGACTTATTATGCTTACAAGTCAATTTCTTTTGATATTTCCATACTTTGAAGTTGTCAAAGTTCAACATTAAGGGATCGTTTGGTAATTGGTTTGGAGAAAGTTATGCAGATATAAAATTTTGTTTACATTTGATGATTAAATATGAGGCATATTATTTGTGTATATAATTATTATGTTGTTTGGTTTGCAATTTAGAAACTCACATAATTAATATATGTACTAGTTATGAAGGAATTTATGTTTCGTATGTAAAATAGAATGTGGAATAAGTAATACATGTATAAATACGTAAATAACTAATCTTTGCATAATTAATACCTGCATAAATTTTTTCATGACTAATTTTTACCCCTCCGTTCATTTTTATTTTTCATATTTTGACTTGACATACCTATTAAGAAAACAATGATTAGTATTGTAACTTTATCATATTACATCTATTAATTGATGTTTAGTACTCTCTCTATCGCATTTTAGTTGGACACATTTCGTTTTAATGGTGATTATGAAATCATTTTTAGTATGATGAACAACTAAAATTGAAAGGAGGGAGTAAAAGGTATTGATGAATAATTTGGAGAATAAGTAATTAATGTTAAGAGTAAAATATGAAAAAAGAAAGGAAAAATTACCTAAACGAACAACTTAAGTTTCTAAACTACTAAAAATCTCTCCACTTCTAAAATATTACATATATTCCAACATTTACTATTTTTACTAAAAGTTGAGATACATCTTTAAACCTCCTATTCATACGCCGTTCCTTTACCAAAACTTATCCGATTTCTTCCTCACTTTACACCTTAATTTGAGCAGCAGTTTCAATCCAATTTCTCCCTCTAATTCAAACCTTTGAATTAAGATAAATTTTTTCCTAAAATCATATTCAATTTTCATCTAATCTTATTTTACGTTTTTTTTTTCAAAAAAAAAATTTCCCCTGCATTTACAAAGCAATTTTTCAGTGTTTTTGTTGAGCAAATTCTTTGATTATCGTTTTTTTAGTCTATATTATTTTGAATTAACATTATGAATAGAGATTTGGAACCATCTTTTAATCTTGGATTCTCTCAATTAGAAAGTATCAAAGAATATGAAGAAGTTGTAAAGTTCGTTCCTAGTAGTTTTGACTACAAATTTGTTGGTTTTGATGAAAATAGATCCAAGCATAGAAACGATTCACATACTATGAAGAAATTGTGGAAAAAACATACCAAGTAGGATAAGAAAAAAGAAATTCATGGTTCTAAGAAAAGAGGATCTAACACTTCTGGAAATAAAGCTCCCGCTAAGAGAAAAAGGGTTTTTGAAGTTATTTCTTGAGATGAGCTTCCAAAGGTATTTGCATGTTCAGATTTGTTGAATATTAGGCTGAGATACATATTTAGACATGCATGATACATTTTAAAATTTCTTGTTTATGTGGTTCTTTGTTTATGATTTTATATGTATCTCGTATTTTTTTAAGTAGTTTTGAAATTAACATAACAAAAGATACATGTTTATAAGATTATAGATACATATTGTATTATCTTGTATCAGTTGTCTGATGTTAATGCATCTATATGTATCTCATGTTGTTTATCTTTTATTGAAATAAGCATTACAATAGATACATGTTATTTCATCCAAGATACGTATTGTACTATCTTGTATATATGATTACCTGAGTATGAAATGTATCTAGTGTTTTTAAGTATTATTGAAATAAACAAATAAAAGATACATGTTTTTAAGATTAAACATAAATATTGTATCATTTTGTATAAATTGTTATCTGTTTATGCATTTATATGTAGCTTAATCAGATCGATTTTCTTCTTTGAAAAGAAGTGTTCTGTTTCTGCTTCAATACTTCGATGTTCTGAATGTGAGTTTACTAGTGTAGTTATTCTGTATTTGATTCTAATTTCGAATTTTGCATAAGAAGCTTTGATTCAGTCCTTGACATAATACCGATTGTTGATTCTTTGACCAAACTTACTGCCCGATGTGGACTTTGTAGTGAACGTGCTTCTTTCACCTCGAGGAAGACAGAGGAGACGAGTACGGAGTTGATTGCAGGAAAAGTAGTCAAAGAGGTTGCTAAAAGTGTTCTGAAGTCTTAGAAGGTTAAATGCAACTCTATTTTGTAATATATCAAGCGCCACTAGTCTTTGCAATATAATAGGGGTATTGATGCAATTTTTCCTATATGAAGTTTTGCACTTTCAATAGCTAGGTAGTAAATAGGTCATTTGCTTGGAAATGATAAGCAACTATTGTAGTTCCAAGTCTCTCATCTTTCGAAATCTTTGAGGAGAGAGTTGCTCGGTGTATGTGTTGGTGGGAGGTTGTTAAGTTTTCGGTGAAATATTTGAGGTGCGAGCAAGTTATCTTGGATACCATAATTAAAAATATACTATTGTACTTTCAAGTCATATTTTGAAAAATGTTCCCTCAAAGTGATGAAAGTGAAATGGCTATCTATGATTATTATATTTATAGCACTTTTAATTTCCTTTGTCTTCATGTTTTTAACTCCAAATGTGGTTGATACAAGTGGTTTACTATGTGTTGTTTAAAATTTTAAGTAATGAATACACAATTTTGAATCACAGGAATTAAAATTCTTGTCCCAAATACATATTCCAAGTGTAAAAAGAATAAAAGATCACAGGCTATTGGACAACACTACAGATAAACAAATGTTGTACTACACACAAAAGCTCTTACAAAATGTTTCTACCAAAGTACTAGTAGCTACACTGATTTGCATCATCCTAAATTCACCCTTATGTTACAAAGTACTAACAAAAGAGACAGATTACACAGAAGTAACATAAATAGAAAAAACACAGAAACAAGATTGTCTTCCTCTACATTGTCTTGAATCTTGATTATATTCAAAGCTCTCTAAAAAATTGAATTTAGATTTTTGATACTGATGATCACATGTTTTTAGGATTGTTATTTACAAGAATCGAGCTACGTGTCATTAGAACTTTTGGTAAAGCTTGATGGCGTGTTTCTTTTCTATATTCCTGCAAAAAGAAAACAAATCTTAAATCAACTTTTACAATCATGTTAATTTGTTATTAAAGTTGGACCCTTCTGTAACAAGCATCCTATGCAGCAACCAAGTTTTTGTACAACTGGCGTTATAGAGACGTTTGACTGTAGTGATAAAAAGGAAAAGATGCAGCAACTTACCTAAGTTGATTTCAATGCTTTCTGAATAACAGAATTGTCAAAAGGATCTTTGGCAAGTTGAACTAGTGTTTTTGCATCAGATAGAAGAACATCAACTATTGAAATCGTTCTAGATTTTTCTGACTCTATGCATCTCTCAACAACATGACTACCACCTCTTTTGAAGGCTAATGATAAGTACTGCTTCTCAAGTTGATTGAATATCTTACACAAAATCTCTTCGTCCCAGAGTTAAAGAACATGCTGCACAACATAGTTCCTGTTGTATAACAACAACATACACAAATTCTTAACATAAATCAGAAACTAGCCAACAATATTAAAGCATGCTCTTGTCATTGGCAAATCATCTCATATCTGCTCTTGACTGTAAGAGAGGTAGTTTATTACGCGATTTTGGCACTTGAAATCAACCTAATCCATATTAGACCTCTGTTAAAGTGAAGGGCAGATAAAAGACATTTTGCTTATGGCGACTAGCAGATAAAGGAATCTGTATATTAGTACTTACTCCGACAATTTAAAGAGGTCAGTCCCCCGCCGACAGGATGCTTTACATATCTAAATACAATCATCTGAATGACATCTTAGAACATAGTTGCAATCATGCAAATTAAAATTCATAATATATTACAAAAATAAGATGTTTCTTAACTTACTGGAAAACAAAATGATAGATACATAAACTGCACAATCATGTACAATATGTATCTTTAACAATACTCATATGTATCTTTCTTATGTTTATATAGCTAAAACTAAAACATCACAAGATACATAATTATGCTCAAATATAGCACCACAAATACAAGAACACGAAAAATGTATCATGAACCCAAAAAAATATGTATCTCGGCCATATTAACATAACTAAAAAGAGTTATGTCAAAAACTTATCAATTTAAAGTTAGATACATAATTCATTAAACTAGAGACAATTAACAAAAACTAATATGTTAAAAAAGATACATACCTTTTCTTGTCTGATATTTTCGCATAGAAGTTGAAGGAATCTCAATTGCATTACGAATCAACAACAGTACAACATTACCATCAACTATGTAACGAGCCTCAATTTTTTTCCTGCTTTCTTCAATTTCCAGTTCTACAACAATTGTTGAAAGCAGTTTATCGTACACATACATGTTCACTAACAACGATTCCATCGCTATGATAGCACTCGCATCTTACATCGTTAATCCAAACGTCTGAATGACGTAATAACACTTAAATATTCATTGCAATTACCTCAAACAAAATCAATAAAAAAAGGGGCATATGAACAATTTGAGATCTGGAAACTGATTATGGAAAGGATTTTGTTTTAAAAAAATGGAATAACAAACTAATTACCTTTTTCGTGGGATATTAGTGCTCCTTTATCATAATTAGTTTGATTAATTGTTATATTAATGCAAGTTTAGCCATTACATTCCTTAAAACATGCTAATTAGTTTAATTATTACATGTATCTATAGGCTGTACCTAATTGGTAAATACCAGTAAACATGTCGTTATATATGTAATTTTTACAAAAAAAAATTATTTTTTCTTGATTGACAAAAATGATAAGTAAAAATGAAAATCAAATTAGGAAAATAATGACAAATAAATTCGAATGAAGGGAGTACATTATAAATACCTGTCTAATTGTAACTAACTAGCAAACGGTGTTTAATTTAAAATAGGTCCTAAATTTGGATTTTTTTTTAAAAAAAATTATAATCACACAACAAGAGCTAGCAAGGACGGAATAGATTATATTCATTGACTCGCGTGATCCATGTTTTTAATAAGAGGTTCGAAATTTAGCATCTGAAAATAAAAAAGATTTCGTAGAAATAGTTGTTCTTAAAAATAAATTCTTGAGTATTCAAATTTAATCGGGCAAATACCAAATAGTAAACAGAAAACCAAAATAAAAAAATGAAAGAGACTACACAACAGCTAGCAATCTGAGAGTGAGGTCACTTTTGTATCTATTTTATGCTTGTTATAAATATTATTTATTTATCAATATTTAAATGACTTATAACTAACAGTGGTATATATTAGAATTATTTTTTTTATTATTATTTCTTAAAAGTTGCATCCAATCAAATATGAATAAATAAAAATGAACAGAGAAAATTAATATATTATTCTCTCCATTCACAATAAGTGAATTGTTGAAATATTTTTAGTGTTCAAAATAATTGAATTGTTCACAATTCAAGATACATGTTAGAATTTTTTTTTTCAAATTTATCCTCCATTAATTAAAATTTTGGTTGAATTCCAAGGTCTTTAAAAGTTGCAGGAGTAGTTTGGTCATATCTCCCATTAATTAAAAGTTGCAGGTTAGCAGTTGAAATAAAAGTCTTTCTCTCAATTTTGAAGAAAAAAATTGAAATAGAGTTAAAAGAGATTTTAGAGTATGAATTTTGATTTTGAAGACTCTATTGAAATAGTTCACGATACTATCATGAATGAAGATTCGATTGAAATAATTCAAGATACAATCATGAAAGACTCGGTTGAAAAAGTTCAAGACACTATCGTTGATGAGTCATATAAAACCACTTCTCATTGATATGAACTGTATTGAACATGTTGGTAAGCATACCACGATCAAGCATAGATATGCAAAATTGCGACCGACTTATTTTATTTTCCTCTTTCAAATAAGGCTTTATGGCATTAGAATGTCTTTGTATATGTCCCGACTTCAAAAAACAAAGTGGTCCTACTCATATTCATGGAACAAGATAATGATCGTAGAGTTGTCCGCTTCCGTCATCTCAATTTTCTTTCAACCACAATTTTTTACTTTTCTTTCATATACATTGTCACCCCTTTTTAACTTCAAAAAAGATTTGTTTTAAGTTCGAAAGAGCTTTTATGTTTAAAGTGACAAAAGATTGAAAATTTGTTTCAAAAAAATTATTTACCTTTTTTAACTCAGAGTCGCCACTTGGCATAATGCGGTGTGCCAAGTCACTTGGTGGAGCATATCGGCTAATTTGACATTACAAATGTATAAACCACACAAAAACACATAAAACAATTAATCAAACACACAAAATAAAACAAATCCAAAATATAGTGTTCAATCCAAAATAAATAAAAACATGAAAATAAATCCTATCTAACCTACACTAATCCTAACTACGCTCCTGTGTTTTACCCGATGCCTTGGGCCTTCATCACAAACTTCTTCCGCCAACATAGTACGTCGGGGCATTCCCCGATGAATAAATACAATATGTCTCGGGGCATTCCCCGTCCAAATAAATACATCTGAATTAAATAAGATAACTAGAAAAATGTTCAAAACACACATTTAAACATTCAAAGCATTCAATCAACGCGTTAAGCCTAAATTTGCCTACCCAAACCTATATTACCTATCCATTTCAACGCATCATGATTCTATTACATTCCGATAATATTCATGCTCATTCCAAAAACAACAATGAACCAAAGTTAATCTGAATTTACTATTTCATCAAACCGAAATTCCACCCCAAATTCTCTTTTCAACCAAAAATCAACACATGCTTCGGTTATCAAATCAATTTTTAACTCGAAATCCAACATCAGCAACAAAACATAACAACAATTAAAGCATGGTAATCATATGAATTTCACATTAGTGACATCCAACATCCACCAAATCATCCAATCTCAAACATAGCCAATTCAACAAAAGAAGAGAGAATGGGTTAAAGAAATGAACCTTTCGATATTACGTTGATAACAGTGTTTAAGAAAACCAAATCCAAAAGCTCGAATAGTACCTCAACAACGAACAAACTCTAAACTCGGTATTGCAAAAATATAAACCCGCTACTGACCCTAATGAATCGACGGAGACAGACAGAACTACGAATCCTAGAACAGTACGAAGACCAAAGAATTGAGTGGGAAGAAACAGAACAAACTCGACCCGTTCACAAAGCTAAATGCAGAAACTGATTCAAAACTGGACCAATTTCAGTGAGGAATTCATTATTGGTCCACGTTTCCCGTCCAAACTTAGTGTTTTCGGCCAAATTTCCTTGAAAATCCCACAAAATAATGAAGAAATTTGGACTTTTCATGAGCTAGTTAACTGGATGATGAACCGGAATCGATTCTGGTGAAAGTTTTCCCCCCCAAAAAAAAGCTTGGCAAAGGATCGAACGTTCGCACCAATCCCCTATTTCGACCACTCTTTGTCTTCGAGATCTTCCTCTATAGCTCTCTCTTCGTGACTCTCTCTCTGCTACTCTCCTCTCTCTCAATCTCTTCATTTTTTGTATGTTTTTCCTGTGTTGAGAGTGACGATGGGGGGGGGGGGGGGGGGGGGGGGGGTTCTATTGTCTGTATATGCCTATCAGTTCCCTATTTCATATGTGAGGGTGTGTAATCTCAGTAGTTCTATGCATGAATAGTACAGAGAAGAAACTATGTTATGTGCGTATTCAGCGAAGTCCTCCCACCCCAAAAAATGGTTTGTGTATGGTGTCTATATGTACTCAATGAAGAAAAAACAAAAGGGAAAAGTAGGGTCCATGAGTGAGGTGTCCTATGGAAATTTCCTAGAAGATGTATATTGTTGTGGGAAGCTTTTTAGTCATAAGTTGGCCTCTCATTTTGTATTGTTCTATTTCTTTTTGGAGAATAAAAGTGAGGGGGGTCACGTGGATGGGGTAGGGTAGGAGGGTATTGGGTGGTGAGGTGTTGTCTTTTAATTGGAGAGGTTGTTGATTTGTTAGAAGATTTTTTTTGTTCTTTTGTGAAGAGATTATCACTCAGGGTAGGATACATGGTAAGACAAGGGTAAAAATGGATAAAAATATTTTCGAGAAGGGACAATATTACGTGTCTGCATCATGCCCCTCTTTGCATGTAAACATAAAATGTTTTCATACAAAGAAGTAGACAACGAGACCAAATTTTGACCCAACCATTATTCAAAGAAAGAAACAGAAGAAAGAAGAGTAACCGATACTTGACTTAGGACATCCTACCTACCCAAGATATGAAGGAATCAATTGACACGTCTCTCCAAGGATTGGAAGAACATGGACTATACCGAGTTGGAGAGTCGAGTGAGGTCCCGTCGAGGTTCCAGCTCGCGGCTCTGTTATTACATCAAAATGAAAATTACAAGTTAAAATATAAATAAAATTGCAAAACTCCTATCTATGCAGTTTATTTTAGACTCTTCACTTGAGTTTCATCACCCTATTCTTCAAGCGGGCTCCTGCCTTGCAATTTTATCAATCTATTGACTTTTACTTTTTCACCTTGCTGCTTGACTTTCAACTTCTTTACCTTATTGCTTGACTTTTCTTCATTCGTCGTGTTCTTCAGGCGAGCTCTTGACAAATGAAAACTGACCAGGAAGTGCATCTCCCAACAAATGCCACTTGAATATCCCAAGGAAATATGTCTCCTTACAAATGCTTGAATTACCCAAACAAGGAAGTGCATCTCCCTAGAAATATTGCTGGAATTTCCCACACAAGGAAGTGCATCTCCTTACAAATACTACTTGAATTACCAAACAAGGAAGTGCGTCTCCTTATCAATGTTGCTTGAATTACCCAGATAAGGAAGTGAATCTCCTTACAAATGTTGTGTGAATTACCAAACAAGGAAGTGCATCTCCTCACTAATGCCGCTTGAATTACCAAAACAAGAAAGTGCATCTCCTTACCAATGCCGCTTGAATTACCTAAACAAGGAAATGCATCTCCTTTGAAAGTGCGTCTCCTTATAATACTTCTTGAATTACCAAACAAAGAAGTGCATCTCCTTACCAATGCCGCTTGAATTACCAAAACAAGGAAGTGTGTCTCCTAACAAATGTCTCTTGAATTACCCAAACAAGGAAATATGTCTCCTTACCAATGCCGCTTGAATTAAACAAACAAGGAAATGCGTCTCCTCATAAATGCCGCTTGAATTACCCAAACAAGGAAGTGTGTCTCCTTACCAATGTTGCTTGAATTATCAAATCAAGGAAGTACATCTCCTCATAAATGTCACTTGAATTGTCCAAATAAGGAATTGCATCTCCTCACAAATGCTGCTTAAATTGCCCAAACAGGGAAGTACGTCTCCTCACCAATGTCGCTTGAATTACCCAAAAAATAAAGTGCATATCCTCATAAATGTCACTTGAATTATCCAAATAAGGAAGTGCGTCTCCTCACAAATGCTGCTTGAATTGCCCAAACAGGGAAGTGCATCTCCTTACAAATGTCACTCGAATTACCAAAATAACGAAGTGTGTTTCCTAGAGATATTGGATTATGAGTTTTACTATAGCTTTGAATACCAAATCTGTGCAGCAACATTACCTCTTGCATTTTTAGAAGTGAGAATATTACGGCCTTTGATGTTTAGGCTTTGAAAGCCTTGATTCGAAGGTAGCATGTGTTCCTGTTTCATATAAGGAAAACTTGTTAGTCTAAAAACATGGTGGCTGGTTTGTGGCTTTGGCTTTCGTGGAAATCGCTCTTGCCCCTATCATATTTAATCTTTCTTTCAACCATTAGCATGTGTCACTGACTTGCTGCATCATTGACCCGAACTCAGATTATTAAGAGTGACTCTGAAACAGATACAGTATCTCAGCTTTTTCGTGCTTCTCAGTTAAACCCTTTGGACCTTTGTATTTCCATGAGTTCCCAGACTTTTCGGTTGACAAAAAATTTTGCATGCCTTATTGTGGCTCACAACCATGTCTCTTTCATGGGTTGGCCCTTTGTCTTGCTTTGCGCAATTGAAGAAGCTGGTAGCCAATTTTGCAATCTTTTTTCACTTGTTTTGACATGGACTTGACTCAAAGACAAGAGAAAAAAAATGAAAATTATTTTATTTGGACAACTGACTAAAGAAAGTAAAATAAAGATAAAGAGAAGAAAGAAAAGACAATGAATGTCCCCATTTGAAATAAAGAAATGGAATTTTTTTCTAAAATGACAATCAACTCTAATGATTATGTCATGCATTTTGGATTAATCTGCCTAATCTTTCCATCCACACCTTCTACCAGTTGTTGTTAAGTTAACGATCTTAAAACTAAGTTGCTTCCTTAAGTTAATTGCATTTAAGACCTCATTCGGCTAGTGACACCTTGAAGGATTTTCGCCAACAATCCTCTCTCATTTTTCTCTTAACTTACCATCACCTTACGATGCCTGTGAGGGTTTTCACTAATAAGGATCTCTCACTTTTACTTCTCTCTTGATTCCTTATTCTAAGGAAGACAAGTAGTTCCCTAAATGCATCCTCGTATCCATTGCATGTTTATCCTTAACATCCTCAAAGATTGATTTAAAGGCCATTCTTTGGTTGTAACTCGACTTTTGGATAGGCTTAGAAAGAAAGGATGGCATGGGGCCCAAACGACACTTGAAGTGGGATGAAACTTACAACTTTTGGAATCGACTCAAACAATGAGGACTAACTCATGCCCCAGTTCCTTTTGACTGGAAATTCTAAATTGTTTATTTGGTTGGACCAAGCCCAAAGTAGGGCAGCCTACGTATCCCATCCTTGAGAGAGGAGAATCAGGTCACGCGTAGTTCTGACAGCTTGTTCTTTTGCTTGATTCTTATTTCTTTTTCTTTTGTACACTCTTTTTCTCTTTGGGACTTTATTAACTTCATTTTTCTTGACACTCTTTTTTTAATTTTTGACATACTTTTTCTTATTATTTTTTGAAAATTTTTTGACACTATTCTTTTGCTCGACACCTTTCTTTTTTAGCTTTGTTGACTCTATCTTGATTCCAAAAGAGGGATATGAAAGAAATAGAACTAAAGTCAAATAGGATAAACAAAGGATGACACAATATTTAGATAGCAGAATGAAATGCCTTCGTTGTATCAATCCTTGAAAATACTAGTACATAGTATACAATGTGAAAGAACATGATAAACATCACTTATGTGTTTTACAACACTAAATTTCCCCGAACATGTGTGTCACCTCTTTTCTATACTTGTCAAACATACAACTCCACATTTGTTGTACATCCCTCACATTGAATGACTCATCATGATTTCATGGAGTTGATTTTCTTTCTGTTCCTCTTGATTGGATCACGCAGACACTGTTTGACCTAATTGGGCTATGTTTTTTAATTGATTTTTGAAAGAAGGCTTCAACTTGTCACCAAATGTCTCAACACTCTACCTATTTTCTCAGATGCTTTTCTAACCTTAGCCATCTGATTCCATGTTCAATGGTTCAATTAGACTTTAAGATCTGGCTGAAAATTCTGCAAGCATGTCATATCACTAGAGTCAACATAAATTGTACTGTATAAAGAAAACAAACAAGCAACATATATTTAAAATACAAAGGAAAAAGGACAATTCATTTAGTTGAAATAAAAGATAGAAGGGTTTGAACCTAAACGACAAAAGGACAAAACAAGATAGATCCCGAACTACAACCCTGAAATAATTCAAAAAATAGAAAAGAAAACAAAGCAAACTACTAGACCTATTTCTAGTAGGGAGAGGGGTGACTTATCAATTGCTCAGCCTGACAACTTAGCCATTGATTTGCATATCAGCATGACTAGAGCTTCCCCCACTCTCAATGTTCTGCACCATAATGGATTCATCTTGAATCATCTTTTCAATTTCTCTTTTCAAATCTCGACAATCTTCAATACTATGACCCTGAGCATAAGAATGATACTCACATCCTACATTAGGATCAAAATTTCTTGAACGCTGATTAAGAGTGCACCCAAGGAGAAAAGTGATTATGCCCCATTGTACCAATCTCTAAAATAAACTGTCATACGACTCTCTAATTGGTGTGAAGCTATTCCTCGATTTCTGCCTCATTTCATTATTTGGATTGGATCCAAAATCGGGCCTAGAAAGGCTATGATAGATTTGTAGAGTCGGAGGGTAACTTTGAGGAGTTGATGTAAGCCATTATGAGTAAGAAGGGAGTTAAACATATGGTTGTGTCTAGTATACTAGATATGGAGGTGGGGAAATGGAGTATAATGTATTTTGGGATAGATTATAGAGAGCTTAGGTATAAACTTGGGCCTGAGATTGACAGCAACGTCGACGTCGTCTTCTTGGATATGCCCGTTTCCCAACTACAATAACAATTGTAGATTTCTCATTCTTCTTCACTCCAGTTTCATTTAATTGATTGCAATATTGTCCCAAATGTTTCACGGATTCCTCCTGTCTGTCTTGCTCCTCAAATTTTGATATCTCAAGGCTTAGAGAAGGGTTAACACTTGAAGACATGCCCCAATTTTTGTATGAAACATCTTCTTTACTCGCAAGTCTTAGGGAACTTTTCACAGCATTTCTTGCACTTTTCATTTTTCCAACCATTTTCTCTGGCTCTTCTGGCACACTAGGCTTCTTGATAAGAAATTTTGGTAGTCCAGTTAGCATAAAAGTAGGCTTAGAAGTATAGTGATGATCACCAAGAGTATTGAACAAGGGTCCATTAGTAGCATGAGGAAGCACAACTGTTGGGCGGTTGGCCAATATAGAAGCCTCGGTAGGGGATTGAGCAATAAAATCACAGATGGCATGTGGTGTTGTGAATGAAGCAGGCTTATACTGAGGAGCTAGAGGAAAAATGATGGAAGTATTGTGATGTTTTTGGCTTGGAATGAATTCTGAGTCATGTTGTGGTGCATCAATAACAGTAGGGCACTGAATTTGCAATTTTGGTGAAAACTCGAGGTATTTGTAGGATCAATAGCGAGAAATGGAGGAGGAGACAACCCACTGGCCTAAGATTAATGCATTTCATTCATTTGTTGTCTTAGTCTCCTAATCTCTTGCTTTAAACTCTCATTTCCCTGACCCTTTGTTTGATCCATGGTGTCACTCTCTATATCCTTGTTGGACACAACTAACCCTTTGAATTTGGTGTGATGTGGAGGACCAGCCAGAATGCCACAAACCAACCACCTTAAACTAACTCAACAAAAAGCAACAAATGTGTTAGAGTTTAACACTTTTTCAAAACCTCTTTTACTTTTTTTTTTAAAAGATCACCGAACCCAAGAAGGGTGCCTACGTATCTCACTCCCGAGAGAGGAGAATCAGGTGTGCGTAGTTCGTGAAGTCTTGCCAAAATGACCAATCAAATTCTTTTCTTTTTCTTAAAACAAAGTGTCAAAAGAATTGACGAAAATCTTTTTTGCATTTTTAAGTTTAAATCCCTACACAAAATGAAACCTATGATTACCAAAGAAAAATCTTTTGAATTTTCAATTTTGCATTCGTACGTAAATAAAACTTGAAACTATTAAAGGAAAATCTTTTTAGAGTTTTCTCTTGAAGATGTATATGAAACACCTACTCTAAACGAAGTGTGAATAAAATATTTTTTGGATTTTTGAAATAAGATCAACCAAAAATGAAACCTACAACTATTAAGGAAAATCTTTTTCTACAGTTTTCTTTTTGAGACATCGTGAAACACCTACTCTAAATAAAGAGTAACAAAAATATTTTGAATTTTATAAATAAGATAACCCACAATAGGCTGCCTACGTATCTCACTCCTGAGAGAAGAGAATCAGGGGTGCGTAGTTCGTCCATATTGGACAATTAAGGATTATAGAACAAACAAAACCTTCACTTGAGAGACACGAGTACTCGATGAAAATAAAATCTTTTTGGGTTTTTAATATGACACTTCATACAAAAATGACACCAACAACCATGAAAGAAAAATCTTTTTGATATTTTTGATATGAAATATACAAAACTTCTACCATCTTTTTTCGAATTTTCCTTTTATAAAAAACTCCTATTTGAAAAAAATCTTTTTGAAATTTTCCAATTATGAATGCATGATAAAGGAACAAAAGGAAAATCTTTTTGATGTTTTTGAGAAAATGAGTGCAAAAGGTAAAAAATCTTTTTAAATTTTTGAATTGTGAAGAAAAAAATCAAAAGCCATAAAGAACTCTAAAAACTTACGAAACTCTCTCTTTTTTTTTTATCTTTTTGACTCACTTTTTTTTTTTCTCTTTTTTTCAACATTTTCTTGTCTACACACTTTACTTCTAACACATGCTTTCCCCTAATCGGTCGGTCAAATGACCACGTTACAATCAAAGATGCAACATTTAGCACGTAGGAATGCTTCAGAGGTGAGTCTCCTACAAAGAACCAAGTGGGTCCCGCTAGGTCTCAATGTGATGTAGATAAACATGACATAAAGGTAGACCTATATTGGGGTTTACTAACAAGGTCGTTCGGGGGAGCATATGGTCGATAGTGGCTGCTTTGCTTTCCACCCACTCCATACGTCTGACGGCTCCCCTTTCTAAAAATAAGGGTGACTCAACTAGAGTTTGTGTGCACGACGTGCACTCCAGGACTTGTTGCACATGATGCCAGACATAAAGCAGTAACACACAAGAGAAAAACTATAAACACATAGAACCTAAGCACTCAACAATGATAAAATAAACACAAAGAATAACA
>NC_061113.1:8971417-9084187 GCF_002878395.1 Capsicum annuum | reverse complement strand
GAATTCTCTACTGGTCCACGTTTCTCGGCCAAACTTAGTGTTTTCGGCCAAATTCCCTTGAAAATCCCAGAAAATAATGAAGAAATTTGGACTCTTCGTAAGCTGGTTAACCGGATGATGAACCGAAATCGATTTCGGTAAAACTTTTCCCTCGAAAAAAAAAGCTTGGCAAAGGATCGAACGTTCGCACTAATCCCCTATTCCGATCACTTTTTGTCTTCTCGATCTCCCTCTATAGCTCTCTCTCTTCGTGACTCTCTCTCTCTCTCTCTATTTCTTCATTTTTGTATATTTTTCCTGTGTTAAGAGTGACGAGGGGGGAGGGGGGTCGATTATCTGTAGATGCCTATCAGCTCCCTATTTTGTATGAGAGTGTGTATAATCTCAGTAGTTCTGTGCGTGAATGGTGCGGAGAAGAAACTGTGTTATGTGTGTATTCAATGAAGTCTATGTATGGTGTCTATGTGTACTCAATGAAGAAAAGACAAAAGGAAAAAGTGGGGTCCATGAGTGAGGTATCCTATGGAAGTTTCCTAGAAGATGTATATTGTTGAGGGAATCATTTTGGTCATGAGTTGGCCTCCCATTTTGTTTTGTTCTGTTTCTCTTTAGAGAAGAAAAGTGAGGGGGTCACGTGGATGGGGTAGGGTAGGAGGGTATTGGGTGGTGAGGTGTTGTCTTTTAATTGGAGAGGTTGTTGATATGTTAGAAGTTATTTTTTGTTTTTTTGTGAAGAGATTATCACTCGGGGTAGGATACATGGTAAGACGAGGGTAAAAATGGATAAAAATATTTTCGGGAAGGGACAAAATTACGTGTCTACATACACCACTAGAAGCACATTCACCATAATTTGATAGTCTCCAAATGCGTTGAATTGTCTGAATGAAAATTGAAAAATGTGATGCCACTATTCTCGTAACTCCTTTTTTTAGTTTACCATCAACATTCTTTTATTGCAACATTTCATATGTTGCAACGCGCGTTTCATTGCTCAAATTTTCTTAGTTCTATTGTGATTGTGACAAATCTTTAATTGAATTTGCTTATTAAACAAAAATGAATAAATTTTATATATAAATTCAAAACTTATTTTTAAAGAAAGGCAAAAAAAAGAAGAAAATAAGTCATAGGGAGCAATTATTTATCACAATTTAGGTTTAAATTCTCCGTCGGTTCTTGCAATCTTACTTCAAATTGTATAGCATTATCTTCATTGGAATTCAAATTCAAGTTGGGAATTGACTATTCATCAATATTGTGATCTATTTCACATTGAGGTCAAAAAACTCATTTGTATTACATTCAAATGGAATATTTAGATCAAATGGTACTATAGCCATGTTAAGAATCATATTGAAGGTAAAAAAAAAATTATAGAATAAATTTAGAGGCAAATGAAAAATTTTAATTTAGCTATATCTAAATTTTTAAGTTATTTTACCTCCAAAAATTCGTTAGGAGTACCAATTTTAAAATTTTTAAGATTGAAATGGACCAAAAAATTTTCTCCAAAAGATAAATGTATGTAGAGGGAGTAATCATTATTAAAGTTTTGAAATTTGAAAAGGAAAAAAATGAAAAAACATGATAAATTTATATCTTTGTTTTTTGTCTTAATATGTGTGTTAAAATTCAACAATTCACTTATTGTGAAACGGAGAAAATAATATTATATAAACATGTAATATAATAATAAATAAGGAGCACATTTTTATTGACGAAATGGTCTATTAAACCCTTGTATTTGTCCGAATTTATTAAATAGACATATCTAAACAGCTTAACCCATCAAAACACAAAATACTTAATCCATTTTAATCATTAACCGAGCTTACGTGACATTAAAATAATTGAGGACATGTTGCGTGACTACACGCATTTAGAGCAAGTGAAACACCAAATTTATATTAAAATTATATAAGTAATACTCCCTCCGTTTCAAAAAAAAATGATCTGATTTGACTTTGCACGAAGTTTAAGAAAATAAAGAAGACTTTTAAATCTTATGATCTTAAATAAAAGATACTTTAATCTTATGATCTTAGGCATGCCACGTGAAAAGTTAAAAGTAAAAAGTTACTGAAAATAGAAAAAGATCATTCTTTTTTAAATGAATTTAAAACGGAGGAATTAATTTTTTAAAGAAATAAAGAATCATACCTTCTCCCTCCTCCTCCCCCCCCCCCCCTTCTAAAACTCACCCATCACCCACCATTTTTCACTCATTCTTCTCCACACCTCTTATTTATCTTCTTCATCCCACCCACCCAACTCACTCTTCCCTTTTCTACAATAACAATGATTGAAAACAAAAAAAACTATATATAAAATTATTTTATTTTCAATAATTTAGATGCGCACACTAAATTCAAAAACCAAAAAATTAACATTTCGTTCTTCTTTCATTAAAGAAAGGCGTCAATGATGGAGGTGATTGAGTTAGTAATTTGAAGATTTAAAGGAGATTATTCATGGTGTTGTTGGTGGAGGAAGAAGAAGTCTGAGGAGGAGGAGGAGATGGTGAGGGGCTGCATTAATTCACTGGCCAGTAGTGGTTGACGGTGGTGAAGTAGAACGGGGAAGATTAAATTGAAAGTGGGTTTGTGTTTTTTTTGGTATTGTGATTGAGAGAAAGTTTGAGTAATTTTGGAGGGTTTTCAAGTTTTACAGGAACTGTTCCAATGAAGTTGTTGAGCGAAAGATGGTGGTTGTGAGTTTGGGTGTAGGGGGAGAAGAATGAATTTTTTTTAAATTTATTATTTTATTTTTTATTTAATATTATTAATTAATAATTTTAAAAAATAATTAATGAAAATATTTATGACATGACATTAATTTATATGATGTGAAAATAACGCATAATTTATATAGAGCAAGTGTGCTACACAGGAAAGGAGGAATTTAAAATCTTATATTTTGATTGATTAAGGAATTCACATGATAAATGAGTTAAGTAAAAGTGTCCATTTTATAAACTCGAACAATGAAAAAAATCTAAAAAATCATTTTATCTTTTTATTATAAATAAAAGTATCTATTAAAACATCATTAAATTCAAACTTGTGACCCTAACCTTCATCTTTGAATGAATGAAACTAAATAATTTTGAATAATAATATCCGCAATTTTGGAAACCAAGTTGATAGGTTCTCACTGTCAGCAAGCCATATTGTTATTTATCATTTGTCATTAAAATTCTCTCAATAAATATCACTACTAACAAATTAATTATAGCACAACATCTAGAAGGAAAAAAAAAAAGGACCCAAATGTCAACAATGGAAAGCTTCGAACGTTGAAATAAAGATTAAATTAAGGTTGCTGATGAGTGAACTCTAAGGGTGTGCTTGGTATGTAGTAGAAAAAAATATTTTCTATGAAATAGTTTATTTTGAAAAATAAGTGTGATTTTTGGTGTTTTTAACAAAAATGTATAAAAATATTATCCAATAACATTTATATACTATTCCCTTTAATTCATGTTAGAGATTTTAATCATATCTTATAAAGATAAAGATACTATTTTCGATACACTTTCAACTAAAATAAAACATTTTAAATCAAATTTTAAATAAAAATACAATAATAAAGAAACCACGTTACAAAAAGATTAAGAGAATATTTGGACTAATTAATCAATCACGGAAAAATTTCAAACACACCCTAAAGAGTCTCTCCATTTTATCCCTATAAATACCATCAAAACTCCCTTATGTCAAACACCTCAAAACATTATAATCATCTTATCCTAAGCTTTTTTTTATTTCTTCTTTGTTCAAAGCAAATTAATCAAACATTATGGGTGTCTATACCTTTACTAATGAGACCACTGCCTCAGTTGCCCCATCAAGGCTATTCAAAACTTGTGATATTCTTTATTGAAAGTTCTTTCCATGACATACAATTGGAAAACACACTCACACTCAACAAAAGACTAACAAAGTAAAACTCAATCCAATGGAAGAATCATCTAAAATTTTGAACTTCTTAGACACAACAACTTTTACTTATTCAATTATAAAAGACACAACAACAAGTATGACATCTCTCACGCGTTGACACAATTTTTTTTTTCATAACTTAAGCGTAGGCAGAAGGATTGGCGAGGAGGTACGCTTCGATGGCCTTGACAATGTCATTGGCTCTCCCTTTGTGCACATTGTGTTCTTCCTCAGTAACAACATAGTCACCTTTTGTGTGGTACACAGTTACTGTGGTACATCCTCCATTTGCAGAACCTTCTAATTTGGCATCATAGTCAACTGATTCTGCTTTGTCCGCAAGAACATCACCTTCGATAAGTGAATATTTTGTTACTAAGTTCTGTTCATCAATCACATCAATCTTGTGCCTCAAGTACTTCATTGGACCACCTGTCATTAACCAAAAAAAATAAAATTAAGTTTCATATATTGTTAGTGTAAATAATTTGTTATACTAAAAGGTCTTTCAATGGATAATTATAGATAGAAGTATTAAATGAGTAGACTGAATTTGGACAGGTTAAAATAGGTTGAGTTAATATATATGTAGGCTTTGACCCATTCATAGTTGGATTGATACAGATTAAAATACGAGTCATAATCCAATTTGTCAAATTATTACTAGTTGTACTTACTTTATTTGTTTTTGTATAATTTTTAGTACCTTATAAAACTATGTTTTTCTCTATTACGATTATATATAAATATCAAATTAAAAAATATCTTTTTAAAAATATATTGACAAGATTTCACATGAATTAATTTGACCTACATATTAAGCTATTTTGATGGGTTGAGCTAATAAATATTCGGGTCAATAACTTGCCACGAAACTTAGATGGATATGTTAACCGGTTTATGTTTGTTTATGTTTTGATGGACTAATTTTATCACCTCTATTTGTAACTTTCAAGATATATTATTGTTACAACACGTAAAGATGATCTAACAATATTAAAAATTATTTTGAAGAATTATTTCTCAGAAGCAAACTTTTTGCCCAAAGAAAATAAAAGTTCATCTAATAAGTAACTAACCATTAACTGAGTTTCAATATAAATATCAAACATTTCGACAAAGGTGATCTTCTTGATGGTTCCAGGACCGCCATCTCCCTCAACATTCTCAATGCTCTCAACATCAGGTATCAATTTAGATACAAGGTTGTTGAAGTCAATAACCAAAGCTTTGAATAGCCTTGATGGGGCAACTGAGACTGTGGACTCATCAGTGAAGGTATAGGCACCCATAATGTTTGATTAATTTGCCTTGAATAAGAAGAAATGGAAAAAGAGCTTAGGATAAGATGATTATAATGCTTTGAGGTGTGTGTTATATGGGAGTTTTAGATGGTATTTATAGGAAAAAATGGAGTGAGGTTTTAGGGTGTGTTTGGTATATTGAGTAAACTTTTGTTGTAAAAAATTCTTCAGGTTTGATTAGTAAAAATATCAAAATATATCTTAAGAAAATTAAGTTTCTTAAAAAAAAATTTATTATTTTCAATATGACTTTTTCACTTGTTTTGAAATACTTTACTTGATTTGAGAGTCTATTAAAAATAGTCTTTTTATCTACCTTCATGCGATAAGAATAAGGATATGTGTACACATTAGAGCCGTTAATATGAGTCAGGCCTCTTGAATCGGCTTGACCCGACCTGTAATTTGATGAAATTGGACTTTAGTTTTTGTAGCCCATTTAAAAACAGAGATTTTTAACTCGACCCGTATAAGCATGTGGTCCGTGGGGTTTGAGCAATGTGGGCTGGGCTAGCATGTGGGCTGGTTCATAAGTCAAATAGATACAACTATTTAAATTGCTTATTAGTATTTTTATCTGATTCGAAGGATATCATGTCAAAAATTATTTAATTTTGTTATTAGGAGTATTTTTTGGGTTGTTGGAGACTTGATTAACCAGCATTAACACTATATAATATTGTCTGATAATATTTATGTTTATTAACATTCTAAAATTAAATTATAAAATATTATTTTTTAAAAGTGGACTGATCGATGAGGCCCGCAGCCCACAAAGTAATGGTGTGAACTTGGTGTTTTTTGTTCCATCATTTTGATGGATCACCCATCAAAACTCAAAGCCCGTGTGGCTAGTCCAGATGAGCTTGACCGACCCGTATTGACAGATCTAGTACACGCCACTATTTTCAGACCCCATTTGATATATTATATTGAATATGTTATTGTTTAGATTTCTTAAATATCAGAAAAATAACTTTTATAAAAGAGTAGAAAAACAAGTTTTGTATATGGCATTTCAAAGTCATCGTCCTTCCAGAGTGCTCTGAACCACAACCCTTTGACCACCTCCAATCCTCACTCTCCGCTCGCCTTATTTCTATAGTATTTTTTTTAAATTATTTATTAATATTTTTGAGATAATATTTTTTACATATTTAGCAAAATATCAGGAACTACTTATTTTTCAAAAAATTATTATTTCATAGAGAACATTTTTCTTGCTACGCAAACACACCTTTACAAGTCAGTAATGAGCAACCTTAATTTAGTCTTAATTTATCATTCAAAGCAATCCATTGTTTGACATTTGAGTCCATTTTAATTCTTTATTGCTATATTGTGTCTCATTATCTTAATAATTAATTTGTTAATTGTGGTATTGAGCGAACTTTATGCCAAGTGGTATATAACAATGAGGCTTGCAGACACGAGATTATTAAGTTAATTTGGACAGTGGGAACCTACTATCGTTTGCGCATATTATTATCAGTATTTAATATTAATTATTAAAATTTAAAATTATTTAGTTTCATTCATTCAAAAGATGAAACTTACAGTCTGATGAGTTTGAATTAAATGATGCCTTGATAGATACTTTTATTTACAATAAAAATGTACTCATATTCAACGTTGGTATCATATTAATATGTTAATTTTCTTCCTTCATTTTTATTTGCTCATACTTGATTGGATACACCTCTTAAGAAATAATAAATTAAATGAGAATTTTAATATATCACCCTTATTAATTATAAGTCATCTAAATATTAATAAATAAATAATATTTACTAGTAAGAATAAAATAGACACAAACGAGAGGCGATGTCACTTTCAAATTGTTGTTGTCTAGTCTATTTCATTTTTTTTTTTTTTAGGTTTTCTATTTACTATTCGGTATTCTCTCGATTAAATTTGAATGCCACAAAGTTTAATTTTAAGGGCAGCGATTTTCACATAATTTTTTTCATTCTCATAAGCTAAAATTAGTGGTGAGTTCAAGATTTTTCTTAGGGGTTTGAAAAATGAGTATACAGCTGTATGAATAAGCCAATAAAACAATTTCAAGAAATGCAATAGTATATAGTCTATGTGGTATAGAGTTTAGGGTTTTTAAATTTTAAAAGGGATGCAATAGTATATAGTCATTATGGTACATAGTTTTTTTTTATTATTATTATTAGTTTGGAAAAAGGGAAAAGGCTTTTTAGCGTTGATTTTGTGTTTTAAGGCCGACTGGTGAATGTGCCCCAAGTAGCACAGCCCAGTACCACTAAGCTATCTCATATCATTGTTTCAAGTTGTTCAAAATTAACATATGTATAAAAGTGTAGATTTTTTATTCTATGCAAACAACATAATTTTTTGTCGAGGGAATTCGGGTGAACCCCTGACATCCACATAGGTTTGCCCCTGGCTCAAATTCGAATCTCTTATTAAAGACAGGGAATCATGTGAGTCAATGACTATAGTATATCCCGTCTTTATTGGCTCTTGTTGTGATTATAAAGTCCAAAATAATTTCTCCAATTTGGGATCTATTTTAAATTAGAAGTTGTTTGGTAGTTGGTTAGAATTATGCAGGTAATAATAATGTAGAAGTTAGTTATGAGAAAATTTGTGCATTATTTATGCAAGAATTAGTTATTCATGTATTGGTTATACATGTATTACTTATTCCACCTTCTATCTTGCATAAGATAATACATAAATTCCTTCATAACTTATACATGAATAAGTGAGTTTCTAAATTGCAAATCAAACACCATAATAATTTTATGCATAAATAATTGTTGCGCCCAAGCGCACACGCAAGTATATGTGCTCTCACCAAATAATACAATGGCCTTAAATAAAGTTGAATATTGATCCCTCATAGACTTGTTTTAACAACTATTCAATTTTATTTCACTATTGAGATTGATTCAGTGCAAAAGTAGCCAAAAGAGTTTTAGAGTTATAAACTGAAAGTAAACAATGTGTAAAAGTAAAAGTCTTGGACAATCAATGAAGAGAAACTCAGGGTTAAGGCTCTGCGAACAATCATACTACACTATTGAACATCATTGATTAGATTACTTATCTTGATTGATAATTCATGGGGTTGATATTATGATTATGGTCTTTCAAGCTTATAATCCTCTATCTATCTTAGACCCACAACTATTAATTTGGGTTAAATAAAATACATATACAAATATGAACTTTAACAAGTTCAAATTATTTCTTAGAAATAGTAAACTCAAACAAGAAACAGATGAATATAGAATTGAAAATCAAGTCCACTGAATTTATAGTGTGTCCTTAAGGAAATTATTCTCCTCAAGTATTTGAGATTATGGAATATATTCTTTCAGGATGAAATGATTCACTTCGGCCGAATAGTGGCAGCTTAAATTCGTTGGATTTCAAACGCACTCAACAGTATCAAATCACATTTGAGTTTTTACAAGAAAAAAGAGATTTTACTTGAAAATATTTTGTCAATGTTTAAGGAAATATCAGATATTTATAGCTAAAAGGTATTGCTTCAGAAAAGAAGCAATGATTCGTGAAGAGTTTCACTGTTTCATACTAACGACCCATATGCTCCCGCAGGTGCGCATATGCTCCGGCACATCAATCCACAAACAAAAACAGAAAGTTCCCATTTGATCTACGTTGGCATTTGTGGATCCATATGTGGGAGCAGATGCCCATGTCCGACAACATGTCACCTTTTCGTCATTCAAATAGTAATATGAGTCCACAAATGGATAAAAATTTCCATATTGAATTTTGGATTAGATAAATAATCATTAAATAAACAAGTTTTAAATGAATTTTGTCCAAAAAAAATAGTATCTCGGTCGATTGACAAATTTAAATCCAAATTCAGAATCGAAGTTAAGCGAGTGATGATAACGACATGGGAAGCTTGTCTTTTTATTACCTCACCAGTAACATGGAGTAATGTTTCTATAGTTAAGCATGAAAAAGTTTATTTTCCCATCAATGTAGGAGAACACTTCTTCCATAAAATGAAGAGACATTTCACGTTCCCTCTAATTTTCATCTCTTCATTTTTCATTCACATTTAATCACTAGAACTCGCACTTATTTCATAGAATAATTTATATCTGTTGAATTATTGTAACGCCCTCGAGTATGTACCCCGGACGCTATACGGTGCTAGCGACCCCGAAGGACTACCAGCTAACCCGTGATTGGTACCTGCAATGAGAACTAAATAATAATAACACTGTAATAATAATATAACTGAAATAAGTGTGGAAGTTAGGCTAAAATCACCATAAGGTTCGTAACTGAAAGACCAATACTGAATACTGAAAGCTGAATACTGAAAACTGAAACATCCATCTGAAATACTCTATAGTGAAAGCCTCTAACTGTTTAAATTATGAAGTTGATGGGACAAGCCCCTAACTAACTCCAACTACTGAAATACTGAAATATCACCCTATCCTCGAACTATGAGGACTCACCACTAAGTCTGTTGCTGATAGGCTGGACTACTAAGTACGGTCAGGAGTCCGTGCGTCTAAACCTATGATATAAGATACATAACGCAAAAAAAAAGTATGCGTTAGTACTTTGAATGTACTGGTATGATAAGTGAGGTAGACTGATATACATGGGTTCATATGCATGAACAATAACTAAGTAACATGAACATAACTGAATAAGAGAACATGCATGGATACATACATTTTAATTGAGATCATGTTAATACTGATTACTGAGTTCTAAATACTGATTAAATGATATCTGATTTTACTTATACGGTAATACTAATAACTGAGTGACTGTTTCTAATAGTCCTGGTTAATAACTGGGTAATTGAGTTCTATACTAAGTTGGGTGACTGTATCTGACAGTCCTGATTCTGTAGAACTGAATTGAGTTTTATACTGAGACTGAAACTATGAGAGGTAATCATCTGACCGACATGCCCCTCTCTGAAAGGATTGGGGTCCAACCTATAACCCTAGTTGGAAGGGTGTCAATATCGTGTCACGGGTAAAGATAAGCTGTTAGTTAACTCTCTCTGACAGAAAGCTCTTTCGTTAACCCTCGCTGGCAAAAAAACTCATATGAGATGTATCAACCCTAGTCTGGCAGGAAGATATCTCAACCTATGTTGGCTACGTAGTTCTATAACACAGGGATTGCTGCTAAGGGTCAAACCCTATGCTGACAGGAATGTAGACACATAATTTTGTCCATCCTAAAAATTAATTTTCGCTTATTTACCTCCCCCACCTACCATACCCCACTAACCAAACATACTCATAACCAAACAGCATCATTTTATCCTTTTTTTCTTTTATCCCTTTTGACCAAAAGAAAAAAAAAAAGAAAAAAACACAATCATCACTCACCCACTCACTAAAAAACATCACAATAAACCACAATTGGGTTTCTTCTTCTTGATACACATGACACACACAACACAGAGATATCACACACAAAAAATAAAATTTCCATCATCTTCTCCATAGAATTATATACACACACATACTTACAGACTTAGACTTACACGAAAAATCTCCCAATACACCTTCACTTAAAAATGGAGAATTGACACACACAAAAACAAAAAACTCTTCATTCTTCAAGAAGAACACACAAAATATTTTTTTATCTCTATCCTTCTTCTAAAAAAAAAAAAGAAAAAAACAATATCCACACTACACTACCATACACTCCTAATTACAAAATTTTTATCTTTGTCCCGGTATTTTCTTTTCTTCATGGATTTTCATTTAAATTTATTCGGGGTGGGTCTTTAGGTACCGATTTAGTATTGTTCGTGGTTCGAGGTTCTTTATTCGAGGATTTTTAGTTTGGGCTTTATTATTGCACTATTATCAATAAAAATTCGTTCTTGTGAGGTCCAATTCTCAACTTCAATCTATTTATATATTATTTATTACTCAATGTAGTTGATAATGTGATTGATGGTGTTTTGAAGTGTATTGGATTTTTATAATTATCATGGTTGTTTAGTTGATTTATATTGGAATTAGTTAATCATTGATTAAGAATGAGATTCGGGAATGGATGAATCGTGAAAACGTGAATATAACTATATTTGATTTATTGTGGATAATTTGAATTGGAACAAGTATTGATGTTTGTTAAACCCGGTAGTATCATGTTTTAGGCAAAAATGAATAGGCAAATCTTAGGTTGGGTAGGCCAAAAATTTTAGGATTGGTGTTTTGTTGAATGTTTGAATGTTCTAATGAATGATTTTATTTCATCGCAAGAAATTAAAAATTATATTGATTGTCCGGGGAATGCCTCAAAGAAAATTGTATTTTTATTAATCGAGGAATGCCCCAACGTATCATGTACGCAAAGGAGGTTCGTGATGAAGGTTCGAGGCATCGGGTGAAGCGTTGGAGATTAGTCTAGGATGTAGTGTAAAAATAGGATTTATATTTTTTTGCATTTTTTATTTTTGGAATGTATAATTTAACTGGACATTATATTTTTCGGGATTTGTTTTGTTTGCGTTTGTTTGTTTAATCGTTGTGTGTTTATGTGGTTTATAAATTATTAGTGCCAAAATTAGCCGATATACTCCACAAGCGACCGTGGTCGAACCACGGGATCGAGGGGTGATTAACACCTTCCCCTCGATCAAACAATTCCTTAGCTATAATCTCTGTTCACAGATCAGTTTAAAAGAGTCAAATTATTTTCGTAAAAGGGATTTTCAAAGGTGACTTGGCACACCAAATTTATGCCAAGTTTAAATGAGCTGTATGGGTACACCCAACCACCTGCGTTTCCATTTGATACAGAGAAACCTGTTGCGACAGAGGAACAAGAAGTCATAGCACAGAAATTGAAGGGTCTAGAACAAGCCATGTGAAATTTGCAGGGAATCGGAGGTTATAAAAGTGTTTCCTATAAAGATCTTTGCATGTTCCCAGATGTTAACCTTCCACTCGGCTTTAAAATGTCCAAATTCGAGAAGTATGCTGGGAATGGTGATCCCATGGTGCACTTGAGATGCTATTGCAACCAATTAATTATTGCAGGGGGAAGGGAAGAGTGCTCATGGCTTTCTTTGGAGAGAGTCTTTCCGGTCTGTCTTTAGAATGGTTTGTCGATCTGGATATTGACAAGTGGAACAACTGGGATGACTTAGCTACTGAGTTTGTACAACATTTTCAGTACAACATCTATTTGATTCCAGATTAAAAATCCCTGCTTAACATGAAGAAGTAAAGTACTGAAGGTTTCGGGAATACACGATAAGGTGACGAGAATAGGCCACAAGGGTAAAGCCTCCGATGAAGGAGAGTAAGCTGGTGGAGGTCTTTGTTCAGGCGCAAGAGGAGACTTATTTTCAACACTTGCTTCCGGTGATGGTAAGCCATTTATTAAAGTCTTCAAAATGGGAGAAATGATAGAGGAAGGTATCAATACTGGACGAATCGTAAGTTTTTCCGCCTTAAAGGCCACTACCCAAGCAATTCAAAGTGGTTCTGGAGTTTTTGGAGGGAAAAAGAAGAAGGAGGAAGTAGCGACTGTTGTAGATGGCTTACACGACTATCTAAAAAGACCGTCTCGCCCTTATTCCCAGTCCCAAGCCCAAGCTTATGCTCGAGCTCCATATATCTCTCCCACCATCACTACCCTCTATAAAACCCACTATATTTCATTCCACCACCTCAATACCTAGTATATAGTGCACATCCATACGCCCAAACCTCTTCTTACCTACAATGGCGTGTGTCATCATCTCAATATCGTCCCTCAGCTCCACAAAATTACCAGAATCCTTCCAGATCTAGTTTTCAACCTAGGACCAAGTTTAAGAGAGGGAAATTAGTCAAAAATAAGTTCACACCTCTCGGGGAGTCATATGCTAGCTTGTTTGATAGATTGAGGAAGTTGAAGGTTTTGAGCCCAATTCAAGAAAGGCTTTCAAATTCACCACCAAGAAATCTGGATTATTCTTTAAGGTGTGCATATTTTTTCGACATGCCCAGACATGATACAAAAAAATATTGGTATTTGAAGAAAGCAATTCATGATCTGATCGACATATATCAGATGATGGTGCAAGCCCCAGAGGTCCCAAATATCAACCTAAATCCATTCCCGGACCATGCTGAAATGAATATGTTAAGTTGATATACGAAGGTAAAGAGTCCATGACTTATCATATTCCAATAGTTAGTATCCTAAATAATGATGAGAAGTCGGTCAATATCCCAGATTCCATGAAGGTAAAGTCTTTGATACCAAAGGATACGATAGAAGAAAAAACTCAAGGAAATAAAAATAAACCTGTGCTAACTATTAAAGGAGGGGAAAAATTTGTTGTCCCGAGTAAGGGTAAGTTGAATTTAATAGTAATAGGAGCCCAAACCAAGCCTATCTTGACTGTGAAAGGGGTACTTGCGGACCCTATTGTTATTAAGCCAGTGACACGGCTCCCGTTGATCGACCCCAAAAAAGTCCCTTGGAATTATAAGAAAACCGTGATGACTTACCAAGGAAAGAAAATCGTTGATGAGGTGAATGAAGTTGGAGGTTTGACTCGTTCAGGAATGTGTTTTTTTTCAGAAGGTTTAAGGAAGTCTAAACCAGTGGGGGATGGCCACTCAACTATTAAAAAGCCCGTCACTGAGGAAGAATCCGAAGAGTTTCTGAAAAGGATGAAATTGCCTGAATACTCAATCATAGATCAGTTGAGGAAGACTCCAGCTCAAATCTCCCTTCTTTCTCTAATGCTGCATTCTGATGAACATCGTAATGCTATGCTGAAGGTGTTGAATGAGGCATATGTCCCAAGAGAAGTTATGGTGAGTTAGTTACAAAAAATTATTGGGAAAATCTTTGAGGTAAATTGGATTAGCTTTTTGGATGATGAATTGCCTGTGGAAGGCATGGGGCATAATCGGGGTCTTTATATTATTGTGAAGTGTGAATACTTCTATGTCACCCGTGTCATGATCGATGGAATTTTCGGTGCAAATATTTGTCCACTGCTTACTTTACAAAAGTTGAATATTAGTATCGAAAGGATTCGACCCAATAATGTATGTGTCAGAGCTTTTCATGGAGCAAAAATAGACTCAATTGACGAAATAGAGCTAATGTTGACTATAGGGCCTGTTGAATTTGTCATAGAGTTCCAAGTATTGAACATCGGAGCCTCTTATAATATGTTGTTAGGAAGACCCTGGATTCACAAGGCTGGGATGGTCGCATCTACATTGCACCAGATGATCAAGTTCGAGTGTGATAAAGAAAAGGTGATCATTCATGGTGAAGGGGATTTGTCTATCTACAGAGAATCACCCATGCCTTTTATCGAGGAAAATAATACAGAATCGACATTGGTTTATCAATCTTTTGATGCAGTATATGTGGAGCATATCGGTGAAGGACATGTTATTCCAAGGCCGCAGTTATCTCCTACTTCCATCAAGATGGTTAATGAGATGTTGAAATATGGTTTTGAGCCAGGAAAGGGCTTATGAGTATCATTACATGGTATAGTTCTTCCAGTATGTCCAAGGGAGAACCTCTGTGGTTTCGGTTTAGGTTTCAAACCTATAGTAGAAGATTGGAAAAAGGCCAAGAAGCAAAAAAAAATAAACATGGTCACTTCCCCACCCAGTGTCACTACTCAGTGAGTCATTTGTCAAAGGCAATATTATCAAGCACATACGAGAGGTGGAAGCTGAGTTAGTTGATGGTTTCCAAAACCTGTTCATCGAAGCTGACATGATTAGAGCAGGAGAAGGTAACAGTAGGGCAGATTTGCAGTTCATAAGTCCTGATGTCCAGCTCAACAACTGGGAAGTCACTCCTCTCCCAGTCAGGAGGGAGTTTTGGTAGTTTATTTTGTTTTTTTCTGCTTTTCTGAGTTATTTCAAGATTGTAATTCAGAATTTAACTTATTTATATTCTATTGTCATTTGTGTTTAAACCCTCCAATCTTCATGTATTTCTTTGTAATAAAATGAAATTGTCCCCTTTGTTTTGACTCTAATACGCTTTATTTGTCTTTTCTTTATACAGTTCTTTTTATACTTATTCTAGTGATATGACATGCATGCGGAATGTTCTGCCTGATCCTAAAATCCAATCTAATCAAGATGTAATAAATCAAGGGGTGGGATATGATGAGGAAAAAGCATTGGAAGAAATAAGCAAAGAGTTCCAATAATTTGAAGCCAAGTCAAATCCTAATTTGGATAAAACTGAGTCAATTAATCTTGGCAGTCAGGAAGAGGTTAGGGAAACTAAAATAAGCATATATTCTTCACCAACATTATAAAAAGGGATGATACAAGCATTAGATGATTAAAAAGATATTTTTGCATGGTCCTATGATGATATGCCGGGTTTAAGCACCGAATTTGTGGTACATAAGCTGCCGACTGACCCTGCGATGCCCCCTGTAAAATAGAAGTTGAGAAAATTCAAAACCGATGTAAGCATGAAAATTAAAGAGAAAATCATGAAACAGATCGAATCAAAGGTCATTCGAGTTGCTCGCTATCCTTATTAGTTGTCCAGTGTCGTTCCTGTCCTAAAGAAAAACAACAAGGTTCGAGTATTTATCGATTATCGTGATTTGAATTGGGCTAGTCCGAAGGATGATTTTCCATTACCCAACATTCATATTCTGCTAGATAATTATGCTAAACATGAGGTTGCTTCTTTCATGGACTGTTATGCGGGATATCACCAAATAGTTATGGATACTGATGATGTTGAGAAGACATCTTTCATAACACCGTGGGGAACTTATTGTTATCGAGTGATGCCGTTTGGTCTGAAGAATGCTGGAGCAACATCTATGAGAGTCATGACCACTATGTTTCATGATATAATGTATAAGAAAATTGAAGTCTATGTAGATAATGTGATTATTAAATCAAAGAGTCAGGCTAACTATGTTAAAGATTTAAGAAAGTTCTTTGAAAGGCTTCGCAGGTATAATCTCAATCTCAACCCAGCAAAATGCGTATTTGGTGTTCCATCTGAAAAGTTACTGGGGTTTGTAGTCAGCCGTCGGGGTATTGAATTGGATCCTTCAAAGATCAAAGCCATTCAGGATCTACCACCACCTATGAATAAAACAGAGGTGATGAGTTTGTTTGGTAGGCTGAACTACATTAGTAGATTCATTGCTCAGCTCAGAACCACTTGTGATCCCATTTTCAAATTGCCGAAGAAGAGTGTCGCTGTTGAATGGACAGAGGAATGTCAGGAGGCGTGCAACAAAATCGAAAGATATCTATTGAATCCATCTGTGCTGGTACCTCCCGAGCCTAGCAAGCCTCTGATATTGTACCTATCGGTTATGGATAATTCATTTGGTTGTGTATTGGGTCAATATGATATCACAGGGAAAAAAGAGCAAGCCATCTATTATCTCAACAAAAAATTCACAATGTATGAAGCCAAGTACACTCTTCTTGAAAGAACATGTTGTGCCCTAACTTGGGTAGCACAGAAGTTGAAGCATTATCTTTCATCCTACACTACTTACCTCATCTCCCATATGGATTCTTTGAACTATATCTTTCAAAAGTCCATGCCAACGGGTCGATTGGCTAAGTGGCAAATATTACTTACCGAGTTTGACATTGTATATATGACCCGAACCTCCATGAAAGCCTAAGCCTTGGTAGATCATCTTGCTGAGAATCCCATTGATGAAGAGTATGAGTCTTTAAAGACATATTTTCCTGATGAGGAGGTATTGTGTGTCGGTGAAGTCATCATAGATGCTGATCTAGATTGGAAGTTGTCCTTTGATGAAGCTGTGAACATGAAATGAGTCGAAATAGGTGTAGTTCTTATCTCTGAATCAGGGCAATATTTCCTGATAACAGCGCAACTTCGATTTTATTTTACCAATAATATGGTGGAATACGAAGCTTACATTTTGGGTTCGAGGCTAGCTGTTGATATAGGAGTCCAAGAACTCTTAGTGTTGGGGGATTTAGATTTGCTCGTCCATCAGATTCAAGGGGATTGGGAGACACGAGATTTAAAGATCATACCGTATTGACAATGTTTGGAAGATCTATGTCAATGATTCATGTCAGTAAAGTTTCAGCATATTCCTAGAATTCACAATGAGATTGCTAATGCTTTAGCCACTTTGTCTTCAATGCTCCACCATTCTAATAAAGCCTACATCGATCCAGTGCATATACAGAGGTGTGATCAACATGCTTATTGCAATGTAGTTGAAGAAAAGCTCGATAGAGAACCTTGGCTCTTCTATATCGAGTGGTACATCGAGTTGGGAGAATACCCAACACATGCCACCAGTGATCAAAATAGGACTATTAGGCGTCTAGCTAATGGATTTTTCTTGAGTGGGGGAATCTTATACAAGAGAACCCTAGATCTGGGACTTTTGAGGTATATAGATGCAAAAGAAGTTTCGGCAATCATGGTTGAAGTTCACTCTGGAGTATGTGGGCCTCATATGAATGGTTATCTTTTATCAATGAAGATCCTTTGAGCAGGTTATTATTGGCTTACTATGGAGAGAGATTCTATTCATTTTATTCGCAAATGTCATCAATGTCAGGTACATGCTGATCTAATACATTCTCCTCCTTCTGAGTTGCATGCAGTGTCTGCTTCCTGGCCTTTCGTAGCTTAGGGGATGGACGTGATCGGACCGATTGAGACGAAAGCGTCAAATGGGCATAGATTCATTTGGTGGTCATTGATTACTTCACAAAGTGGGAGAAGCAGTAACTTTTAAGTCAGTAACAAAGAAGGCGGTGGTAGATTTTGTTCAAGCCAACATCATTTGTAGATTTGGAATTCCCAAGATGATCATTAAGGATAATACTGCTAATGTTAATAGCCGTTTGATGCAAGAAGCATGCCAACAATTTAAGATCGCACATCAAAATTCCACTATGTATCGTCCAAAGGCAAATAGTGTCGTTGAAGCTGCCAACAAGAATATTAAGAAGATACTACAAAAAATGATACAAGGGTCTAGACAATGGCATGACAAGTTGCCATTTGCATTACTAGGCTACCGTACTACTGTTCGCACTTCAACAGAGGCAACCCCATATTTACTGGTGTACGGGACAGAAGCGGTCATTCCTACAGAAGTTGAAATTCCCTCTTTTCAAGTCATTGCGGAAGCAAAGATTGATGATAATGAGTGGATCAAAACCCGATTAAAATAGTTGAGTTTGATTCTAAAAAAAGGCTGACATCGGTATGTCATGGCCAATTGTATCAGAAGATAATGATTCGAGCATACAACAAAAAGGTACGTCCCAGGCACTTTGAAGTTGGTCAGTTGGTATTGCAGTGTATCCTTCCTCATCAGGTTGAAGTGAAAGGCAGGTTCTCCCCAAATTGGCAAGGTCCCTTTATTGTGAAGAAATTCTTGCCTAATGGAGCCTTATATTTGACAGACATTGAAAGCAAAATGGCAGAGATGGCTATCAATGCAGATGCAATCAAAAGATATTATGTATGATATCTTGTATCCCTTGTTGATTCTTTTGCATGTTTAGTACTGATGTTTTAAAGATTGATATAATGAAGGCACTTCATTCTGCAATTCAAACATTGTGTCATCATTTGTTTACCCCGTTTGAGCTTAGTTCTATTTTCTTTCATATCCCTCTTTTGGAATCAAAACAAAGTCAAAAAATAAAATGTCGAAAAAAAAGAAGCATAAAAAAGAGTATAAAAAAAAGAAAAATCAAATCAAATAAAAAACAAGATGATGGAACTACGTGTGACCTGATTCTCCTCTTTCGGGGGTGAGATATGTAGGCTGCCTTATTCAGGGCTCGGTCCAACCAAACAAAGATTTTAGAGATACCCAGTTAACAAGACTGGGGCATGAGTTAATTCTTGTAGTTTGAGTTAATTCTAAAAGTTGTAAGTCCTACCCTACATCAAGTGTCGTTAGGGCCTCATGCCATCATTTCTTTCTAACCCTATCGAAAAGCCAAATGACAACCAAATGAAGACCTTCAGATCAATTTTTAAGAAAGTTAAGGATAAGCATGCAATGGATATGATGACGCATTTTGGGAACTACTTGTTTTCCTCAACATAAGTAATCAGGAGAGAAATGAAAATGAGAGAGTCTTATTGGTGAAAACCCTCGAAGGCACCATGAGGCAATAGTGAGCAAGAAAGATAAAAATGAGAGAGTCTTATTGGTGAAAACCCTCGCAGGCACCATGAGGCAATAGTGAGCAAGAAAGATAAAAATGAGAGAGTCTTATTGGTGAAAACACTCACGGGCACCATAAAGCGATGGTGAGTTGAGAGAAATTAGAAATGAGAGAGTCTTATTGGTGAAAACCCCATGGGCACCATAAGACGATAGCGAGTTTAAGGGAAATAAACAGGAAAGAGGCTTGTTTATGAAAATCTAGCCAGATGTCGTCAATTGAATGGGGTGTACGAGTCCAATGGGTTTGAAGAAGCAACTCAGAGGTAAAGGCACAGACTCAACAACAAATAGAAAGTTTGGTTAGGAAGATCAGGTAGCTTAATCCAAAATGCATGTCATATTCATTGGAGTTGGTTGTCGTATTCAGATAAGTTTTCTTTTTAAAAGTGGAATATTGCCTTTTTCTTTCATTTATATATTTATATTTATATTTTTTATGCCATTTGTCAAAATAAAATTCACCATCATTTTTTTACATTTTTGAGTCAAGTCTGTGTCAAAACAAGTGAGAAAAGATTTCGAAACTTACTATCAATCTTTCCAATTGCATGAGGAAAAGCCAAGGACTAGCACATAGAAATATACATGATCATGATTCAAAACAATGCAAATAAATTTCATTAACTGATAGGTTCTAGGATGCGTGGAAATATTCAGGTTTCTAAAGGTGGATCTCAGTAGCAGGGTAAACTAGATATTCGGTGTTTGGATCAAAGTCCCTTTCCTTAATCAAGGTTGGGGCCAATGATGCGACATGACAAGGGCAAATGTCAGTAATTTAAAGCAACGATGAAAGGGAAACAGGCGTAGCAGTAGATGTCTGGAAGGCCAAGTGCTACAGACCACCACAAAGTTTACAACTGAGAAATTTTTCATTGATGAAACAGGGGAAAAATTATGTTCATTAAAGTTCAGCGGCCGTTGAAAAACACACCCGGGAATTCACTTTACGTTCAGGCCCCTCCAGAAAAATGAAAAATTACTTTATGTTCAGAACCTTCCTGAAAAATGGGACATTACTTTAAAAAGGGAAAAAATGAATGAACGAAATCTTTCTTTATCATAATCTTTGTTTAGGAAAATTTTAGTTCTAATTTTGATTTTTGATTTCAGGAGCCCGCCTGGAAAACAGGGTGATGAAATTGAAAGTTGATAAAATACAAGTCAAGTGCCCGCCTGAAGAACAGGGTGATGAAATTAAAAGTTGATGAAATACAAGTGAGGTGCCCGCCAGAAGAACAGGGTGATGAAATAGGAAATTGATGAGATAAAAGTCTGGAGCCTGCCTGAAGAACAGGGTGATGAAATTAAAAGTCAGGAGCCCGCCTGAAGAACAGGGTGATGAAACTGAAAGTTGATAAAATTGAAAGTCAGGAGCCCTCCTGAAGAATAGGGTGATGAAATTCAAAGATGATGAAATAAAAGTCGGGATGCACGCCCAGAGAACAAGAGCGAGAAAATTGCAAGTCAGGTGGCCCGCCTGAAGAATAGGGGTGATAAAATTAAAAGTCAAGATGCTCGCCCAGAGAATAAGAGTGAGAGAATTGCAAGTCAGGTGGCCTGCATGAAGAATAGGAGTGATAAAATTAAAAGTCGGGATGCTTTCCTAGAGAACAAGAGCAAGAAAATTGCAAGACAGATGGCCCGCCTGAAGAATAGCGGTGATAAAATTAAAAGTTAAGCTACTCGCCCGGAGAACAAGAGCGAGGAAATTGCAAGTTAGGTGACCCGCCCGAAGAATAGGGGTGAAGAAATTGAAAGTCAGCAAATTGATAAAATGGCAAGTCAGGAGCCCGCCTGAAGAATAGGGTGATGAAATTGAAAGTTAAGTAACAAGGTTGAGAGATTAAAAGTCAACCAACAGGGTCAAGAAGAAAGTCAAACAACAAGGTAAAGAAGTTGAAAGTCAAATAACAAGTTGAAGAAATTGAAAGCCAAACAACTGGAGAAATTGTAAGTCAATAGTCCAAATGAAGCTGCTTAGATAGGACTTTTGTAATTTCAGGTATCTTTTAAATTATTATTTTTTTATGTAATAATAGGGTCGTGGACTGGAACCTCGATGGAACCGCACTTGACCCTCCAACTCGGTATAGTCCCTCTTCTTCAAACACTTTGAGATATTTATGACTTGATTCCCTAGTAACAAGGGATAGGTATGATGTTCAAAATCAATACTGGGTTTACCTTCTTCCTTCTGTGTCATTCTTTTTAAATAATGGTCAGTCAAAATGTTGTCTCGTTGTCTACTTCTTTGTCTGAAAGCACTTTGTGTTTACATCCAAAGAGGGGCATAATGTAGACACGTAATTTTGTCCGTTCTAAAAATTAATTTCCACTTATTTACTTCCCCACCTACCATACCCCACTAACCAAACGTACTCATAACCAAACAGCATCATTTTATCCTCTTTTCTTTTATCCCTTTTGACCAAAAGAGAAAAAAACACAATCATCACTCACCCACTCACTAAAAAACATCACAATAAACCACAATTGGGTTTCTTCTTCTTGATGCACACGACACACACAACACAGAGATATCACACACAAAAAAGAAAATTCTCATCTTCTTATCCATAGAATTATATACACACACATACTTACAAACTTAGACTTACACGAAAAATCTCCCAAGACACCTTAACCTAAAAATGGAGAATTGACACACACAAAAACAAAAAATTCTCCATACTCTTCCATTCTTCAAGAAGAACACACAAAATATTTTTTTATCTCTTTCTTTCTTCTAAAAAAAAAAAGAAAAAAACAATATACACACTACACTTCCATACACTCCGAATTACAAAATTTTTATCTTTGTCCCGGTATTTTCTTTTCTTCATGGATTTTCATTCAAATTTGTTCGGGGTGAGTCTTTAGGTATTGCTTTGGTCTTGTTCGTCGTTCGAGGTTCTTTATTCGAGTATTTTTAGTTTGGGCTTTATTATTGCACTATTATCAACAAAAATCCGTTCTTGTGAGGTCCCATTCTCAACTTCAGTCTTTTTATATATTATTTATTACTCAATGTAGTTGATAATGTGATTGATGGTGTTTTGAAGTGTATTGGAGTTTTATAATTATCATGGTTGATTAGTTGATATATAATGAAATCAGTTAATCATTGATTAAGAGTGAGATTCGGGAAGGGATGAATCATGAAAACGTGAATATAACTGATTAAGAGTGAGATTCGGGAAGGGATGAATCTTGAAAACGTGAATATAACTATATTTGATTTATTGTTGATAATTTGAATTGGAACAAGTATTGATGTTTGTCAAACCCGGTAGCATCATGTTTTCGGCCAAAACGAATAGGCAAATCTTAGGTTAGGTAGCAAACAATTTTTAGGAATGGTGTTTTGTTGAATGTTCTATTGAATGATTTTATTTCATCACAAGAAATTAAAAATTGTATTCATTGTCCGGGGAATGCCCCGAAAAAAATTGTATTTTTATTTACCGAGGAATGCGCCGACGTATCATGTACGCAAAGGAGGTTTGTGATGAAGGTTCGAGGCATCGGATGACGCAGTGGAGATTAGTCTAGGATGTAGTGTAAAAATAGGATTTATATTTTTTTGCATTTTTTATTTTTGGAATGTATAATTGGATTGGACATTATATTTTTCGGGATTCATTTTGTTTGTGTTTGTTTGCTTAATCGTTGTGTGTTTATGTGGTTTATACATTATTAGTGCCAAAATTAGTCGATATACTCCATCAAGTGACCGTGGTCGAACCACGGGATCAAGGGGTGCCTAACACCTTTCCATCGATCAACAGAATTCCTTAGCCAGAATCACTGTTCGCAGATCAATTTAAAAGAGTCAACTTATTTTCGAAAAAGGGATTTTCAAAGGTGACTTGGCACACCAGATTTATGCCAAGTGGCGACTCTGAATTTAATTAAAATAAATCCTTTTTCGAAATAAATCATCTTTTGTCGCTTAATAATAAAAACCTTTTCAAACTTAAAATGCAATCTTTTCAGTAAAAAAAAGGTATGACAGGAATGCCCCCATCCCTGGGTTCGCTTGGTGCTGAATCCTACTCTCAACTGAATAGACAATGAACAAATTTCTAGTCCATACTAGATTTGACTGAACTATTACTGATCGTACTGTCTAACTGAACTAAAATGAACTGTGTTCACCGGGTTCCGCTAAGTGACGGAGTACTACTAAATCTAGTTAACTAACTAAGTTCACAAAGTTCTGAACTGAATACTGAACTGAGACTGTGACTGATTACTGAGTACTACTGTTCATAATACTTTTGAGACTGTTTTGTAATTCATATACCTCTAGGTAAATAACTAAATTTTCGGGTATTGAATATCCCCAGGACTCGATAGCATGAAAAGTAAAGCATAGAGTAAACTTGAAAAGCATAACACTGTGCACTTGTTCATAACTCATCCATAGAGACATTTATCAAATACATGTACGGCCTAAGTTTACACTTATACTAGCATGTCATGATTTTCCCAATTTGGTTCACGTGAGCATTTTAACAAACACTTGGGGAGCACCAATATGCACATGATACTAAACAACATGTAGGCATCATAACATCAATTCCCAAATTCACAAATTCAATGGCTTCAAAATGAATTCACATGATACTACATATATGATAATCAATTCCACATGAAACTTGTAATAGACCATGGATTAGAAACCCAATTAACATTATAATCATGAATACACTTAAATCCAAATATGGAAATCATGAAAAGAGTTTCTTCGACTCCAAGGGCAGAAGGAACCCTTGGATGAACATTTCACATACCTGAGTACTTCAATTAATGAAGGTTTATGATGAGTTCTTGAATCTTGAGCCTTGAATTAGAAGCCCTAGGATTTTGTTCTTGAGTAATTTTGAGAATAGTGAATGGATTTTACCACTAAAGTGGCTAAATATCATATTTTTGGGGCTGATAGACGTGAGAAAATAACCCAAATACCACTGAGGATGCAGTTTTTTAATGACTAAAGACTGACATAGCGACGCACAGACAGACGCGCCGCATCGATGGGATCAACATGATGGCTGATGCACCACTTCAAGTCCTCATCGGTTCACTAGAAATTACACTGGGAGATGGGAGAAATATTCATCGATGCGATAGGTGACGCGGCACTTCGAGATCGCATCCATACACTGATTTGGACCCCAAACGTGCTTTAAACATTATCCAAAAAATCTGAAACTCGTTCGAGAACACCTACTGATATTCCTGATCATGAAGCAACTTAATGATCGATATTTAATGGTAGTAAGAGTCATGAAATAAGATCACCAACTATGAAGGCTAAAATAATTCTAAGTATGAATACTTGGCTAAAATTTTCTAAGTTTGGGACCCCTTAACAAGCTTTAAAGGACTTAATTAAGATCAGAATTTTTGTGGGGTCTAACAATATCTCCCTTTTGGAAACATTCTTTCTCGAATGAGATTGACTAAGATGGGGAAACAGATAGACTGAAAGTACGTACCGAACAAGCACAACTGAAGCATGATTTCATGGCTGAGACTACTGATATACTAAATTATCATACTGAACATGCATAACTAATACATGGTTTCGTAACTAATATTACTGATAAGCTGAATTTGTATACTGAACATGTATATTTGATGCATGAGTACATGACTGAACTGATTCATGAATGCATGACTGAGTAGGCGACGTTACTTGATACTAAGTTGGTAACTATATTTGAACACGAAACTGAGTAAATTTAACGAAAACTACTAACTTGAGCTGCGTTGGAGTTTGCGGAGAAAAGGTGAGGATACTTGGTTTGCATATCTACTTCTGCTTCCCAAGTAGCTCCCTCAACGGACTGATTCTGCCAAAGAACTTTGACTAGAGGTACTTTTTTATTCCTCAGTATACGAATCTGATAATCAAGGATTTCGACTGAAATTTCCTCATAAGAGAGGTTGTTCTGGACATCTATAGCCTCTATAGGTACTACAACTGTTGAGTCACCTATGCATTTCTTTAGCAAGGAGACATGAAACACTGGGTTTACTGAAGCTAAGTCTAAAGGTAACTCAAGCTCGTAAGCTACCTTTTTGAAACGACAGAGAATTTGGTAAGGACCGACATATTGGGGGCAGAGCTTCCCTTTCTTATGAAACCTCTCACTTCTTTCATAGAGAGGTTTTCAAATACACACAGTCACCAATATCAAACTCGAGATCCTTTCTACGCACATCAACATACGATTTCTGTCGGCTCTGAGCTGTCTTAAGCCTTTCCCTGATTAACTAAACTTTTTCTAAGATATCAAATACCAAGTCAGGCCCTACCACTGTGGCCTCACCCACTTCAAACCAACCAATAGGAGATCTACATCTCCTCCATAGAACACCTCAAACGGAGCTATCTGAATGCTGGAATGATAACTGTTGTTATATGCAAACTCAATCAAGGGCAAGTGGTCATCCTAACTACCCTTAAAGTCAATGGCATAAGCTTTTATCATATCTCCAAAGTCTGAATGGTCCTTTCAGCTTGACCATCTATTTGAGGTTGAAAGGCTATACTGAGGTGCACTTGGGTACCAAGACCCTTTTGGAAGGCTTTCCAAAAATGAGAGGTAAACTGGATAAATCTATCTGAGATGATGGATAACAGAACTCCGAGCAATCTGACTAGAGCTTTGCATAATCCTCAGTTGAATAAGAGGTATGGGCTGGTAAGAAATGAACTGACTTGTTCATCCTGTCTACGATAACCCATATAAAATCATGTTGACGATGAGTATGAGGCAATCCCATCACAAAGTCCATGTTCAATTCTTCCCATTTCCATGTGTGAATACTGAACTCTTGCATGAACCTACTAGGCTTCTGATGTTTGATCTTAACCTACTAATATGTTGAGTATTTAGCTACAAACTCTACAATATATCTCTTCATCTTACTCCACCAATAGACTTTCTGCAAGTTGCGGTACATCTTAGTGGCCCGTGGATGAATAGATTAGCGTGCACCATGCGTTTCTGCAAGAATCCGCTGCCTCAAGTCATCTACACCTGGCACACATAGCCAACCCTAGCAACGCAATACACCATCTCCCCCTTGGAAGAAAACCTCTACTTTCTGATCTATGACTGACTCTTTCAACTTAGCTAGACAGGGATATCTGTCCTATTTTTCCTTTACTTTAAAAATAAGAGATGAGTCTGAACTACTTTGCACCTATACACCACCTTCTATTGAATCGACTAAGCGGACACCTAGTCAGGCAAGCTGATAAACTTCCTAAACTAAATTTTTCTTATCCTTATCCACGTGAGCAATACTGCCTATAGACATCCTACTGAGAGAATCAAACACTACATTGGCCTTGTGTGGATGATACAAGACACTTATGTTATAGTCTTTCAACAACTCTAACCATCTTCTCTGACAGAGGTTCAGGTCTTTTTGAGAGAACATATATTGGAGGCTCTTATGGTCTCTGAACAAATCAACATGTACCCCATACAAATAATGCCTCCAAATCTTTTAGGAAAATACTACAGCTGCTAACTAAAGATCATGAGTAGGGTAGTTCTTCTCATGGTGCTTAAGCTATCTAGAGGCATAGGCTATGACCTGACCTCTCCGCATCAAAACACACCACAAACTAACTCTAGAGGCATCACAATATACCACAAACCTATCTGAACCATCTGGTAGAGTCAAAACTAAAGCTGTAGTGAGTCGAGTCTTCAACTCCTAAAAACTTTCTCACAAGAATCTGACCACTGTAACTTGACTCTCTTCTAAGTCAATCTGGACATAGGGAATGAAATAGATAAAAATCCCTCAACAAACCATTCATAATAGCCAGTCAAACCTAAAAAACTCCTGATATTTGTTGGAGAAATGGGCCTGGTCCAATTTCTTACAGCTTCGGTCATTTGAGAATCCACTTTAGTGCCATCACCAAAAACTATATGACCAAGAAAGGCTATTGACCTTAGCCAAAATTCGCACTTACTGAATTTAGGGAATAACTGATGGTTTCTGAGAGTCTGTAACATTATTATGAGATGGTCTGCATAATCATGTTCACTACAAAAGTATACAAGAATGTCATCAATGAAGACTATGATGAACATGTTCAAGTACTGCTTGAACACACGATTCATCAAGTCCATGAAAGTTGTTGGGGCATTGGTGAGACCAAATTACATGACTAGAAATTCAAAGTGATCATACCGAGTTCTGAAAGCTATTTTTGGAATGTCACATTATATAATTCTGAGCTGATGATAGCCTGATCTGAGGTCTATCTTAGAAAAATAACTGGCACCCTAAAGTTGGCCAAACAAGTCATCGATTCTAGAAAGTGGATACTTGTTCTTGACCGTGACTTTATTCAACTGATGGTAGTCTACACATATTCCAAGAGAATCATCTTTCTTACGCACGAATAGAACTAGTGAACCCCAAGGAGATACGCTAGGTCTGATAAATCCCTAGTCTAGGAAATCCTTCAACTGTTCTTTTAATTCTTTGAGTTTTGCTGGACCTATTCTGTATGGAGGGTAGAGATGGGCTGAGTATCAAGAAGAAGGTCTATTCCAAAGTCAATTTCCCTTTCAAGAGGAACTCTAGGTAGATCTTCAGGAAACATATCTAGGAACTCACATGGTATTAGAAATGAATTAAGACTGTAAGTATCGGAACTAGAATCCTTAACTCAAATAAGATAATACATATATACCCAGATATCATTTTTCTCGCCCTTAGGTAAGAAACAAGCTGACCGCTAAGTGCTAAGGTACTACCCCTCCATTCTAGGACAGGTTCATTCAGAAATTGAAATTGGACAATTCTGTTTTTGCAGTCAACTGAGGCATAGCATGAATGAAGCCAATCCATATCCAGAATGACATCAAAATCTGTCATTACTAATTTTACTAAGTCTGCTGAAGTGACATTCTGAGACACCATAATCGGACAGTTTTTGTATACTCATTGGTCTATGATAGATGTACCCACTGGGGTAGAAATTGAGAAAGGCTCTGCTAGGATTTCGGGACTGACCCCGAAGTCAACTACTATATAAGGAGTTACAAAAGACAAAGAAACTACTGGATCTAGCGAATCATAAATATGCAAATGATGAACTTGTAACATACCATCAACCACATTAGGAGAACTCTTCTGATCCTGTCGAGACTGAAAGAGTCTGTTTTGGTATTGCCCACTGGTGGCACTGAAAGGCTCACCCTGTTGATTCGGGCGACTAGATTGAGCTAGGGGATGATTATAGTAACTCTGCGAACACACCTAAGGATACTGCTTGACTCCGTGGCCTGGCTTGCCACATTCGAAACATACATCGCTGCCAGCTCTGCAAATACCCAGATGGTTTCTGTCACACTTTTGGCAGAGAGAATTTGTTCGAGCAGTGCTAAAACTACCCTGGGGTTTAGGGACTGATGCCCTATCTCTATTGCCATCTCTGAATTTTGACACTGGAGCACTGGCTGAAGACGAAGCTGGGACTAAAGATTTCAAATCAAATTGAGAATGATTTCCACCCTCAAACTTAGGCTGAGTGAAGTTGAAGCTACCTGTTCTAGCTCTCTTGTTCTCCCTTCCTTTCTCTCTATTCTTAGCCTCCTCTATCTATTGAGCATAGACCATGATCATGGATTTGTCTATCTCTTTAATCAGCATTGCGATTCTATACTCCTTGACCACACTATTAGACACACCAGACATAAACTTACTCATCCTAGATCTGCTATCTGCTACCACATGAAGGGCATATTTGGCTAATTGAGTAAAATTGAGATAGTACTCTTGTACTATCATATTAGCCTGCTTCAGATTAATAAACTCTAAAACTTTTGGTTTCCTCAACTCTAGTGAGAAGAACCTATCCAGAAAAGCACTAGCAAACTCCTCTCATTCTATGGGCCCTGCATATGCGGCCCTCTCTGCTTTCCACTATTTGAACCACGAGTGAGCCACATCCTATAACTGATATTCGACCAACCCATCACTCTCACTAGCAGTCACCCCCATAATATCTGTAACCTTCTGCACCTGATCAAGAAATTCCTGTGGGTCCTTATCTGACTTCGACCCAGTTAAAAAGGAAGGGTTCATTCGAGTGAAGTCTCAAATCTTGGTTGCAGCAATATTGGCCACTAGGATAGCTAAAATGACAACTGGGTGTTTATCTAGGCTACGATAGAATAAGCTAGGGTGGTGAAAGATACTCTGCATTCCGCATGGAAGACAGGATCGTCCAGAGGATCTGGCTGGACAGGCTGAGATACTGACTGGTCTCCTATTTCTCTTCTCTTAGTCCATTTTAGAGGCATGTTCTGTAAAGGGAAGGGATTAGACTAAGAGTTTAAATAGAGCTCATGCTCACTCGCATGACATGAATGCTGAAAGAAGTGAAACTTTTAATAAGACATCTAGTAGCCTCTTGTCCATAAGTGTGGCGCGCTACACACCCATGCATAAGATTCTACTAGATGCGGCTTTTAGACTTCCTAGGACTCTGTTGAACCTTAGGCTCTGATACAAAGTTTGAAAGGCCCCGAGTCTGTACCCCAGATGCTACATGGTGCTAGCGACCCCGAAGGACTACCAGCTAACCCATGACTAGTACCTGTTGTGAGCATTGAATAATTATAACACTGTAATAATAATATAACTAAAATAAGTAAGAAAGTTAGGCTAAAAATGCCATAAGTTTCATAACTGAAAGACCAATACTGAATACTGAAAAATGAAACATCCATCTGAAATACTCTAGTCTGAAAGTCTCTAACTGTCTGAAATATAGAGTTGATGGGACAAGCCCCCAACTAACTTCGACTACTAAAAACTATACTAAAATACTGAAATAACACTCTGTCCTCGAACTATGGGGACTCACCACTAAGTCTGCTGCTGATAGGCTGGACTGCTAAGTACGGTCAGGAGCCCGCGCGTCTGAACCTCAGATATAAGACGTCATAGTGTAAAAAAAAAGGTATGTGTCAGTACTTTGAATGTACTGGTAAGCTAAGTGAGGTAGGCTGATATGCATGGGTTCATATGCATGAACAATAACAAACTGAGTAATATGAACATAACTGAATGAAAGAACATGCATGGATACATACATTGCAACTTATCATGTCAACACTGGTTACTGAGTTTTGAATACTGATTAACTGGTATCTGAGTTTACTTATATGGTAATACTGATAACTGAGTGACTGTTTCTGACAGTCGTGGTTAATAACTGGGTGACTATTTCTAACAGTCCTGATTTGGTAGAACTGAACTGAGTTTTATACTTAGTTGGGTGACTGTATCTAACAGTCCTGATTCTGTAGAATTGAACTGAGTTCTATACTGAGACTAAAACTGAAATGAAACTGTGGGAGGTAATCATCTGACGAACTTGCCCTTCTCTGAATGGATTGGGGTCTAACCTATAACTCCAATTGGAAGGGTGTTAGTACCGTGCCATGGGTAAAAATAAGTTGTGAGTTAACCCTCTCTGACAGTAAGCTCTTTGGTCAACCCCCGCTGGCAGAAAAACTCGTATGAAATGTATCAACCCTAGCCTGGCAAGAAGATATCTCAACCTACGCTGGCTACGTAGTTCTGTAACATAGGAATTGCTGCTAAGGGTCAAACCCTATGCTGACAGGAATCCCCCCCCAGCTTCCTTAGGTTCGCTCGGTGTTGAATCCTACTCCTAAATTAATAGACACTTAACTACTCTCTAGTTCATACTAGGATTGACTGAACTATTACTGATCGTACTGTCTAACCAAACTGAACTGAGTTCACTAGGTTTCGCTAACTAACGGAGTACTACTGAATCTGGTTAACTAATTGAGTTCACTGAGTTCTGAACTGAATACTGAGCTGAGACTATGACTGATTACTGAGTACTATTGTTCGTAATACTATTGAGACTATTTTGTAACTACTATAGCTTTAGGTAAACAACTAAATTTTCGGGTATTGGATACCCAGGGCTCGATAGCATGAAAAGTAAAGCATAGAGTAAACTTGAAAAGCATAACATTGTGCAGTTATTCATGACTCATCCATAGAGATATTTTATCAAACACTTGTAAGGCATAAGTTTACACATATGCTAGCATGTCATGATTTTTTCCATTTAGTTCATCTGAGCATTTTAACAAACACTTGGAGAGCACCAATATGCACTGATAATAAACATGTAGGCATCATAACATCAATTCCTAAATTCACAAATTCAATGGCGTCAACATTAATTCACATAATACTACACACATGATAATCAATTCCACATGAAATTTGTAATAAACCCTGGATTAGAAACCCAATTAACATTATAATTATGAATACACTTAAATCCAATAATGAAAATCATGAAATCAATCTACTTGAAGTTTTAAAAGAGTTTCTTGGACTCCAAGGGCGGATGGAACCCTTGGATAAACACTTCACATACCTGAATACTTGAATTAATGAAGGTTGATGGTGAGCTCTTGAATCTTGAGCCTTGAATTAAAAGTCCTAGGGTTTTGTTCTTGAGTAATTTTGAGAATAGTGAATGGATTTTGCCTCTAAAGTAGCTAAATCTCGTGTTTTTGGGGCTGATAGACGTGGAAAAATGACCCAAGTACCCCTGAGGACGTGGCTTTTTAATGACTGAAAACTGGCTTAGCGACACGCAGACCGACGCCCCACGTCGATCCCATCGACACGATGGCAACGTTCCACGTCAAGTCCGCGTCGGTTCACTGAAAATTGCACTGGGAGCTAGGGGAAATATTCATCGACGCGATAGGCGACGTGGCGTGTCGAGATTGCGTTGATACACTGGTTTGGACTCCCAAACATGCTTTAAGCACTGTCTGGAAAATCTGAAACTCGTCCGAGAATACCTAATGACATTTCTAATCATGAAGCAACTTAAAGATCGACATTTAATGGTCGTAAGAGTCACGAAATAAGATCGCCAACTATGAAGGCTAAAATAACTCTAAGTATGAATACTTTACTAAAATTTTCTAAGTCTGGTACCCCTTAACAAGTTTTAAAGGACTGAATTAAGCTTAGGATTTTTGCGGGGTCTTACACTTATTCTGTTTACATATATGTCAATTTCTTGTGACGTTTCCATACTTCAACATTAAGGGGCCATTTGGTAGTTGATTTGGAGAAGAATTATGTTGATTAAATTTTGAGTAATACTATGTTTGATAGTTAGATAGGAGATAAATTATTTACCTATAAAATTAATATGATGTTTGATTTGTAATTTAGAAACTCAATAACTAATGCATGTATACTTTAGGAGGAAATCTATATATTATCTTATGCATGATAAAAGTAATACATGTATCATAAATACATAAGTAATTAATTCTTGCATAACTAATATTTATATAAATAATGTATAGATTTTCTCATAACTAATTTCTACGTCGCTAATACCTGTATAACTCTAACCGGCTATAAAATGACCTCTGATTTACTTTAAAATAAATCCTAAATTTAAAAATGGACCTGTAACATTCAAATTTAACAAAGCAAATATCAAACAATAAATAGAAAACCTAAACAAAATGAAATAGACTAGACAGTAGCAATCTGAGAGTAGGGTAGTGTTTTAATATTCATGGTAAACAATATTTGGCTTAGTCAGGATATTGACTTAAAGGATTATCAGAGGACAGCTAGTCCCCCTAAAAAAAAGTAGAATTAAAAAAAAATTATTAGTCGATATTTACATGCTAAACAAAATAATGTGACCTTAAATGGCAATATGATTTGGGTTAAAGTCAGTGGCGGATCCAGGTTTTCAAGATTGTGGGTGTTCAAAAAAATTTATATAAAGTAGTGTGTAGCTGAAGGGAATCAAATCCAAAACCTTGGACATGAAAGTCACACCTCAAGCCATTACACATAATCATGTGTTTGTTCACTAGATGCATTTTAATATATTATATCATTTATTCTGTATTTCTTATATAATTACATCTAATCTATGTCGAGTTTAGTGGATGTCGGAGCACCCGAAAAATACACATGGGTCCGCCCCTAGTTAAAGTAGTTTAAGTGCTCTATAAACTTCAACATTAATTTTCATATTGCTAATGTAATAGATTTTTTGATTCGGTCTTTTTCTCGAATTCGCACATAATTAAAAAAATTTAATATACCAAATTGTCTTTGAATATTACAGTATACTACATTAACTTGACAAAATTATTTTTAAATTAATCGGCTAAAATACAAACTGTCAAACTGTAACCATCAAGATTACTTTTTTTGAAACGTGTGCTTCTCGAGCTTCAAACGGCATGAGTTTTAATTAATATTTTAAAATATATTTTTTATTATATTAATATAAGAATAATTATAACTTATAGTTACATTTTCGTATACTTTTCCAACATTTAAATTTAAAACTTAAAATATTAAATTAATCTACTACAATTTAGCTTTGAAATTTAGCCAAACTAATATTTAAAAAGCAAAACATAACAAGTAAAAATAAACGTAAAAGGTAAAATGACACAAATACTGACTCTGAGAACATTTATTACAGTCAAACCCCTTTATAACGTCACCTCATTATAAGACATTTTACTATAGCAACCTGATTGTCTTCATAATTAATTGTTCATGTTATATTTTACTTTTCTATAAGAATTTAAGTTTTGTACACCGTCAGTGTAGAAAATATTCTACACTATCAGGTGAACTTGACTTGCTAATGCAGGTTAGCTAACTTTTTCTTTTTAAATTTTTATGTAAATAATTGGGTAACCTGCAATAGCAGGTCAAGTTAGCTGAAAGTGTAGAATTTTTTATACACTGACGGTGCACAGAATTTAAACTCTTTCTATAATGACATTCTACGTATAACAACAATAACATTTAATATATTGGTGCACTCTTTGTAAAATTACCTCTCTATAATAGCATACTCATATATTATGTAATAATATTTTGTAAGAAGTATATTATATACAAAATAAAATACCAAAATATTTATGGTAATCATGAACATTCTATACGACCTAGAGTTTAGTTATTTTAACTTAAAAGTTGCCTATGTGTGACACAAGTTGCCTAACGTGTTTCAATAGAAGTATAAAAACAATAAATAATGAATACGATAGTTTTACATAGAAAATAACAGGCTCATAAAAAATGTAAAAAATCACAACTTGTACCTGAATTTAACCTCAATTTCACTAAATATAATGAACCACTTAACAAAAGATTATAAGTTTTGTATCATAAATTATAAACTCTAGCTCCCAACAACACAAAACCTCTCAAGTGTTCCCAAGTCTCTGAGTTGTACACTAAAATTAAGAATACATCAATATTACAACTCGATAAACACTTCCTAATACATCAAAGCTAAACCTCTTCGCTAGACTCAGTACTAGGACCTGCTTCTTAAATGTGTTTCTTCACTATTTGGGTTGCACTTGAAAAGTCAATTTTGTCAATTGTCCTTTCTTTTTTGGAAGTGAGTAAATAACTTTGTTGGATGGATCTTCCATTTTTAATCAAAAAGTTGTTAAAGAGTTATTCTTCAATTAAACCTCCTCTCTAATTCAGTCTCCCATCCACATGAGTGCTATAATTAAACTAGCTACAATTCTTCAAACTCTTTTGTTATTGAGTGTTGTATTTGAACTCCAACTCTTTTATTATTCAACACATAATTATTTCCTTGAGTTCATCTGAAGTAAGCATCATCTGATCCTTGATTATTGCACATATGTCTTAATCCATAGCACTCTTCTTACAAGTTAAGCTTCTTAAAATAGTATATCCATGAATCTGCTTGACTTGTTTCATGTCATTTTCTCAATCATCAAAGAACTCAACAATCTTTAATCTTTAATGTCATGCACATAATAAATTTTGAGTATGAATATCTAATTTAAAGAAAAAATTATATTTAAATAGTGCAAGATTTTACATATTTTTATTTATAACAGCTAAATAGAAAATTTGAACGTCAAACGTTTTACATATATAATAGTAGCTTTCTATAGCAACAGTTCTAAATTTTTAAATATACATTATCATTATAAAGAGGTTTTACTGTATAAATAAAAATCTCGATCAAAACATCATTAAATGCAAACTCATGAGACTGTAACTTTCATCTTTGGAATGATAGTAATAAATAATTTTGAATTCTAGCTGTTCATACCATATACTGAGAATAATATCAGCCTACCAATATTGAAAACCAAGTTGATAGGTTCCCACAGTCTACATCAACTTAATATCGTGTCAGCAAATCTTATTGTTATTTATCATTTGGCATAAAATTCTCTCAATATATATCATGACTAACAAATTAATTATGGCACAACATCTAGAAGAAAGAAAAACTGAACCCAAATGTCAGCAATGGAGTGCTTTGAATGTTGAAATTAAGACTAAATTAAGGTTGCTCAAGAGTGAACTCTAAGGGTGTGCTTGGTATGTATGAGAGAAAAACATTTTCAATCAAATAATATTTTCTTCAAAAATAAGTGTGGTTTTTCGTGTCTTGACAAAAATGTATAAAAATATTATCCAAATATATTTATATATTTTTTCTTTTAGATCATGTTAAGTGAATTGTTGAGATCTTAATCCTATTTTTTGAAAGATAGACTATTTTCAATACACTTTTGATTTAAGTAAAACATTTTAAATCAAACTTGAAAAGAAAATACAATAATGAAGATATCATATTAAAAAAAAAAAAAATTAAGAAATTTGTTTTTCTAAGAGAATATTAATTTTGACTAATTAAACAATCGTGGAAGAATTTTCAAACACACCCTAAAATCTCACTCCATTTTATCACTATAAATACCATCTAATAACTCCCATATATCACACACCTCAAAATATTACAATCATCTTATCCTAAGCTCTTTCTTCTTCTTGTTTAAGGCAAATTAATCAAAACATTATGGGTGCTTATACCTTTACTGACAAGTCCACAGCCTCAGTTGCCCCATCAAGGCTATTCAAAGCTTTGGTTATTGATTTTAACAACCTTGTATCTAAATTGGCACCTGATGTTAAGAGTATTGAGAATGTTGAAGGTGATGGTGGTGCTGGAACCATCAAGAAGATGACCTTTGTCGAAGGTTTGTTTTTTATTTTTTTTCGAGGTTCGATATTCATATTAAAGGTCGGTTATTACTAGCCAAAATTGATACACGTGAAATTTTGTCAGAATATTTTTGAATAAGACATTTTTTTAATTTGATATTTGTATATAGCGATCATAATAAAGAAAACAGTTTTATAAGGTACTAAAAATTATACAAGAACAAATAAATTAATTGCAACTAGTATTAATTGGACAAATTTGATTGTGACTCCCATTTTAATCCATATCAATCCAATTATGGATGGCTCAAAACCTACTTATATATTTACTTAACCTATTTTGATCTATCCATTCCGCTCATTTAATACTTCTATCAATAAATATCCATTGAAGGATCATTTTAGTAGAAAAAATTATTTACCTTAATATATGAAACTTAATGTTTTTTTATTAATGACAGGTGGTCCAATAAAGTACATGAAGCACAAGATTCATGTGATTGACGAAAAGAATTTAGTAACAAAATATTCACTTATCGAAAGTGATGTTCTTGAAAACAAAGCAGAATCAGTTGATTATGATGGCAAATTTGAAGCTTCTGCAGATGGAGGATGTGTTTGCACCACAGTAACTGTGTACAACACAAAAGGTGATTATGTTGTTACTGAGGAAGAACACAATGTGCACAAAGAGAAAGCCAATGACCTTCTCAAGGCCATCGAAGCATACCTCCTCGCCAATCCTTCTGTCTATGTTTAAGCCAATGACCTTGTTGTGATGTTATATATTTAAATAATTATAAGTGTGTCATGTTTAAGAAGTTTAAAGTTTTAGATGAGAGGAAAAAATCAGATTGATTATGTATGGGTTGTATCAGTTCTTCTAAGGGATTGAGTTTTAGGTTGTTAGTCTTTTGTTGAGTGTGTGTTTTTTCCCAATTGGTTGTCATGGAAAGAACTTTCAATAAAGAATATCACAAGTTTACTTTACAAATGCTTGTCCTAAACCTCACATGTCTAGTTCTATCAGAGAGGTGGATTCATAATAATTTGAATTTTGTGGATTGTTTCTAGTAGTACTGGTTTATTTCAATTAATTAAGTTAATTTTATTCCAATAAATTTATTAACTCAACTCATACTGATCCGCTCAAATCCACCTAAATGCGTCTATTGATACTTTTTCTATGAAGTCAACTTTTAATTAAAAATGAAAAAATATTTATTACTGCAGGCCATCAATGAACCAACAATATGTTAGTAAGCATGTGTGTTTTGGCTTGGCCACGTGACATTATTTCCATCTTCGATAGTCTATAGTTTCCTCACTTCATAGGATAACTTCATGTCAATTTCTTTTGATGTTTTCATTCATTGAAGTTGTCAAAGTTCAACATTAAGGGATCGTTTGGTAGTAATTGGTTTGGAGAAGAATTATGTAAGTATAAAATTTTGTATACATTTGATGGTTAGATATGAGGCATATTATTTACGTATATAATTATTATATATGTTTGATTTATAATTTAGAAATTTACATATTTAATATATGTATAAGTTATGAAGGAATATACGTATTTTATGAATAAAAAGGTGGAACTAACCATACATGTACAACTACATGAATGTCTATCCTTGCATAATCATATTTGCATAAATAATGCATAAATTTTCTCATAACTAATTGCATAATCGGGTGAATATCGAGTAGTAAATAAAAAAGAGTAAAGCATTTAGTACTCCCCTGAACTACGACTGAATTTGCTACGACATACTTCAACTTCACATGGGTCCTATTATCCCTGAACTCAGTTTTAGTGTATTTTTGTCACTTTTTTTAACTGATGTACCATCTTTTTAGTTGACGTGACAACTTTGATGTGGGCCTCATTTTTATGTAATAAAAGTGTCATGTCAGCATAAAAGGGTGATAAAAATAGGGCAAAATTCAGAAATAGCATATTTATCCTCTTAATTATGAGTTTCATAGCAACAGTTTCATAATTACATAATATAGCAAATTGTATTTTGTATTTTTGCAACTATTGCAACAAAAATACAAATACATATGATTTTTACTGCCCTTATGATCGATATGTATTTTATATTTTACAAATTGTTGCTACAAAAATATAAACACATGTGCTATAAAATGTAATTTGATAAAAAATATTGTTATTTTTTGTAATTTAATACTTAAGTATGTTACTTTATGTATTTTTTCCATAAAAATATGCTAAAATTAAGTTTAGAGATAATAGGACCTATGTAAAGTTGAAATGTGTTGTAACAACTATGGCTATAGTTTGAAGGGGTACTGGATGACTATCTCAATAAAAACCACAAAAAAAATGATAGACTAGACAACACCAATCTAAGAGTGAGGTTCTGTTTGTGTCTATTTGTTTTCTTGTTATTAAATATAATTATTTATTTATCAATAGATGACTTATAATTAACAGACCAAAAAAAAAAAAAAATGATAGACTAGACAACACCAATCTAAGAGTGAGGTTCTGTTTGTGTCTATTTTATTTCTTGTTATTAAATATAATTATTTATTTATCAATAGATGACTTATAATTAACAGAGGTGGTATATTAAAATTATTTTTTTATTTATTGTTTCTTTAAGAGTTGTATCCAGTCAAATATGAATAAATAAATATAAAACACAAAAAATTGATACATTAATATAAGGAAAAATTACACAAATTTCATATTTAAGACATCATATTACAAAATTTTTCTTAATATTTTAAAAAATTATATAAAATCTCGGATTTCATATTTACTAGTGATACATATGCTATATGTATCACTAGTGTATACATATATATACTAGTGATACATATAAATATGTATCACTAGTCAATATGTATCACTGCTTAACGTATGTATCACCAATTCGAAATTCCGGGATAAGATGTAATTAGCAAACTATCCGAAATTTTATGTAATATTGCTGAAACTATCCGGGATTTATGTAAGTTACTCTTAATATAATGCAAACATTGAATATGAGTACATTTTTAATAGAAGAGTACATTTTAATTATAAATAAAAGTATCTGTCAAACTTTCACCTTTGATTGAATGAAACTAAATAATTTTGAATAATAATATCCAAATCAACTTAATTATATCGTTTCAGCAAAGCCTCGTTGTTCTAAACTTAAAAAGAAAATACACAGATGGTGCACCAAACTTAACAAACATTCCTACCGTTGATAAACCAAAGCCTCTCTTATAGCATACATTCAAAAGCCTAGAACAAGTACACCATATCCAACTCCATGGTGATACATATTCCAATAAAATCTGTATTTGTGATCCTTCTTTGGCCTCAGAAATAATGCAAATACCTACAGAATTTTTAAGTGGGTCAATAAAGTTGATGAAAAGAATGGGACATACATCAGGATTCAAATGCAATATAAAAATGAATGAGCTAGGTGATTTATTTTCATATGTTTAGAGGTGGTTGGCGGTCAAAATTATAATGTCTAGAATACAGGCGAAAGGTTGCAAATACCTGGTGAAATAGTCGGGATGAATGAAAGAGGGCCATCACCACTTCTATAGGAAAATAGTTTTAAGTTACATACACTGTTACTTTGGAAAAATAAAATATTACACTATCAGGTCCTCATTACTTGTTATATCTTGTAATCTATCTTATTTTCATGTTAAGATGTATTCACTTGTATGGAGTCTTGTCTGTAGATATATTATTTCAGTGACCTGGCAGTGTAGAAAGTTATTCATACTAAAATATATTTACTTGAACTCTGTAAAAAAAGTTTAAATTACATAATCTTTAACTATAAAGAAAATCTACACTATCAGATCATATTTATCTTATAGCCGGTAACTACTTGTCATGTATTCAAGATTATATATCCACTTTTTATCTTAGCTATAAGTATTTCATATCCATGCCCAGAAAACGATCTTCCCGGTTTCATTTCCACCAGTGAAAGCAGCAGCTCGTTGCAGAGAATACATCCCTTATGGAGTGTAGAAATAGACTTCCATGATAGTTGAGTCACATTGAGGACACTTATACTGAGTCGTAGAAATCCGATGAGCACCTTCGGGCAAGGAGACGAGGCAGTTGCACATGTTGCAGTAGAGCCTCCATTTTGGAGCGCTGACAGGGTCGAGAACAAGTGTACCGCTGCATTCTGGGCAGGGCACAAACGCCTTGTGCAATCACGGAATGTGGACATGTGGGGTGCAGACAGAGGAAGCAAGGCATTCGGACTCCCTTTCCCGACTTGGAAGAATCACCAGTTTTAGGAACGCCAAAATATGCATCGATTCCTTCAAACGGGGGACAGTTGTAGCAATAAAGAGAGAGAGAGGGAACAACTTGCCTTCTGGACCGGGGATGGTACATAGTAACAGCTCGAAATTATCAAGGGGACAAGTAAGCTCCTTGCACAGCTGAAAAAAATAAAAGAACTTCTATGTCTTGCCCAAAAATTCGGGTGAAATCATACACAATAAGAGCTAATTGAAAGAGAAACTGCCAACTTCACAAGTTGCACCATAAAAGGGTGTTATTAATAGTTTCTCCGTTCTAAGTTACAAGGGTCGGAAGTAACTTTATAACAATAAAGCATTTACCTCGACTGTGCCCTTCTGGTGTACATAGTAGACTTCCTCACACATACCACAGAACAGGCTAAGTAGATATGTATTTCATATATCACAAGCATTTGCCACATTTGCTGAGAGATGTCCAGAGTGGAGAAAACTGTACTTAAAATAATGCATCCATGTTTTCAATCTACGTGAAGCCAGACACGAGGTTCAAATGGATAATTAGCATTGAATAATACAAATTAAGCCATCAGCATGTTACAGATTAGGGAAGACTAAAAGCATCATCAATAGTATTCGTTTATCAATATCTTATACCTGCTTAACAAAATAACTGGACTTCCTTCTGAATTGTTCTAGTAAGTGCTGCACAATCATCGAATGATCGGCTTGACCTTTAGCCACCAAAGTGATCTGGTGCTCAATGAAACTTCGTATATCGGGCAAACAGAGATCAGAATCTATGCATTGATACCCTCTTATCAAGCTGACACCCACAGGAGTAGAAATCAATCGCCGCCCAGCTTGTACCTGCAATTAGAATCGGCCAAATACTGAAGTCTAATTTCTAGTAGAAGATTGTTTCACGTCAAAGGAACCATAACAGAAAACGATAGAGAGGACAATCTACAGCAGATAGAATTGGAAAACAATGCATATAGCAAAACCTGGAACATAATTGCGTTCGCATATGTTGTTAATATGCACGGAGATTGACGCATCTGTTCCAATACCATGTTTCTCCATCAAAGAGACCAGCTCACTTTCGCTGCGGTAATAAGGAGGCCAAGTGTTCCCCTAAATTTCCAAGCAAAACCAAACACAGTAAAAGTAAGCTGAAATGGAAAACCTCACAGCAGATACACATACTGTCTTTAAAACATAGGACGAGATTCGCAGATAAGATTTCTGCAAGAAAAACACTTGAGACTGTTTTTGTTTTGCCTATACGTGTCAAATCAATTATTTCGGTTTGCTAAACATGTTTAGTCAATTTCATATTTTCCCTGCTTAGTACACTTACTCTTTTGAGCTGATCAGAAAGAGTCTCTCTACCCCATAAAAACAGGGGTAAGGTTTGAGTAATCCTACCCGCCCCAGGCCCCTCTTGTAGGACTACACTGGCTGTGTTGTTGTTTAAAGAATAAAGTGCCAGGTAAAATTGATCAAAATGGTACTGAGGATTCATATAATCGACCCCGGGATTGAGGTGTAGCTGTTGTCTTTAACCAAATGAATCAATTAATGGATCAATAAATACTACTGAAGTATAAAGACCATCACTTTATTCAAGATGAACAAATGAGAAGTCCATTTGGACAGATTATGTGATACCTCATCTAGATCAACTTTAGGAATCTAGACTTTCTCTCCTACAGCGAACTCAGGAAGATTCTTCTCACTAATAGCCAGCCATGGCATAATAGAGGTGAATCCTTTGACTGTGGCAAGTTGCCCAACGCACTGAAATTGCTCTTTGCCACTTTCAAATTCAACTCTTATCCTGAGAAGATACCCAATTTTACACACGACTTAAATTTCAGCCAGAAATTGAGAATCTTGAAACACAACTAGATTAAAAGTGCCAAGATTTGAACTGTTACAATCCGCTATATTTGGCACTATTGTGCTAGTAACAAGAAAAGAAAAAACACAAAAAGAGGGACTTGAATTGGGTCTAATAATATGAAAACAATAAAAAAGCTGTTTGACATGATATAGGAAGAAACTCAAGTTGTTCGTTAGTTTTAAAGATATGTAAATAAGCCCAAAGCAAGAGGGAGATACTAAGACGTTCATCAAGAAATAAAGATTCGACCTTCTATATTTGCAATCTGGAGAGAGAGTTCCCAGAAAATGCTGGCAGATGTACTGGTACAGTTTCCATGCGTCATTTCCCAAACTAGCTGAACACATTGGAGTAATTGGAGGCTGATCGCCTGCATCAGCTCATGCGTTTGGTTTATTATAACTTTCAGTTAAAAGCTTTTACGCATAATCACCATCTACAGGATTATGCAGCAATGCCCCCAGTGTTCCTCTCAAGTCAAAAGAGGAAGGAGATACCATGCTATCTGTACGTGGATAGCTGGATGAACTGAAAAGAAGAAATAAGCCAAAAAGAAAAAGGATGATCTTGTAAACTTCATTAGAAGTTTCAACAAGTAAAATTTTTCATAATGCCAAACTCATATATGAACCTATCACTACATGCAAAGTCCCATAAGAATTCACTGAAAGAAAACTGCATATTAGGAATTGAACAAAGTGTAAATGAGCACTCTCAAATTGGAGATCCAAAATCCCTGGCTCCCTTGGAAGTCTATCCATTACCTTACTGTGGCCCTAAAATAAAAGAAGGTATCCTTTCGTCCATACATGTTTATCGTACTTGTTCAATGTGATTCACTTTTTAGAATTCAATCCATAAAGATTTTTAAGTTTTCTATAGATAACACTTTTTAACATATAAAACACAAAAGTGTGAAGATGTGAGAGAGGAAAACTGGATAAAACCTTGAGTGTACAGACACGCTCAACCAATTGCTTAGTTAACTGGGGACCAAAGCCCAGTGCACTTGAAGCTACCTGGAATTTGTCAAAAACCAGAACCAGAAGGTTTAATCCAAAGTAAGTGAAAGGAAGATACATTTAAATCATTAAATAAGTCGTGTAATGTCTCAAGGGTTCATAGATTTATTGATTTCTGAGTATGAGGTTTTAGAAAGATTACAAAACATTGGCCCACGTACGTGAAAATCCAAAAGAGGGAACTTCATTTCTTGAACACATTAAGGGGATTAATTAGTTGAAAGTCGAAGGAGGCAACATCACAAACAATAACTCAGGGAAGAAACAGTTTAAGATTACACATGTTCTATACTTGTGTTAAAAGAAAACATTTCTATTTTCATTGGGAGTTTCATGTTAATCAGACAAGCCCTTAGAAATTGCGGATGTAGACGGTAGACCACTTCAAATGTAGATGATTGATTTTTCCTTATTAGTAATGCACGGACGATTAATTAACAGGAAGTGATTATGAATTGAGATGCTACTTAAGATCTGAGTTTTGACACAAGGCAGAAGCATGTCATTTGCCATTAAACTCTGCCGGAACAATTTCTGTAAGGACATAACATTTCAAGACAGCACAATCAGCACAGAGCAGCAGCAGATATGACGATAGGCAGAGCATTTATGAATGTCATTATTGTCAAGCATTTTCTCCAAATGAGACGTAAAAGGTTCAGTTAAAAGAATAAAGGTACAACACAGTGATAGGCAAATAGTAAAAAGTGGAGAGAACCAACGAGATAATAACCCTTGCATCAAGATTTCCATATTTCCGATTGAAATAGATAGTCTGGAAACGTGTACATGCAACTCCAACTTTCAAATCAATCTCTTGACGTGCATCTACAGCCAATGCCTCATCTCTGTTGGGTTAGGCTAGGCAGAATATCTTTTTCGGTAACAGAAGAGAATCGAGCACGGTAGATTCTTCTACCATCGCTTGTGTGAAACCCAGTGCACTCTATAACTGAACCAATAAGTAAGAGCAAGAATAAAGAATTATGACAAAGAAAATTTCCAAAAAGCAGAACTAAAGCAACCTAACAAAGATTCAAAAAGTGGATAATTGGAAGTTCTATCAAGTGATATTGGTGATGTTGAACCCCTTTCAACTTCTTCGTATGTTTACTTTTCATATTTTGAATCCCTTAGTAAAAGATCTAGCTCGGCCACTCTCTCCAACAAATTACAACCATACAAGAAGTGTAAAAAATCACTTCTCAATAAATAAAAGTTCACATCGGAAACAAAACTATAGGTAATGTTGAACCCCCTTCAACTTCTTCGTATGTTTACTTTTCAAATACTAAACCCCTTGGTGAAAATCACAGCTCGGCCACGGTATCCAACAACTTAAAAGCATGCATACAAGAAGTGTAAAGGAACATTTACCCCCATCGACTTCTTAGTGTTCAAAAATTCACATCAGAAACAAAACTGAAACAAGAACAACATAGAATTGGTAATGTTGAACCCCCATCGACTTCTTTGTATGTTTACTTTTCAAATTCTAAACCCCTTGGTGAACCACTGTATCCACCAACTTACAACCATACAACAAGTGTATAAAAAAAAAATCATTTCTTTATAAACAAGTTCACATCAGAAACAAAACAGAACCAAGAATTTTTGGAGCCATTTTTTGTTGAAAATTTCTCAACTTTGGAGTATTTTAGCTTACCTTTGCGCCAAAGGATCCTTAATAATCTCACATAGAATATTAGCCGTATGATCTTGAAGAAGATATCTGAGCCGTAGCTTTTATATTCTTGCTAATTTTTGGAGGAGAAAAAACTCAATATGTATATATAAAAAGAGGGGCATAATCTTTCAACTTGACATCAAATTATATCTGTAATCTTTAACTTTTGGTGTATATAAATAAACACTTAAAATTGTATCAAATTGAACAATTAGATAAATGTCTTATGTGGCCAATTCTTGTCTTACATGGAATCCTATATGTATTATGCCGCATAAAATGTATGTGTTTACTTGTTTAACTTTATACGAGTTTAAGTACTTACTTGCACACCCAAAGTTGAAGATCATAGATATAATTTAAAATCAAGTTAAAAGAGCATGTTTATGTGTTATGCATTTAAAAAAATTTATGTGATTTCTTATATGTAGGTAAAAATAGAATTAATAATTTAAATTTTCATATCTAATCAAACGGGCATTAACATTTTTATGTTATTTCGTTAAATTAATTTTATAATATAAATGTCACACAATATATTTGGTGTAATCTCGCACCAAATATAGAGTAAGTAGTCCTTACCCCACCTTTGGATAGCTTATTCGATAAACCCTTAAAAGGACACATATAGTAAAAAAAAAAAAAAAAAAAAAAAGGAAAAGTTATGACAAAATGCTATGGAAAACATGAAAAAGCATATTGAAAAAAAACAACAACTACAATAAAATAGTATGATAAATGAAATGCAAGAGACACTATATAATAATAGAAATCGGACGATGCAAAATTATCGAAGAAGTACGACTATTGGTCTAAAAAAATAAGTGAGGCAACGTTCTGCTATCTTTTAACCTTTTAATCTAATTTTAAAAATCAAACATGAAAATTGAACAAACTCGCACACCTAAAAGTGATGTATAACAATTTCAATATCGGATTAGGCCGAGCTTACTCCTAGGGATCAGAGTTGGGATGAAAATCGAGTGTTCAACCCAATCTCCTAATCCGATTAGGTTATGATCTTTTGAGTTTTTCTTAGTTAACTTAGTTGGGATCAAATTATGCCACATAACAAATAATAATTATTTTTCACTATATTATTCCCATGAATAAACTTCGAGAATAATCATTCATAGTAGTTAAATTAAAATAAATATTTTTAGTAAGAGAATTAATTAAAATAAAATGGAGGGAGAAAACCTACCCACCCAAACCCTTATTGGATAAACTAGTTTAAGATATGTGTGTTGCACGTGTATCAAATCGCTAATTAAAAATAATCGAAAATATCACCAAAATAAACTAAGGATGGTATAAGTTCAACAATGTTATTATGATGGAATAGTTAAAGTCAATTTTTGCTAGACCAACTTTAAGCATTTAAATTTAATTAATTAAACAAGAGAAAAGTAAAAGTAGTATGCCCCGTACATGCAATAGCACACCAATTTGGCCTGGAAATGACCCGTACACGCCGTTTCACTCGTTTGACCATCCAAATGGCCCCGCCCACCACAATGGCCCACAATCTACTGCTCCCCAGCCTCTTTGGGATCACTAAGTCAATTTTTGGCCCATTTCATGCTCGGATCCCAAGCACACCCTCGAAATCGTAGGCTATAGCATACTGATTTGGCTCGAAAATAGTTCGTTCGCGTCGTTTTGCCTGTTTGATCACCCAAACGGCTCTGCCTACCCCAATAGACCACACTCCCCCGCTCCCAGCTCTCTTGGGAGCACCAGGTGGATTTTCGTCCAATTTCACACTCGAACCCCAGGCACACCCCCGGAATCGTGGGTAATAGCACTTCAATTTGGCTCGAAAATAGCCCATCTGCGCCGTTTCGCCTGTTTAACCACCTAAACGACACTGCCTACTCCAATGTCCCATACTTCCCCGCTTCCCATCCTCCATAGGAGCACCAGGTCGATTTTTGACCTATTTCACACCCGGACCTCGGGTATACCCCTGGAACCGTGGGTTATAACATATCGATTTGCCCGAAAACTGCTCGTTCGCACCGTTTCTACAGTTTAACCACCCAAATGGTCCCGCCCACCCTAATGACCCACACTCCACCGCTCCTCAGCCTTTCTAGGATAACTAGGTCAATTTTCGACCAATTTCACTCTTGAACCCCTGGCACACCCTAAGAATCATGGGCTATAATAAATCGATTTGGCCCAAAAATGGCCCATTTCTGTCGTTTCGTGCAGTTTTGCTCGTTTGACCACCCAAACGGTCCTGCCCACCCTAATGGCCCACATTTTCTTGCTCATCAGCTTCATTGGGAGCACGAGGTTGATTTTTGACCCATGTTACGCTCGGATCTCAGGCACACCCCCGGAATCATGGGTTATAGCACACCAATTTGGCCCGAAAATGACTTATTTGCATTGTTTCATCCGTTTAACCACCCAAACACCCCCCTCTAATATCCCATACTCCCTTGTTCCTAGTCTCTATGGGAGCTCCAGGTCGATTTTTGGCCCATTTCACGCCCTAACCTCATGCACACCCCCAAAACCGTGGGCTATAGAACACTGATTTAGCTCAAAAATGGCTTGTTCACGCCATTTCGCCTGTTTGATCAACCAAACGGCCCCGCCCACTACAATGGCGCATATGTCCCTCCTCCTCAACCTCCTTAGGAGCACTAGGTCAATTTTTGGCCTATTTCATGTTCGGACCCAGGCACACCCTCGAAATTGTGGCCCCAAAAATGGCTCGTTCGAGCCGTTTCGCCTGTTTGACCACCCAAACAGCCCCGCCCACCACAATGGCCCATACTCTCCCGCTCTTCAGCCTTTCTAGGAGCACCAGGTTAATTTTTGATCCATTACATGCTTGGACCCTGAGCACACCCCAGAACCGTGGGCTATGGCATACTGATTTGGCCTGAAAATGGCCCGTTTGTGTCGTTTTGCATGTTTGACCAACCAAACAGCCCATCCCAACATAATGGCCCACACTCTCCTGCTCTTTGCCCTCCCTAGGAGCACCAAGTCAATTTTCAGCCTATTTCACACTCAGAACCCCGAGCATACCCCTGAAAATTGTGGGCTATAGCACACAATTTTTCCCAAAAATGGCCCATTTGTGCCGTTTTGACCGTTTGACTACCCAAACGGCGACACACACCCAAATGGACAATATTTCCCCACTCCCTGAGAGCACCTGGTTGATTTTCAGCCTATTTCATTCTGGACCCAGGGCACACCCCCAGAGTCGTGGACAATAGCACACCAATTTGGCCTAAAAATGGCTCGTTCATGTCGTTTTGCTAGATTGACCACCCAAACAACCTCACCTGCCCCAATTTCCCACACACTCCTACTCTTCAGCCTCTTTGGGAACACCACATTATTTTTCAACCCATTTCACGCCCGAACCCCAAGCATACCCTCGAAATTGTGGGCTATAACATACCAATTTAGCACGAAAATAGCTCGTTTGCGTTGTTTCACTCGTCTGACGTTTCAAACAGCGCTGCCCACGCCAATGGCTCACTCTCCCTTGCTCCCCAACTTCCCTGGGAGCACCAGGTCACTTTTTGGCCCATTTCACGCTCGAATCCTGAGCACACCCTAGAAGCGTGGGCATAACACACCGATTTGGTCTAAAAATAGCCCGTTCGTGCCGTGTCACCCATTTGACCTTCAAAATGGGCCAGCCCACCCCAATGGCCCACACCCTCCAGCTCCCTCACCTCTTTGAGAGCATCAGGTCAATTTTTGGCCTATTTCATGCGCGGACCCAAGGCACACCCCCAGAACCGTGGGCAATAGCACACTGAATTGGCCTAAAATAGCCTGTCCATGCCGTTTTGCTCGTTTGACCACCCAAACGGCCCCACCAGCCCCAATGGCCCACACTCCCCTACTCCCAGCCTCCCTTGGAACACTAGGTTGATTTTTGACTATTTTACGCCCAGACCCTGGGCATACTCCCAGAACCATGGGATATAGCACATCGATTTGGCTCAAGAAAATGGCTCGTACACGTTATTTCACTCATTTTATCACCTAAATGGACCAATGGCCAATACTTACCAGCCCCTCAGTCTCCCTAGGAGCACCGGATCAATTTTCAGTCTATTTCACGCTCAAACCCCAGGTACACCTCCGAAAACGTGGACTATAGTATATCAATTTGGCCTGAAAATAGCCTGTTCTCTTAGTTTAGAATTTTTGACCACCCAAACGGCCCCGCCCACCCTAATGGCCCCCAATCCCCAGCCTTTCTGGGAGCACCAGGTTGATTTTCAATAAATTTCATGCCCGAACCTCGGTTACACCCTTGGGACCATGGGCAATAGCACACCGGTTCGGCCTGAAATAGAATATTCGAGTTATTTTGCCCCTTTGACCACCTAAATGGCCCCGCCCACTCCAATGGCCTACATTTCCCTGTATCCGAGCCTCTCTGAGAGCACCAGGTTAATTTTGGCCCATTTCACGCCTGGACCCCGGGTACACCCCCAAAAACATTGGCTAAAACATATCAATATGGCCTGAAAATAGCCCGTTTGACTATCCAAACTGCTCCGCCCACCCCAATAGCCCACACTCCCCCACTCCCTAGCCTTTCTAGGAGCACCAGGTTAATTTTTTGCCCATTTTACACCCGCACCCAGGGCACAGCCTCGGAACCATGGGCTATAACACATCGATTTTACTCAAAAATAGTTGTTTAGCATCGTTTCGCCCATTTAACCATTCAAATGGCCCTGCCCACCCTAATGGCCTATACTCCCCCGCTCCCCAGCTTTCCTAGGAGTAACAAGTCAATTTTTGGCCCATTTCATGCCTGGATCCGAGAACACCTCCTAAACTATGGCTATGTGTAATACCCCGAGAATTTTTTCGTTGAAATTTTATGCGTAAACGTGTTGGGTTCTATCTTCTAGAATGAACTATAAATTTTTCATGCAGAATGTCTTAGATTATGACCCATCATTGCGTAGAGTATCGAATAATCTTTCCAACGATATGTGGATCGTCTAAAATAGACACCCGAGCGACGAGTTATGAACATTTCGATCGAACCGTGAATAGTAGTGAACAGTAAAACGTACAGGAAAAAAAGTACTGAGGCCTGGCGTATTTTTGCTCCAACTTTAAATGATCATAACTTATTGTACATAATGATCTGGGTGATCTAATATATATCAACGGAAAGCTCTGCAAGTCCTCTTTCCGATGAAATTGGTTTCATCCAATTTGTCTATCGTAGCAAAAAGTTATGGTCGATCTACTTCAGCCTATCAAAAAGGAATTTTTAGGTCAATTTCAAACGATCATAACTCCTCGTACACAATGATCTGGGTGAGATACTATATATCAACGGAAATATATGAGAGTGCTCTTTCTAATGAAATTGGTTTCATCTAATTTGAATATCGGAGTAAAACGTTATGGTTGATCTACTTCAGATTATCAAAACAGTCCACCAAAGGACAGACTCGAAAATTATTTGATTTTTTAGGGGAATTTTGGCCATTCCCCCTCACCCAAAATCCGTCCAAACCCTATATAAAAGCCTATTAGAAGCAGTATATGTTATATTTCATTACATTCCCTTAAAAAGAAAACCCTAAGCTCCTACATCCAACTTTAAGAACCTCCAAAGTTCACCATTAATTCTGCAAATTTATTCAAGATTCCAAGTTCCTAGTTCAAGAACTTCAAGAACCTCCAAAGTTCACTATTAATTCTGCAAATTTATTCAAGATTCCAAGTTCCTAGTTCAAGAACTCCAAGAACCATCATTCAAAGGCAAGATTAACATCTCAAAAATGAGTATCGATTTAAAGTTCATCATTCAAGATATGTGGGGGGGGTTTCAACAAGAACTCTCTTTCGTTCTTGTGCCCAAAAGTAATTTTCTTTACAAAGGCATGATTTTTATTTGATTTTTTATGAATTTGAAGCATGAACCCATATCTTATGATGATTATTATGAAATCTTGATGTTTATGATTTTGAAAGATGAATTTACATGTGTGGTGATATAAAGCATGGATCTTGAACGATATTTATCATGATTTTGATATTTGGGTCGTGAATCCCCATTGGAAATTGTGTTTTTTTTGAGAAAGTGTGTGTTATAAGCACGTTGATGTTGAATATTTGAGATATTTTGAATGATTTGACCTTTTGGTCTTAATGGAGTTGTTTTGAACTCGAGTGTGAAAGAAATCCACAACGTGGTTGATTTTGATAGATGGGAAGCATGATGACTCCCGATGTATATTTATATATTACTGAAATTGTTTTGTTGTGGATTGTCTTTGAAATGATCTGAGCTAAGTACGGGAGAAATCTTTAGCACCGAGTGAGAGGTATAAAGCGACCTTACTTCCCTAGAACTACGTGCCCCCGTAGGAGTGAGCCTGAGGCTGATTTATATAGTGATCACTAGTTTGTGTGGATTTGATATCGATAGTCCTACTCCGATGGCAAGGATAGGACGGCTCTCCCTAATGTGGGTTGTACGTTGAACTCCATGTAGCTCACATAGTTTATGTCGGTTATAGGATATCCCAGTGTGTGTGTGTTTCCTTGTATCTATGGTGAACGGTGAAGTGATTTGAAAGTGGAATTGTGAAAGTTATTCTTTCGAAAGATTTAAATGATATTTACACTATGAGAATTGATATTCTTGATGAACTAAAAGTGATTGACAAATTATATTATGACTCGCATGTGTTATTATACTTATTTTATCCTCTCATGATTATGATGATTTTCTTCGGGCTATGTGAGTCTTTCATACATCCTGCATATTTCTTATAAATATTTGTGATGATGATGTTTATACAACTGCATACACCCCCATATACTCGGTTCCTTTCCATGGTACTGACCCACATCTTTGAATGTGGGCTGCATTTTCTCAAAATGTAGGTTCAGGTGCTCAGTTCCAGGTTCGACAGTGATTCTTTGGGCACGCTGTTCTACATCCTCTGTTGTGGTGAGTCCTCATGTTCTGAGGACGTGATGTCTGATGTTGGTTTCACGGAATTGTTTATATTTGATAACTGAGTATGAGTCAGTTGGGACATGTCTCAATGGCTCGCTGGTTTTATTGATTTTCTTAGAGGCTTGTCAGACTAGTATAGATATTGGGAGTTGACTAATAAGTCGTATTTTGTTATCTTTCTAAAATTCTTTTATTCTTGGATGATGATTACTCTGTTGATATTTGAGAGTTATTTATGAAAACCCCATTGATTTGTGTTGAACTGAATGAAAATGGCTCAAAGGGTTAGCTTGGGGCTACTCATAGCCTCAAGCACCGCGTGACGCTCCGGGACCCGTTTTTGGGGCGTTACACTATGGCACACTAATTTGGCTAGAAAATGGCCCGTTCGCGTTGTTTAATCCGTTTGACCACCCAAACGGCTCTTCCCACTCTAATAGCCCATATTTTCCCACTCCCCAGCCTCCCTGGGAGCACCAGGTTAATTTTTAACATATTTCACTCCCAGACCCCAAGCACACCCCCGAAACCGTAGGCTATAGCTCACCAATTTATCCCAAAAATGGCTCGTTTGCGCCTGTTTGCTTGTTTGACCACCTAAATGGCCCCACCTACCCCAATGGCCGACATTCTCCTGCTCCCAGCCTTCCTCGGAGCACTAGGTCAATTTTTGAACCATTACACTCCCGAACCCAGGGCACACCCCCGAAATCGTGGGCTATAGCATACTGATTTGGCACGAAAAATGCCCGTTTGCACCATTTCTCCCGTTTGACTACCCAAATTTCCCCGCCTACGCTAATGAACCACACTTCCCCGCCCCAGCCTCCCTAGGAGAACAAGGTCAATTTTTAGCTCATTTTGCGGTCGGGCCCTGGGCACGCCCCCGAAATCGTGGGCTATAACACTTCGAATTGGCTCGAAAATGGCCCGTTTGCTATTTCGCCTATTTGACAACCCAAGCGACCCCGCCTATCCCAATGTCCCATATTCCCCAGTTCCAGTCTCCCTGAGAGCACCAGGTCGATTTTTGGCCCATTTCACGCTAGGACCCACGGAAACCCCCTTCCCCTGAAACCGTGGGCTATAATATACCATTTATCTCGAAAATAGCTTGTTCACATTATTTCGCCTGTTTGACCAACCAAACGGGCACACCAATAGCTCACAATCCCTGCTCCTCAGCCTTCTTGGGAGCACCAAGTCAATTTTTGGCCCATTTCACGATCGGACGAAGGCACACCCCGAAATTATGGGCTATAGCACACTGATTTGTCTTGAAAACTGCCCGTTCGTTCTGTTTTGCCTGTTTGACCACCCAAAAATCCTCGCCCACTCTCCATCGTTCTCTAGCCTCCCTAGTAGCACCAGGTCAATTTTTGGTCTATTTCATGCTCGGACCCCGGGAACATGCCCATAACTGTGGGCTATGGCATCGAGTTGACCTGAAGATGGCCCATTAGTGCCGTTTTGTACGTTTGACCAACAAAATGGACCCTCCCACCCTAATGGGCCACACTCTCCCGCTCTCTATCCTTCCGGAGCACCAGGTCAATTTTTGGCCCATTTCATACCCAGAACCTCAGGCACACCCCAGGAACCGTGGGCTATAGCACACAGATTAGGCCCAAAAATTGCTCGTTTTGCATTATTTTGACCATTTAACCACTCAAACGGCCTCGCCCACCCAAATAGCTCACACTCCCCTGCTCCTCCGCCTTCCTGAGAGTACTAGGTTGATTTTTGACCTATTTCACTCCCGAACCCAGGGCCCACCCCGGAACCGTGGGCAACAACACAACGATTTAGCCTAAAAATGGCCCGTTCATATCGTTTTGCATGTTTGACCACTAAAATGGCCCTACCCGCCCTAATGACTCACACTTTCCTGCTCCTCAGCCTCCCAGGGAGCACCAAGTCAATTTTTGGCTTATTTTCATGCTTGGATGCCGGGTACACCCCTAGAACCGTGGACTATAACACACCGATTTGGCCCGAAAATGGCTCGTTCTCATTGTTTTGCCTTTTTGACCACCCAAACGGCACCGCCTACCCCAATGACCTATTCTACCCTATTTCCCAGCCTCCCTAAGAGTACTAGGTCAATTTTTGACCCATTTTATTTCTGGATCCCAGGCACACCCCCGAACCGTAGGCACAACACACCAATTCGGGCTGAAAATGGCCCATTTACACCGTTTTACCCTTTTAACCACCCAAGAAGCCCCGCCCACCCCAATGGCTCACACTCCTTCGCTCTCAACCTCCTTTGGAGCACTAGGTCGATTTTCGGCCTATTTCACTCTCGGTTCCTAGGCACACCCTGAAACCGTGGGCTATAGCACTCCAATTTAGCCCAAAAATTGCTTGTTCACATCATTTTTCCCATTTGACCACCCAAACGACCCCGTCTACCCCAATGGCCCATACTTCCCCGCTCCCCAGCCTCCCTGTGAGCACTAGGTCGATTTTTGGCCCGTTATACATCGGGACACCAGGCACAATCCCAAAACTATGAGCTATAGCACACTCCTCCACTCTCCAGCCTCTCTGGGAGAACAGTCGATTTTGGGCCTATTTCACATTCGTATCCCGAACACCCCCCAGAATCATTGGCTATAACACATTGATATGACCTAAAAATAGCCTGCTCGCACCGTTTCTCCTGTTTGACCACCCAAATGGGTATTTAAGTGAGTATTTTTATCTTCGGCCAAAAAAATCTTATTAACATGTGTAATGCTATTCACTTTAAATAAAATTGATAGATGTAAACATAGTAGAACAACATGTAAACTATGTAAATCAACCTGTACACGGTAAAAAGCAGTAAGTCGAGTCTCACGCCGTCGCTCTATTATCTTTATACTTATCTCGTTGAATTATTGGTGTTGATATCAAAAACTCTTAACATGTCATGATATTATTTAAAATTTTATTTGACATAGTTTTCAAGTATATAAATTTTATTTAAAATTACTTAAAGATTTCAACAAAATTAAAATGTTTGACTCTCAAAATTCTATTTTTGTCACATATATCGAGGACGTAGTATTAAAAGTTAGATATTTTTCTTAAAAAATGTATTTATAAAATTAAAGTTATATTTGAAAAAAAATAATACTATTGAAATGTGGTACTTGAAAAAGAGTAGTATCAGAAATTAAGTAAAACAATGTATTTGAAAATGCAAGGTTATGTTTGGACATGCTTTTAACTTTTTAAAAAAATTAAAATTTTGAGATTGAAAAATATTTTGTTCTTGAAACATAGTTTAGACTGATCAAAATCAATTTTTCAAATTTGAAAAATGCGTCTTCAAAAAAAAAAAAGCAATATGGTGTAGCTCTCGTTGTGTGCATGTTTCGGAAAAGAAAAGAATCCCACCACAAAAGTCTATTGTACACAGTCTATATGCATCTACCTTTCTTATTACATGCATATAATTTATGGTGGAGGGACTAAATTGCAGTTGATCCCGATGTTTCAACCATTAATTAATTGAGTCTATATTAGAAAATCGTTAATGTATGATATAATCATTAAAATTTAGGTTGCCAAAATTAAAGGATGGGTTTAATTAGTGTTAAGGATTATGAGCATTGTCTCAAATCAAGCACAAGTCCACTTTCATAGTTTCATAGGACTCTTGAAGCCACTAAATTTGTAGTTATCTCAATTCTCAATCAATCACAAAATATAAAGCTTGATTTGATCATACACTTTGAAATTGAAATTTAAAAATTTGAAGTTGTGTTTAGACTTTGGACATGCGTTTTATTTGAAAAAAAAAATTGTGAGTAAAAGTCATAAAACTATCAAATGTGCAAAGTTTATGGTCAAATAGATACCCCCTCATTTTCAAAATACTTGTCATAATTTTCTTTGCGAGAGTTAAACCATATAAACTTTAACCAATATTTTAAGGTACATTTTTTTATTGTGTTGATATGAAAAAAACAACAATTTACAGTATTTTCGTGTAGCGTTTGATCCTTCTTGATCCTCTTCATCAGACTCAAATTCTTCGGACCCTTCTTGATCCACTTCATCAAAGTCAGTATGTTCAAACTCATGTTGTTCAGACTCCGATTCAGATTCAGACTCATGCAGAATCTGTTTCCTCAGACTCAGATTCTTCGAACCCTTCTTGATCCTCTTTATCAGAGTCAGCATGTTCGGACTCATTGTCACGACCCGATTTCTTAATTCATGATGGCGCCTACTTCAATCCATCAGTAGGCAAGCCGAGCCATAGTCCGGAATGATAAGTAACGGGCTAATATGCAGAGACCAAATAAAGGATTATGTATAATAATAATAATAAGTAAAAAATAAGAAAGGAGCATATATATATATATATATAACGAGACGAGGAAAAAGGACCAACTTACAATGAATCCCTCCCAAGACCTGATAAGGTCAGTACTAGAGCCGCTACTAAAACGGTACCTAGAGTACTAGACAAAAAATATAAAATGTACAAAATATACACAAGCAGTCTCGAGTACAAAAAACTAACTGGAATAGATAGAAGAGGATCATCCTCGGACGACAACAAGCTCACCCTGCTCTGAATCAGTGATGGAAGGTAGGAACCACGTCAACGTCGACTGCTAGTGCCCGAATCTGCATCAGAAAAAAGATGCAGAAGTGTAGTATATGTACCAAAAACCGCGGGTACTCAGTAGACATCATCGGTCAACTGAACTCAATACAGAAAAAGTATAACTACAATACGAGGGCGTAATCTGAGTCATTAGTAGATAGGGATGGAAAGGTAAACAACTATCAAGCTACGCAACGGCTGTAAAGGAATAAACTTATGTGATACCGAAAAATAATAATGCAGTAATAATAGATAAATCAAACATAACCTAACTGGGCCCCCATAAGCCCACTAGGCACACTGAAGAAGACAATTAACCCATCCGTACCCCCATAAGCCGATAGGACACACAAGTAATGAAAATATACATAAATAGTCTATAACTGCGATGATCCCCATCAATCATAATAGTTTTCCAGATGTGCACCGGACTTGAACCGGATCTCATAGTAACCATAATAACCATTTGCCGGACTCGAATCGGAACTCATAATAACCATAATAATCATTTGCCGGACTCGAACTGGAACTCATAATAACCAAAATAATCATTTGCCGGACTCGAACTGGAACTCATAATAACCAAAATAATCATTTGTCAGACTCGAATCGGAGCTCATAGTAACCATAATAATCATTTGCTGGACTCGAACCGAAACTCATAGTAACCATAATCACCGGAAATAATAAAATTCACACCATATCATAACAATGTCAATGTCTAAATAATCATCCGTTAATCTTAATTAAAAAGGAATAAATTCAAGGTTTCGCAATTTAATATATATATATATATATATATATATATATATATATATATATATATATATATATGTCTATATTATCATATGCTTATTATATACTCTTATACATATATACTTTTCAAATAATTATATATGTATACATGTTTCATATAACTATTTCTAAAGGTACATTGAAGGATGATTAAGAGAAGCAATTATATAACTACACAGAACCAACTTCATTCTTGTCAGCATTAGACGACATTCCTGATAAGCCATCACGATTGTGATAGCCTATCATGGATGTCGTCAGCTCTTATCAGAACCCATTTTTTATTTTAACTAAGTGTTTGGTCCCCATTATTGCTCAAGATTCACTTGAATTCGCATTGTGAGCTATCTTTTCAAACCTTGGGCTTGCACAACAAACTCTAGGTGCGATTTTAGTTCCTTTCCAAGTTGAACTTGGTTCAAGCATCTTGGGGACTTGGGTTATCAATCATTCATCATTCACCACAAGAAAAGAAGAGTTAGAGTAGAGTATACCTGATGGAGCTCTGAAACTAAAGTCACGCACAAGAGGAAGTATGAAAGAGGAAGATTTTCTTGATTTTAAAGTGCAAACCACACACAAAAGAAACTTGTTTTGTTGGAGTGTTTTCCAAAGTGTAGGAAATACTCTAACTAAGGAAAGAAATAAACTAAAGAAAAAGAATTAAAAAGTAGTGGAAATTTGAAAATGTTTCGCTATTGGGCCAGGTCTGATCTGATTCAATTTAGGCCCAGATTTCAGCTTTTAAGGCTTTAGGGTGACGACGGTCTATGACGGCTTGTCATGAGTGTGATAGTCTATCACGAATGTCGTCACCCTTAAGCAGAGAATTCCCCAAGCCTGGTCTAACTGACGATAATCGTGATAGCTTGTCATAGTTGTGACGGCTTGTCATGGATAACGTCATGACCTTTCAGCTGACCTTCTCATTTTTCCACCTTCCCTGTACTAAATCCTAATTGTAAAAATAAAAACACTTGCTTAAACATAAAAAAACACTTTGAGTTGCCTCCCATTAGCGTATGATTTACTGTCGCCGCACGACTGGGCTATCTCGACTACTCAGACTTCACCAAGATAATCTGTTGATATCCCTTTTCCGTCATCATAGAAGACGTCATCGATTGAGAAGACATTCATATCTTTTTATTGTGACATGGGTTGATGTATTTTGAATTTTGCTTCTCTTTTACCGAGCCTAAACTTAAGCTCATTCAACTCCATGTCAACTATTACTCTTTTTGTTGCTAAGAATGGCCTTCCTAAGATAATGGGCACCTCGAAGTCCACATCACAATCCAATACCATAAAATCAGCAGGAAGAATAAAGTCTGCTACTTTCACCAGCACATCATGTAAGATTCCAACAGGCCATTTTATCGACCTATCTGCCATTACCATTCGCATGTTAGTGGGTGTCGGATCTTCTAAATCGAGCTTCCAAAATACAGCCAGTGGCATCAGATTAACGCTGGCCCCCAAATCACATAATACGTTTGCAACATCCAGAGACCCAACTTTGCACGGAATAGTGAACGCTCCTGGGTCAGCCTTCTTTTGCACTAAGAATCGTGTGGAAACCATACTACAATGGTAGAGATTGTCCACCTGCTCACTGTTGACCTTTCTCTTCTTTGTGACAAGGTCTTTCATGAACTTCGCATAGCCTGGCATTTGCTCAAGTGCCTCAATCAAAGGCACATTAATTATCAATTACTTGAGCATTGCCAGGAACTTGCTGAATTTTGCATCATCAACTTTTTTCTTCAATCATTAAGGAAAGAGAGGTGGTGGTCTAGGGATAGTTTTTAACACCACTTCCTCTTTCTTCTCTTTTTCTTTCTCCGAAATATCAACAGAACGATCCAGCTTCTCAGACTCCGATGGACTACTTTCTTCAGATTCATCAACAATTACCACATCTTCTACAGATTTGCCGACAAAAGGGCCAAGTAACACCTTACCACTCCAAGTGGTAATTGCCATACATGAGCCATCATTCCACGGATTCTGAACCGTATCACTAGGTAAAGTACTATTTTTTTCTCTGGTTCAGTGTAGCAGAAAGTTGGCTCATCTGCTGCTCCAACTGCTTAATAGAAGCAGAGTGTGAGCTAACCAACTAACTGAGGGTAGAGAATTCACTCTTCATAGTAGTTACCCCTGAGTTGGTAGCTTCAACTCCCTTCAACAACTTTTCCATCATGTCCTCCATGGAAATCTTACCAGAGCTAGTTGTTGCAGCATCCCGACTTCCAGGAGGAACATCTAAACTACTCATGTCGTTATTGCTTTTCTAGTTTCCATGCTCCCTATCTTTATAATCAGGTTTATCATAAAAGTTCCGACCTTGGTTCCCTTGGCTATTGCCTTGGAAATTCCCCTGATTACTCACATAGTTTGCCTCCGCATCAGCATTCGTAGCAACAGTACCCTAAGATTCCACAGCCTTAACCATTTCGATCTTGCCTGACATCAAGTGCTTGGTCAGCAAGTCCATCCGTATCTTTAAGTGGGCCATGTCCTCGTCTCGTTCCTCATTTCTTCTGCATTGTTCCGCAGTCATACCACCAGAAACAGTCGGGCTAGCCACCACAAAATCCCTGGTGTGACAAGCCCGAATCTACTTGATCATTCTATTCAGCATGTCTGAAGCATCTAGAAAAAAGAGGTTAATGAACGAACCACCTGCAGCGTTGTCTACAATTGGCTTTGTCACAGAGTTGAAAACACTGTACAAAGTATCCATCAAGTGCAAGTTCAAAATATTATGGTTCGGACATTGAGCTAGTTTCTTCTTAAATCTCTCCTAGGTTTCGTGCAATGCTTCAGTAGGGAGTTGCCTAAAGTTACTGATTTCGTCCCTCAACTGTACCCTCTTGGAGAGTGGAAAGAACTATTCTAGGAATGCCTCTTTCAACTGTCTCCAGTTGGTTATAGAATCGAGCTCTAGGTCATTTAACCACATTGTTGCCTCTCCAGATAGAGACAATGGAAATAACCTCAACCGGATCGCATTCTGGCTCATTCCCAGATTGTCAAAAGATTTGCAGATAGTGATAAAGTTCACCAAATGCATGTTCGGATCATCACCAGGCAAGCCTCCAAAAAACCCCTTCAGATTCAAGAGTTGGATCATGGTACTTGTTATACTGAATTTTGCACTCGGTGCCAACAGTGGAGGGATGACCGAACCCGTTGCACCTGCTCCATCCATACCTTCATTATCTTCATCAGCCTTGTATTGAACAGGCTATTGACCATACCTTCCTCTGACTGGACGGTTTCTATTGATAATTCGTTGCACTGGTGCAGCAATTTGCTCAGCATACCTTGGGTTTTGAGGATTCAGTAATTCCTCATCACCCAAGTCTTCATGATCAGGGTTCTGGTGACATACTTGTTGACCTAAATTCTGTACGTTCACCTGACCGCTAGCCAAATCGGCTAGTCTTTTCGCCTCCTATTGTTCAGCCATTCTCCCGATCAGCTGAGGTTTCGGATTAATTGGTAATAATGATTCTCCGAAACTTCTTGTTTTTGGCATAAACAACAAGGAACCTGCAATAGACAAAAACAACAAATAAACGTAAATCAAGGAAACTTAACTAACAACAAATTAGCGCACACAAACTTTCAGTTTACAACTGTATTCCTCGGCAATGGCGCCATTTTTTATAACGCTCAAATTACACTCTTGAATGGATGTAAGCGATCATTGTCAATATAAAATCCAACTAGGTTGGGGTCGAATCCCACAGGAAATAAGGTGTGAACTTAAGTTATTTACAATTTAATTCACTGGTAGTTTACTGTTTCCTGAAATGGAGGTTTAAGTTTCGCAAATAATTGTTTGCCACTTTGAATTTGATGTTTGTAACCAAAATTTTATGAAATAACTAGGATTATGTTCACCAGGGTTTACGGTGCATGTTAGATGCTAAAATTAACTCAAGATTCTCACGGTAGTACGGATGACAAGCTATCTTTATCGATGATATACTCAAATGTCTCCCGACCTATTCAAGCGTCTAATTTCCTAATCTTCTCAGACTGAGGGAATCGCTACTCACTGTCCAGATTTTACCTCGGGTTAATCAACCTTGTTACAGCGCTGATTATTAAACGAAGCCTTTCTGAGTCCCTCTTGATAATTCACTTCCTACTGTTTATGACTCCTTTCTCAAGCAAACCAAAGTAGGTACGCCTATTGTTTGCAACCAACAGACGTAAATTATAATCTCGGAATTACCAAGAAATCCTAACACCTATTAAACCTTGAGTATTTAACACCTTATCATGACCTAACCCTAGATCCCATAATCCAGGTTAAAGGTGTTTAGCCACTCATGATGCATGAAATAAGCACACAATTTGAATTCATAACTGAAAGAATTAACTTACAATAATGAAGGAAATCAAAAGTGTACTTTGAATTGAATCACAAGGCAAAACTCCAAAATATTGGTCTTAGAGAGAGAGAGAGAAATCGTCTATTGTATCTTGTAGGATATTTCAATTCCTAATAGAAAACCCTAAAACAAGACTTTAAATAGTCAACCCTAAATAACGAAATAAAATTAAAGTTTCAGATTATTCTCGGAATAGATGACGGAGCCCGTGACGGCCTATCCGGAGTTTGACGGCCTGTCACAGACGTCGTCAGCTTCTCTGCAAGTTTAGCTTCTTCTGCCTATGGCTGACGATGATGGTGATGCTTTGTCATCATCTTGACGGCGTGTCATGAAGGTCGTCACAAAACTTTCTGCAACTCCCATCTTCTGTTTAAGGTTGACGGCATCCTTGACAGCCTATCACTAGGCTAACGACGTGTCATGGATGTCGTCATCCACACTTAGCTCTTTATTTGCTTCCGATTTCATGAATTTTTCTTTCTCTATTGGTGGTTCTCCTTCTTCTCTACTTTTACTGCAAAATCAAAGTAAACTAATAAAAAAGGACTAAAGTTGCTCAAGACTTTGCAATTATTTAGAGTTAAAAGCTTCAAATGTGTTAGCATGGGCTCACACATCACTAGTCATGGATATTCTTGGTAAATATGAGGCTCAATCAGGACAAATGATTAATAAAGAGAAGAGTGTATTTCTGATTTACCATAAGATAACGCAAACTTATATTAGAGAAGTGAAAGAATGTATTGGTTTTACGAGAGGCAAATTCCCTTTGATTTATTTAGGATGTCCCATTGGACATGCAAAAAAAAAAGATGCATTTTTCAAATTTGATGAAGAAGGTCCATAATAAATTACAAGCTTGGAAAGGAAGATTACTATACTTTGGAGGTAAGGCAACTCTAATCAATAGTGTTTTGAACAGTATCCCCATATATTTATTATCTGACGTTAGCCCCCAAAAATGTGTCATTTATGACATGCGTAGAATCTTTGCAAGATTTCTATGAAATTTTAAAGAGGTAGGGAGAAATAAGCACTGGGTTGCATGAGATGATATTTGTAGACCTAAAGATGAAGGGGGGGGGGGGGGGGGGGGGGGGGAATCTGGGGGGGGGTAGATCACTATTTGACGTGTCTAAGGCAATATTTGCTAAATTATGGTGGATCTTTAGAACCCAAAATACTTTGTGGTCTAACTTCATATGGAATAAATATTGTAAAAAAGTGAGGCTTCAGTTGGTGGCGTGGAAGGGGGGTTCACTAACTTGGAAGTATATGTTGGAAGCTAGAAATATATTTGATCAAAAGATTTTGGTGGCAACCTAAGAAGGGGAATTCTAGTATTTGGTATGATAATTGGACTCAATTAGGGGCTCTTCATTACATTATGCCTATCAACAATGATATTGATTATCCATGGGAAGATGTACATCAACTTTTTCCAAATGGGAGGTGGAATTCAGAGATGTTGCAACAATTTTGCTCTGAAGAGGTGTATAATCATGTTATCAACCATGTAAACTGTAAGGAGGAATCAGAGGAATATGATAAGCCTTGGTGGATGTTGACTAAATCTGATAAGTTTTCTGTAGGCTTTACCTGGGACTGCATCAGACAAAATGGTGATTTTTAACAAAATTTTAAGCAAGTAAGGATTAAAGGTGTCCCTTTCAAGGTATCTTTCCTTTTGCGTAGGTTGTGGAAGAAGAGATTACCTATTGGGGAGGTTCTTGTAAGTAACAGAATTAGTGAGAATATGATATATTATTGTGAAGATAGGGCTGTGTCTAATTCTCTATGGAATTTTTTTGCAGCTGGTACTTTAATTGATGGGCCTTTTCTATTGGTTAGAGATTGATTTTTCAAATGGTGAAGGGATGATGTTGCACCAAAATTAAATTAGATTTTTAAAGCAATTCATATGTTTATTGTATGGCAAATATGGAATAGAAGAAATGCTTTAAAACATGGGGGAAAGGATGACAGTTAGCAGCATGAAGATGGAAACTAACAGAAATTTGATATTCATGGATAAGACTATTTATCTCTAGATGTCTAATATACCTTCCCCATGGACAGATTTGGTGAAATTCTTAGAGGATTATACTTCTAAAATTAATTGCAAGGTGATAGTTTGGAAGGTACCAAGGGTGGGTTATTTTAAATGTAATTATAGTTTGGAAGGTACCAAGGGTGGGTTATTTTAAATGTAATTATGATGGAGCAGCTAAAGGCAATCTAGGTCCCAGCTCTGGAGCTTTTTGTATTAAAGATGATTCCATAAATTTGATTCATGCGGAGGGAAGGAGATTTGGAGAAAGTTCTAATTTAATTGCTGAAGCATTGGCATCTAAAATGGCATTAGACTACTGTTTAAATCATCACTATTTTCCACAGATTATGGAGACAGACTCTCTGACTCTAAAGGAGATACTAGATGGAAATTGAGAAACACTCTTTGAGTATTTACAGTAGAAATCACAAAGATTAAGACTCCCATGAAGAAGATTGATGCAGTGGTCGAACACATATACAGAGAAGCCAACAAGTTGGCATATTTTTTTTGCCAATCAAGTTTTCTATTTTTGTAGGTACAAATATAATAACACACTCTACAGTGCAGGAAATCCCAAGAGAAGTTAAAGCCATTCTAAACATGGACAGAAATCAGGTTCCAAACCTTCGAATTAAAAAGTTTCATTAATAATAGGGGGAGGTAACAATGTCAGGAATGAGGATGCAAACAACCAAAGCAAATTCATTAATTAAAGAAGCTTTCTTGAGGAAAAACATTCTTTGAAACCACCAGCATAACAAGTTACGGACTAGAAGCAACAAGATATCAAATGAATTGCAGATTAGTAAAAAAAGGTGTACAGAAAACGACGAAAGAGGTAACAATTGTGCGTTTCATCACACAAGTTGTTCATTGAATTAATATCAGTAAAGAACTAACGGAGAATCTCAATTTTTGGTAGTCCTCAAAAGGATAGTTTAGGTATTTCACTTTTTTGGTTAAGTAAATTAAGTTATCACACATGGCAATTGATGTATTTTTTTGTTAAATATTTCCATTTTTTTCCCTTATTATTTTTTTTGGAATCATTTCCACTTCTGTACTTCTACTTTGTCTCTTCTTGCTATCTAATAGATGACCTTTAAATTAAAACTCTATTTTAAATTAATAAACATTTTAACTCAAAAAACTTATTTTCAAAATAACTTTAATACAAAAATAAAGTTTGCAATAATTTTCAATTAGAACCTTTATAGTTCTTTTAGTATTGTTCAATTCTTAAAAATCATGTAATAAATAAGGTAACGTAATAAATAATAAATAACACATTATTTTTATTATTTTTCTGATCAGTGGGCATGAAAAAGGATAATCAATAGTTAAAAGAGGATGAATAAAATATTCTTTTATAGTGAGTGTAAAAGATAAACACGATAAGTAAATGGACCGAATGAAATAATTTATTAATTTAATTATTATTTAATATCCTTATAGATCACCATTAAATTAATTTGAGTAATAGGCTCTAAATGAAGGTCGTAACTATTCTTATATATGCTTGAAGACATTGAAATATTTTGTTGTATAAGACCAAAGAAATTAAATTTTTCAAAAAGTCTTGACACATTAAATTATGAATGAATTAAAACTCAATAAATACTAAAATAAATTTATTTCTATCTATAATCAAGAAGTTATATTGTATTATTCTTTATGCCTTATTTCTGTTATGTTACCTATCCCCTTGTATACTATCCCTTCTCTTGAGCCGGGGGTCTATCGGAAACAGTCTCTCTACTTCCTCGGAGGTAGCGGTATGGACTGAGTACATTTCACCTCCCCAGACCCCATTTGGTGGGAATACACTGAGTTTTTTGTTGTTGTTATTGTATAATTAAGAAGTTACATATCTACAAATTCATAAAAATACCAATATTTTATATTTATAATCTTCACCGAATTGTAATCATTAACATATTTTAAATCATGTTATTTTATAAAATATTGAATTACTTGTGGTCTTTTTATTTATTCTAATTCTTCGATGATACTTTCTTCCGCACAAATCAAAATTTTATTTAAAAATATCCAATTATTTGAATAGTAACTTTAGTAATTATAAATTGACCCAGAGAAAACATGTTTAACATGTTCGTCACTGAATTATGTTAATTATAAAGTAAATAGTATAATATGTATATTTTAAGATTTTAATTATTATTTTTTATATTTTGAGTTTGGATCCAAATTTAGTAGGGAACTTGTGAAAATAGTATATGTATAAATATATATAATACTCAAAAGGGAAATAACCTTCTCTCCCATTATTGAGCTCGTCATTATTTTGCATGCATGCATGCTCATATTCACTATAGTACTACTATTTAGAAGCTATAGTACTGCTATTTAGAAGAAGGGCCTTGGAGTAATTGATAAAATTATTGTCATATGACTAGGAGGTTACGGGTTCAAGTCTTGACAACATGAAATTATTTTGCTTTTTTTAGGTTACGTTTTGCTAGAGAGGAGGAGCACCCATGAGATTACCTTCCTCTTCCCTTCCACCTGGGGCGGAGCTACGTGGAAGAAAGGGGGTCCCTCTTCGTCAAAAAATTATACTGTATGTATATGCTGAAGTTTTTTTTTTTTTTTTTTTTTGTGTATATATATTAAGTTGAACCCCCTTAATGCAAGTGAAAAAGTTGGCTCTGTGGTAAAGGGGTTCAAATTTTTCACTTAAAGTGCCTAATGTCACGAGTGCGATACCAAATTAGTGCAGTTTTTATTTTTATTCTTTTGCTTTATGCCTTTTAAGAAAGACAAACCTTTTCCCTTATTGGCAAAATGCTCTTCTGACCCCTGTATTAGGTCGGCTTTGTAAGTTGGACACTGGACCCTTGAATCCACACTCTCCCACGTGTGCCACGTCACTTGCCATGTCATTTTCAAGTATTTCATGAAATTTCAAATCATTTTTAAAATGCTACATGACAAATTAAATATTAAAATTAATTTAATTAAATAAATTTTTTTTATAAATTGTAGAAAAATTTAAATAATCATTTTTTTATTTTTTCTCACAAATTAAATATCAAATTCATTCCAAATAATTAAATTTTTTCTCCAATTAATTTAAATTTTTAACTATAAATTCATATATTCAACCTAAACATAATTTTTGATTTTTGAATTTGAATATCTTTAACAAACACAATTAAATAAATTATTTTTATAAATTATAGAAATTCTAATACACAAACACAATAAATTTTTAATTTAAATTAATTTAATTTTGTAACTATAAATTCTAATGCAAAAACATAATAAATTTAATTAAACATCAAATTTATTCCAAATAATTAAAATTTCTCTCCAATTAATTTAAAGTGTTAACTATAAATTCATATACAAAAACATAATGAATTTTTAATTTTTAAAATATCTTTAACAATTTGTCAAAGTTACAACATTAATCCTAAACAAAATAAAAAATTTAACAATTTGTAAAATTTACAACATTAATCCTAAACAAAATAAAAAAATTTAAATTGAGAACAAAAACAACAATATCTGCCACAACAATGAACAACCAACAACAATATCAATGATGATGGTGATGAACAACAACAACAATATCAACACAACAAAAGACTTGACTAAAAAAAGGCAAAAAAAAAATAATATTTGACACAACAATGAACAACCAACAACAATATCAATGATAATGGTGATGAACAACAACAACAATATCAACACAGCAAAGACACTTGACCAAAAAAACGCAAAAAAAAAATACAACAACAACAGCATGAGCAACAGGTGTGTTCCTCTTAGCAAAAATGAGCTCAAATTGATAGGTATTTAGATAATCAGTAATCGTCAAATTACAACAAAATTTTGACAATTTGTTACACTCCCAATCCTAAACACACATCTTAACACCCTTTACCATTTTCGCGACTGTTGATTTCTTCTTGAACGACTCATTCTCATCTCCATTCACAATTGAAACCATCAAAATTATCAGCAACATTACCAAAATCCTCATTTTCAAGATCCCCATTATTCTTCTGCAAAGAAATGATACAACAGATCTATTAAAGGTGTTGGCACATATAGTAATTTAAAGAGTGAAAATGAAAAGACAACTTACAAATATGTTTGGGTGGTGCAGTACAATACAATACTTGCAATGCAAAAGAGAGGAGGAGTTAGATGGAATATCTTTATCAAGAAAAAGAGATAATTAATATGATGAATTGTGGAAATTGGTTGCGATGAGGGAATGAACGACGAAGATTGAGGGAGACAGGCTGGATTTGGCATGGCAGTCATGACAGCCATGGCTGGATGGGGGATGGGGGTGAAGGGTAGGGTGGGGGCGGCTGGACGAGGGAGGGGGGCTGAAGGGTGGGGTGGGGGCTGGACGGAGGGAGGGTTTGGGGAAGGAGGTTTTTTTATTTTTAAAATTTATTATTTTTAAATTTTGATAAATATTCTTTAAGGAAAAATGATGGAGGGAAAAAATGGCTATTTTTTATTTTTTAAATTTTAATATTATTTTAATATAAAATTGGTCAAAAATTTATCCCACTCGCACCTCCATGCGAGTGACTACACTTTCTTTGTCCTAATCAACCATTTAATGCCACATAGGTAAAGTCAACGATTTGAAATATTGCTTTTTAATGAGTTCAGAAATTCAGATGACAAACATGTAAGTAAAAGTATCCAACTTACAAAATCAACCAACCAACCTAGTACAGGGATCGAGAACATCATTTTGCCTTGCTTATTAAAAGAACCAAAACAGCAAGAACTTTTTACTTTTTTGCTTTATGCCTTTTAAGAAATGCAAATCTTTTTCCTTATTTAAAGAACCAAAAAAGCAAGAGCGAATTGGTTTTGTTTTTAAAAAAGGGGACAAATTGATTAAATATTAAATTCCTAATTGAGTAATTCAGTATCAAACAAAAATACCCTATCAATTTCTCTCTCTATCAAGCTATTTTCTCTCCAAAGTCCAACCTAAGCTTGCTGCTCCTGCTCGCCTTTCACAATTTCACTTTCTTTCTGTGAATTTTGATTATCATCGTTGCATCTCCTTCCAACCTCCACGAGCTCCACTTGACTTCGGTCTTCTCAATCTCTGTTATGGCTTCCTCGGTGTGTTTTCAATTATTTTTTTTCTGAATTCTATTTTTATATATGTGTGTGCTACTTGTATTTTGATTTTTATTTGTGCAAAATTTCTTTTTTATTGTATGTTTATGGTGTAATAGATGGCTGATTTTAATTTTATTGATTTAGCCTTTTTAACTTTTAAGCACTGCAGTCTGCCACCATCTTAGAACTTAGAAACATTAGCCGAGGTAAAAAAAAAGGGAGTTTCATATTTGATACTTAAATTTGTTCCGTTTAATATAACTTTATGGTTTGATTTTTGTAAGTTCTAACTGAATTTTTACCATAACACCAAAATCAAATTTAGTCTCCACAATACCGAAATCCAATTTAGTCTCTCGTAATCGTTGTCAATTTCACCAACTAGAAAATGCCAACCATTCTGAAATACCATTACCATTCTAACCTGACCCGCTTATTTGTGGATATTTGTAGGCAGTAGCATGCTTATTTATTTTGTTTGAACCCCCTTGATAAATTTTCTGCTTCCGCCACTGCCTTCCACTGTCCACTGTTGCTGAGCCAGGGTTGTACTGTTTTGTTGTTGTTTGGGCTTTCCTTTTTTTTTTTCTTTCATTTTGTAATTTATCTAATTGGAATGAAGTGGCTCTTGTTTACTCACTGTGTTAATTGATATAGTACTGTAATTCTATGTTTTAATAATGTACACTAAAATATAGGAAAAACAAAAGAGATGATGAAACTTTAAAGAATACAAAGAAACAAAAATTGTCAACGGGTTTTTGACTAATTCGTTGAATACAAAGAAACAAAAATTGTCAGCGGGTTTTTGACTAAATATTCTATTTGTGATATAGATTATAGATATAAATTAAGGTTTTTTTTAAAGGACGTGCAGATATGTTACAATATATTTATTTCTTTTTTTAAAAGAAAAATATTCACTCCAAGCCCTGAAAGATCGATGCATAACAAATTAGAACAACTTTACAATCATAAGTCATTCTAATCTCATTCACTAATCTCATTCACTAATTTGTAACAATGTGATTCCAAAATTTTACAAGGAAGAATATATGGTGGATTAATATGGGAAGAATCAAGTGAACGTAACGCGAAAGTGTTTCCTACACACAATAAAAAAGAGTTCGGTGTACTAAGCTTATGCTATGTGCATATCCCGGAAAGACGTAAGCTACATTAATTCCGTTGTACGCAGCGTGACCTTGAAGTCGTACAATACATTGTTTTCATAGCTTGAACTTGCGACTTGGAGGTCACATGGAAGGAACTTGGTAACATCGCACCAAGGCTACTGATCATGTAAATTGCATTGTTGCAGATATGGATGTTCATAGGTAACATGATTGTTCCAATATGAGTTGTACTTATGGATTCCAATGTCTAACCATGATTTCATAACTCCGTCGTAATGAACCACTGCTGCCTGATCGATTTGGGCTCGTGTGACCCCCGAGTCATACCCCAACCCGAGTAGGTGCCACGTCCTGTCTAGAGCATGTGTGTGTCTGTAAAATGTCATCCAACCCAATTGGCAAACTACCAGCTTTCAGTAATTATTGGTCTCTTACTTCCCTGCATCAACAACACATTGAGACGAATCTTGCTGCTACCGAGGGGTCTGTGAAATTGATGAACATACATATCCATTCGGCGGAATGAAGGCTCACCTTCCACACAAGTCTCCACTGCACTGTTCACTTTACCCTTAATGTTGATGCGCCAAAGTCTGGTTAGATCCTTTTTCACAACTACATCATGGTCGAGGAACACAATCTTGTTCACTGAAGGAAAATATCAGGCAGCTGATAAAAACGTAAATGGTTCAGCGCAGAAGTGTACCTTGGATCAAGGCCGTTTTGCTTCTGCTGATGCTCATTGTATTTGGTCGATAACCAATCAAAACTGTCTATGCTCTGGATTTGAATGGTAGCTTTTCCAGGAGGATTCATCACGAACCACATTGACATGGCTGGTAGGTTAAGAGAAGCAGTCACGATATGAAAGACAACTTTCTCTGGATCCTGTCATGTACATAAACATTTACCTTCAATTAAGACATATTTGTGATGATCTCGTTTCCGAACAAAAAATTTCAAATTAGCAGTCTCCGTGACAAGCGAGAATCTTTAGTAACACAACCCATAGCTCGTTCTAGCTCCTTAATTCGTAGCTTTATCTCTTTCACAAAATAAGAGTTTCCACCTGGTGGTGTAAAACTCAAGCATGCTTTGGCCCTTATCACCTTATCTTTCATCTCTTTTGCCTTCTCATCTAGTGGTCTCTGCGGATGAGACTTATGCTCCGACTGTGTTGAACCCCTTTTGGACTCGACTTTTCCTGACACAACCCTAACCGAGATCAGAAGACTGCAAACTCACAGTAAGTCTGTACTTGCTATTATCAAGGCAAGAAAGAAAATGAGGTGAATAGAGAGAAGGGATATTTTTGTTAAGGGTGGTTGCCCTCTCTGTTGTGCCTTTTTTCTCCATCAAAAAGGCAAAGATATTATTTAGATATTCTATGTTGCTCGGACTTTTCAAAAATGTCAAAGGGTGCATGTCGGATTCGCCAAAACTAGTGTATTTTTGGAGAATCCGACACGGGTGCGGCATCGAAAATAAAGAGTCCTCCCAAATAAGATATTCTAAAAGGTCCAAAAAACATTGAGTGGGAACTATTTCCTCTAATCCCCTTTTTTCATTTTAGTTATCGTAATGGGAAAGAATGAAGAAGATTAGAGATCCAGTCAAATATTGATGAAGAATCGCGTTCTCGTCTTTTTCTCCTTTTTCCCTTTGCGGAGTAAGGGAAGTAAAGAGAATGAATTACAAAAGAAGTAGATTCAACATTCGTGCCCAAGTTTGAATTAACGAAAAGGAGATATATTTGTGGACTGTGGTATAGGGTGTGTTTGGTTAGTGTGCTTCCAAAGTTTTGGTTTGCCTAAAATGAAACTAGATTTTTTGTAATTGTAAAATTTTCAAATCTTTAAGGTGTTCTGGTATGCTGGTGTGTCATACCTTTGTATTTTTTGTATCTTTAAAGAGTTTAATATTCCATGAAAGAATGAAAGAGGGTTCGGATGAATTCCTCGATTCTATCCGGCGACTGATGTTCTCCTAAAAGCTAAGCATCTAGAAGTAGTGTAACAAATGGACGTTATCGCAATAACATATTTAAGAATAAATCGGCCGAAATATCCATGATCAACCCATTCCTTAAGTTTTTCAATCACATTCATTGTCGTTATTATGAGTCCTGAGACACAAGTACTCTTTCGCCAAGCTACTTAATTAATCTGGGCCACTTCCTCCAAAATAGGAGGCAAAGTATCCCGCAATGGCGTATCAAAACAATCTTAGTCAATCATCAATCTCTGATCCAAGATTGATTAATATAATTATGTATTTCTATAAGAATTTCAATATCTAATTGATTAATGTAATTATGTATTTCCATGATTAATGTTGTTATGTAAATTAACATGGATTTCGATAGCTAACTGATTAATATAATTATGTATTTCCACGTGAATTCCGATATCTACTGATTACTTGAATTATGTATTTCCACGTGGATTCAATATCTAGCTGATTATCGTAATTATGTATTTTCACCTGGATTTCGATATCTAATCAATTAACATAATTATGTATTTTCACGTGGATTTCGACATCTAACTAATTGATGTAATTATGTATTATTTCCATATGGATTTTGATACCTAACAAATGGGGCACTGAAGACAATCCAGCCCGTATCTTGGCCCGGCAAATCCCAGGATGGCCTGCAATTGAGGCTCTTTCTTTTGCATGCAACCGGTGATTTTGCAGCCATGACATGGTGGCAATGATATTTTCTTTAAGAGGTCGTTTGGTTAGGAAAGGAGTTGTTAATGTTTGGAGGGTGTTTTTGAAGGGTGGTTGCCCCTATCTTCAACTCCAGTGATTTTTCATATGAAACGAAAATGAAAAAAATTCAAACAAACCTATAAATCTCAGTGAAAACTTGTCCACACGCTATTGAGATTTTTGAATCAGATGGTCCTTCAAGTTATGGAGTTGAACTAAATTCATTTCACAAAGAGAAGATATATATATATATATATATATATATAGATAGATAGATAGATAGATTTGGAGGCTTCAATGATACTTGACAAGAGAAATTAAGAGACCCGTATCTTGGCTGGGCGACCCGGACGCAATCCGAGGTTTGCAGCCATGGCGATGTCTTCATTCTATTCTTTTATCAACAGATCTGCGCATCAATTTTATTCCTGTAGCTTGTTTGGATGGTTTTTACATATTGTGTTGTATTGTTATTCTACAAGGGTGTTTTTGGTACAAAGGGAAATGTTCTTATGATGAATTTCATCCATGATTGGTTTCTAATGTAGCCCTCTGAAAAGAAGAAAGTTGGGAAGTTTTTCTTAAGGGTGGTTGCCCCTCTGTGTTGAGTCAATGATTTTCATTTTAACAACTATAGCAACAGATAGCTTGTTAATGAGATACTCCGAGAAACAACTGTTCAGTCTGTATGTTGTATCGTTTATCTAAAAGGATGTGTTTTGTATGAAGAAAAATGCTCTTTCTTTACTTCAATGATGAGTTTCATCTGAGAAGAAGAAATTTGGGAAATTTTCTGGTGAAAACTTCAACAATATTTCTAAAAGAGGTTCAGTCCAGAAAGAGAAATGAGGCTAATAGAGAGAAGGGATTTTTCTCAGGGTGGTTGTCCCTCTCTATGACACTAATGATTTCTCATATGGAAAAAAAGGAAAAATAATTAAACAGAGAAAATTTTGAGGCTGCAATTGGTACTTGGCAAGAGAATTCAGAGACCGGCATCTTGGCGGGGCGACCTGGAATGCAACCTGAGGTTAGCAGCCATGGCGATGTCTATGTTCTCTTGTTTTATCAACTGTCTTTTGCTCTCTATTGCAGCTGTCTATGCCATAGATCTGAGGCACGATAGAGAGAAATATCAGTGTATGTTGGTCAACAAACTTATTACTATTTTGTACATTCATTTAATGAATTTGCTTTTCTGCAACAAGGTTTTGGCTGCAACAGCCGAAAGCATTTTTGTCCCCTCCCTCATTCAACTTCAAATATACATGTATTTAGTGAAAGTTTGCACTATAAAAGCAGGTAAAAACAAAAACAAAAACCCTAGGGTGTAAGAGAAAAACGTTTGTTTTTTACTCCTCTTTATATACTCCTCAGTCCTCCACTTCTTCACACCAGCGTAAAAAAAAAACCCATCAGAAGCAAAAAAACATGAAAACCGCGGAGAAGATTCTATGTTATTCATTGTCTTTCATTACTCTTGTAGCTATGGTAGGTCTCTTAGCCGGCGATAATAGCAGCTACAAGAAGGGTAATGATGGGGACTGGATAGCTGTGGGTTTTGCCATAATAATTGGGATTGTGGTTTTTATGTCATTTCTCTATATTAAATACCTTGATGGGCTTGTTTTGGTGCACCAAATCTTCTGCCAAAGAGATTTACTAAAGTGTGTAATGGGTTGGGTCCTTTGCTCTGCACCCATAGATATGAGGCACGATAGAGAGGAATTTTTCCTCTATGTTGTACTCCTCCTTGCACCCTTAGCCAGCTTCTTCCTTTTTATGTTCTTCATGCCCATATCCACCGACTTTGGGTGCTTTTATCCCTACTGTGGCTTGGCGGTTAGTTTTGCGATGCGTATTTATGGTCGTAAAGATGCACATTCTATTCTGGTTTCCATTTTGTGCGCCTTTCTCATTGTTTGCAGTGTCTTTATTGAGTTTTCCCCCTTTGGGTTTAATTGTGCAGAAGAGGCTGTGATGATGACAATGTTTTACTTTGTGGGCTAACAAAATCGGGCATTGAGGATAGTCCTACCCGTAACTTGGCTTGGCAAATTCCAGGATGGCCTGCAAACTGAGGTTCACTCTTTTGCGTGCAACTGGTGATTTTGCAGCCATGGTGAGGTTGCCTTCTCGTTGTCCGAGCCGAAATGCACTATCTGAGCCTCAAATTTCTTTTGTTGATTTTGTAAGTGAACAGGAGATCTCAATTCCTCGTATGTCTGCATTTAAACCAAAAGCACTTTGCTTTTTCAGTGAATATTGTTGATAGATAGATATATGGAAAGAGAATAAGAGGCTGTGATGATATTTTATTCCCTTCTTTTTTTGAGCAACTCAATAGGACAAGAAAATAAAGGGACAGTATTTTGGCGGGGCAATGTGGACGGCTAGTGATTGTGTCATGCCAATGGTGTTTGCAGCTATGATCATCACCTTCATTCTCTTGTCTTATCAACAGATCTGAGCCTCAACTTTACTCTTAAGTTGTCTTTGGTATGATGGAAAACATTTTTCATGATTGATAACAGCACTTGGTTACCATTGTATTCCTATAAGGAAAGAAAAGTTGTGAAATCTCAGGTGAGAGCCAAGTATTCTGAAAAGAAGTCAGCCTGAAGGAGAAGTGAGGTTAATAGAGAGAAGGGATTTTCTTCTAAGGGTGGTTTCCCCTCTCTGTTGTGCCAATGATTTTCTATAGCTACTAAACTAACAGCCCTTTTGTTCATGGAATACTCAGAAGCAGAATATAATCCATAAATCTCAGTGAGTGTGTATTCTTGGGGAATTTACACTAGTGACCTTTTTTTGAGGTACTGATGGTAACAATGGCACTTTCTGGGTTAACAAATGGGGCACTGAAGACAATCCAGCCCGTATCTTGGCCCGGCAAATCCCAGGATGGCCTGCAATTGAGGCTCTTTCTTTTTTATGCAACCGGTGATTTTGCAGCCATGGCATGCTGGCAATGATATTCTCTTTAAGGGGTCGTTTGGTTAGGAAAGGAGTTGTTAATATTGGGAGGAGGATGTTTTTGAAGGGTGGTTGCCCCTATCTTCACTGGCGTGGTGGCAATGATATTCTCTTTAATGGGTTGTTTGGTTAGGAAAGGAGTTGTTAATGTTGGGAGGGTGTTTTTGAAGGGTGGTTGCCCCTATCTTCAACTCCAGTGATTTTTCATATGAAACGAAAATGAAAAAAATTCAAACAAACCTATAAATCTCAGTGAGAACTTGTCCACACCCTATTAAGATTTTTGAATCAAATGGTCCTTCACGTTATGGAGTTGAACTAAATTCTGTTCACAAAGAGAAAAGATATATATATATATATAGATTCTGAGGCTTCAATGATACTTGACAAGAGAAATTAAGAGACCCGTATCTTGGTTGGGCGACCCGGACGCAATCCGAGGTTTGTAGCCATGGCGATGTCTTCATTCTATTCTTTTATCAACAGATCTGCGCATCAATTTTATTCCTGTAGCTTGTTTGGATGGTTGTTACCTATTGTGTTGTATTGTTATTCTACAAGGGTGTTTTTGGTACAAAGGGAAATGTCCTTATGATGAATTTCATCCATGATTGGTTTCTAATGTAGCCCTTTGAAAAGAAGAAAGTTGGGAAGTTTTTCTTAAGGGTGGTTGCCCCTCTCTGTTGTGCCAATGATTTTCATTTTAACAACTATAGCAACAGATAGCCCTTGTTAATGAGATACTCAGGGAAACAACAGCTCAGCCGTAGATCTCAGTGTGTTTGTGTTGCTTTTTCCCCCTTTGAAGTAATTGTGCAAAGGAAGTTGTGATGATGACAATATTATTAAAATACTGTTTGGTCTGCAAGATTCACTTCCAAGCACCCAACCTGTAAAGTCAACTCCCAACAGTACCTATGTTTTCTTCTGTTAATTAATTTTCTAACTGAACATTGGCCTCCTCCTCTATATTTTTTAAGTCAGATGTTTGAAATTCGTGAAGCTATTAATGCGGATCCATTGTCCTTAAAGAATAAGGAGGCATGTTTATCTGAGGCTTGAATGATACTTGACAAGAGAAATTTGGAGACCCGTATCCTGGTTGGGCGACCCGGACACAATCCGAGGTTTGCAGCCATGGCAATGTCTTCATTCTCTTGTTTTATCAACAGATCTAACCTTCAATTTTACTCTTGTAGCTTGTTTGGATGTTTATTACCTATTGCTTTGCATTGTTATTTTACAAGGGTGTATTTGGTATAAAGGGAAATGTTTTTATAATGAATTTCATCCATGATTGGTTTCTAATGTAGCCCTTTGAAAAGAAGAAAGTTGGGAAGTCTTAACGAGGAATTTTCCTAAAGAAAGTTGGATCAGGAAGAAAAATGAGGTTAATAGAGAGAAGGGACTTTTTCTTAAGGGTGGTTGTGCCTCTCTGTTGTGCCAATGATTTTCATTTTAACAACTACAACAACGGCCCATGTTAATGAAATACTCAGAGAAACCACAGCTAAGCCATAGATCTCATTGTGTTTGTGTTGCTTTTTCACCCTTTAAAGTAATTTTGCAAAAGAGGTTGTGATAATGACAATGTTTTACTTTCTGGGCTAACAAAATCGGGCATCGAGGATAATCCTCCCTGTAACTTGGCTTGGCAAATCCCAGGACAGCGTGCAACTGAGGCTCACTCTTTTGCGTGCAACTGGTGATTTTGCAGCCATGGCGTGGTTTTCTTCTCTTTGTCTGAGCAAAATGCTAATTCTGAGCCTCAAATTTCTGAAAATCGAATTGTGGATCTCTTGTGCTTACATTTAAGTTTGTTCCAATAAGAATGATGTCCAGTTATATACTGGTTCATTTGCATTTTTGCCCTTATTTTGTGCTGTTCTTCAATTTATACCTCTCTTAACCAAGAAAAAAAATAATAAAAATTTCAGGATATATATATATATATATAACGTAGACAAATAGATAGATGGATGGATAGAGAATATGAGGCTATGATGATGTTCTTTTCTCTTCTTTTTGGGAGCAACTCGATAGGAAAAGAAAATAAAGGGACTGTATCTTGGCGGGGCAATCCGGATGTTCATGCAACCAGTGTTTGCAGCCATGGCATCGCCTTCATTCTCGTTTTATCAACAGATCTGTGCCTCAACTTTGCTCTTAAGGTGTCTTTGGTATGATGGAATTTTTTTTTCATGATGAAATCAGCACTTGGTTACCGGTGTATCCCTATGAGGAGAGAAAAGTGGTGAAATTTTCACGTGAGAACCAAATATCCCTAAAAGAGAGAAATGAGGTTAATGGAGAGAAAGGATTTTCTTCTAAGGGTGGTTGCTCCTCTCTGTTGTGCCAATGATTTTCTGTAGCTACTACACCAACAACCCTTGTTCTTGCAATATTCAGAAGCAGAAGATTATCAATCCATATATTTGTCACAAGTGTATTCTTGGGGAATTTGCACTAATGACCCTTTTTGAGCTAGTGATGATAATAATAACACTTTCTGGGTTAACAAAAAGGGGGCATTGAAGACAATCCGACCCATATCTTGGGTTGGCAAATTCCAGGGTGGCCTGCAACTGCAACTGAGGCTCTTTCTTTTGCATGCAACTGGTGATTCTGCAGCCATGGCGTGGTGGCGTTCTTTTTATGGGGAAAATTATCTGCCTCCTGATGAAATTTTTGAACCAAATTGTCCTTTATGTTATGGAGTTGAACTAAATTGATTTCATGAAGAAAGAGAGAGAGAGAGAGAGATTCTGAGGCTTCAGTAATACTTGACAAGAGAAATTAAGAGACCTGTATCTTGGCGGGGCGACCCGGTACGCAACCCAAGGTTTGCAGCCATTGCTGTGTCTTCATTCTCTTGTTTTATCGACTGATCTCAGCATCATTGCTCTTTTTTGGACGGTTGTTACCTAATGTATCATAGTGCTATTAAGGGTGTCTTTGGTATGAAGGAAAATGTTTAGAGTAAAGCATCTAGTATCCCCTGAACTATGATCGAATTTGCTACGATACACTCCAACTTCACTGTGTCCCTATTGCCCTCCCTGGAATAAATTTTAGCGTATTTTTTTCATCTTTTTTAGCTGACATGGCACCTTTGACATGGGCCTCATTTTATGTCATAAAGGGTTTTTTTTTTTTAACACCAATTTCAGATGCAGTTCTTAATCTATTTTTAGCTCAAAAAAATGAGGTAATTGGAGAAAAAAGGGGATTTTTCAGGGTGGTTGACCATCTCTCAATGATTTTTTCTTGGCTCTAATAATGCCCTCTTAGCTCGCCTCGGGAGTGTTGTGCGATAAAAAGGTGCCGCCCAAGCTTAAAGGCGAATTCTATAGGGTGGCAGTCCATCCAGACATGTTGTATGGAGCGGAGTGTTGGCTAGTCAAAAACTCTCACATTAAAAAATTAAAGGTGGCGGAAATGCGGATGTTGCGTTGGATGTGTGGGCTTACTAGGGGTGATAGAATTCGGAATGAGACAATTCGGGAAAAAGTCGGAGTGGCTTCGGTGGAGGACAAGATGTGGGAAGTTCGATTGAGATGGTTCGGGCACGTGATGAGGAGGGGCACGGATGCCCCGGTTCGTAGGTGTGAAAGGCTAGCGTTGGATGGCTTTAGGCGGGGTAGGGGTAGGCCGAAGAAATACTGGATAGAGTAATTAGGTGGGACATGGAGCAGCTACAGCTCACTGAGGACATAACCCTAGATAGGAAGATCTGGAGGACGCGAATTAGGATAGAAGGCTAGTGCCACTTTGGGTCGTTGGGTTAGGGCTTTACTTGGTGGGTGTATTATTCTTGTTATGCCACCGTGTTGCATGCTTTATTACAAATTTGTTTATTATTTGTTTACTATCATTTGTTTATTATTACGGATTTGGTTATTATCTCGTGTCTTAAGCCGGGGGTCTATCGGAAACAACCTTGCTACTTCTTCAGAGGTAGTGGTATGGACTGCGTACATCTTACCCTCCCCAGACCTCACTAAGTGGGAATACACTGGGATTGTTGTTGTTATAGCATATGTGTAGTCTCTCTGTGTATGTATAGACTGCATGTCTCTTTCTGTCTCTCTTACCTTTGCATGGTAGAGAGGTTGTTTCCAATAGACTCCCTGCTCATGAGAAAGTCTTCGTATGTTTATCAAAATTTGCTCTGAATCTAAGTTGCTTGGACTCTCTAAAAATGCTATCACCCCCGTGTTGGATCCTCAAAAAATGCACTACTCTTGAAGGATCCGACATGCACCCGATGACATTTTTGAAGAATCCGAACAACATAGCTCTGAATTGTCCAAACGCCTACCTGTGGGAATGTTTCCATCTTTCACAAGAGGCTATGATGATATTACGAATCTGGGCTGATGTTTGGGCGTCGAGATAATCTGACCCGTATCTTGGCATGTCAAACTCGGATGGTTTGTGATTGAGTCTTCTCTATAACGTGCTACCGGTTCCTTTGCAGCCATGGCGTTGTCACATTCTCTTTCTCCCATTTGCTACAGATCTGAGCCTCGATTTCCAACGAGTCCTTCTGGACAGTTCAGGACCTGTGGTTTGGTGAACACCATTTAGGTTGTTCGCTTTTTCTTGAACACTTGATGCTGTTCTCCGTTAAATTTTAGCTAAAAGAACGAGGCAGTTGGAGAAAAAATGGGAAGTTATCTGGATTTTCCGGGTGGTCAGACCATTTCTATCACACCTATGATTTCTAGTATCTTTTAGCTCCAAGTAATGTTAAGGACCTTTTTTGATCATTTTCTCTTTGCTTCTGTTACTGTAATACTCTCTTCCTCAGAGGCTATGTTTTCCTGGAAAAGCATACAACAATGTCGGTTTCTAATAACTCAATGCCTCAGATAAATTAAAGATCTGTTGAGCCCAGAAGGAAGAACGAAGCCAACCAAATAAACCTTTTTTTTTATTGGTATATTTACACTTTGTTTAGATGGTGGTTTCCCATGGTATGGTTTGGTGTGTTCATAGTTCAGTTTAGTTTTGTATGCTGATGGGGAAAATCCGGAATATTCAACCGGTTCATTTTGCAGATATGATGTTGTCGTCTTCTCATTGCCCCATTGGTACACAGATTTGAGCCTCAACTTGCAATGAGCCACTGTGGATCTCCAGGATCCAAGCCCGGAACCCTCATTTGGGGGAAACCCAGTTCATTTTATTTCCTCCGATATGTCGATGATTTCTTCTCCACTCTAACCAACAACCCTTCTAGTGTTTGTATGTAGACCTAGTGCAAAAATAGCCTAATCAAGACCATTTCCAAGGTCATTGGTGCAATTCCCCGGACTTTAGGGACTTGCACTTTGAGAGTAATAGAAGCACAGCCCAGTATGAAGAATGAGGCCAACAGGGAGAAAAAGGGAACAATTTATTATTAGCATGCATATAGTAATTTTCTTCCTTTTCAAAAATGATTTATCTGAACATTTATTTTTATTCTTTTTAAAATGAAGTATACACTCTGTAATTTCATAGTAGATTTTGTAGAGAATTGAGTATATACAGATATAGGGATAAAGTTTGTATACAAGATTATATCCTTCTCTTCTCTGACGTCACTTACGGCCGATGCGCATAAATTGGCCTGATATGTGCTATTGTTGTAGAAGTATATATGTAAACCTTATCTTTCATTTTCATTAAATATCTAAAATGTTTCCTATAGATTTTAATAAATTATTAAGTCGTTTGATTCCTTGTATACATCAGTGATGGAGCTACGTACCTTTGCTCCGGGGTTCATCCAAACCCCTTCAACATTTGTGTATACTGATAAAGTAATGGAAAAATTACATATATAACGACATGTTTACTATTAATTACTAAAAATCTCAACTTTTTTCAAAATCTCCTAAAATTCCAATATTTGACCTCTGATGATACAAGTTAATCACATTAGATACATACTGCTGATACATGTGTTAATTAACTAAGTCAACACTTTTTAAGGAATGTAACAGATAACTTTTCATCAAATCAGCATTAAAGCTAACTAATTAAGGTAAAAAAGTAAAATCAAATCCCACAATTAATGGGAATTCGTTTATTACTCCAATTTGTTAAAACATAAAACTCTCTTTTAATGTATTTTTGAAATTGAAAAATCTTCATTCTTTTTGTTCAGATAAAAATATCATTTTTTAATTTGTTATTTTTCGGTTGTTTGATATGAATATTTTGGTGCTTTTACGTCATTTCGGTGTTTGGGTTAACGAAATTGAGTATGTTGATTATAAGAGTGATGGAATTCTGGTCAGTGAACATGTTACTTATGAAAAACTGATTTCTATAATTGCAGGAGAACTTGAAATCGACGAAACAAGGAAAAAAACAGACAAGAGAATACTCTCATTTCGGTTATGGCGCGGTTTGCAATTGAGCATTCTTTTAATTACTATGCCAAAAGATCGGTTAAGAAAAGGTATGTTAAGTTTTTTTTTTTTTTTTGTAGCAGGTGTTGTTGATTTGTTGTACATTAATTTAAATTTGTATTATGTTTGGTTGATGATTATTTTACAGATTGTTTTTGTGTTTTTATGTTATTAACGTTGAGATACATTTTGTTATGAAAATGATACATTTTGCTAATCTTGTATCTCAGTTTATGAAGTTTTGGTTAATTATGTTTCTTGTTGTGTTTTAGTCATGACGTTATGTTAATTTGGTCGAGATACATCTTTATGATAAAATATACGTTTTGATCATCTTGTATCTAGGTTAATATATTGATGTCTACTTATGTATCTCGGTGAATATATTAATGTCTTATTATAAAGTTTGAAAGTAACTGAAGGTTATAAAGTTGAATTTTTGTTTTCATTGATTCAGTTATGTCTTACGATGTCGTTCACAGGATTATGTTTGGATATTTAAAGCATCATCTCGGTAAGTTGTGTTACCACCTAAATACAAACGTCAACCTGAAAGGCCAAAGATATAATAGAAATGACCTAAATACATAGAAATGTTCTAGATACATGTTGTAAAATTTCCTAGATACATGTTGTACAAGTTTCACGTCGAGATACATTTTGTTATGAAAATGATACATTTTGCTCCATCTTGTATCTCCATTTATGAAGTTATGTTTAATTATTTTTCTTGTGTTTTAGTCATGATATTATGTTACTTTGGTCGAGATACATCTTTATGATAAAAGATACGTTTTGATCATCTTGTATCTAGGTTAATATATTGATGTCTAATTATGAATCTCGGTGAATAGATTGATGTCTTATTATACAGTTTGAAAGTAACTGAAGGTTATAAAGTTGAAGTTTTGTTTTCATTGATTCAGTTATATCTTACGATGCCGTTCAGAGGATTATGTTTGGACATTTAAAGCATCATCTTGGAAAGTTGTGTTGCCACCTAAATACAAACGTCAACCTGGAAGGCCAAAGAAAAACATGCACAAGAAATCAAGTTTAACAATGACATCGAGCAGTAATTGTTGCGGGAGATGTGGTTATGAAGGGTCACAACAGGCTCACTTGCAAATTCTTTCCAAAGAAGGAGTGACAAATGTAGTTTACTAATGAATAATGTTGAATAGTTCCTTGGAATGTTGTTGGATTTTTTTATCTATTTTGTTCGACATTTTAGTTGATGAGATTTTTGTTTTCTTATGAAATTTAGAAAAAGACATTTACCGAAATAAATAGCATTTTTTGTTAATTTGTTATTTAGTTATATATGTTTTGATGGTGTATTTTTTCGTAACACATAAAGTAGAAATTTAGATATATTGAACTGACAATGTTATTATACATTCTATTAGTAGTTCTGCCATAGTGAACGATAAAAAATATATACATTCTTATAGTATGTATCTCCATTTAATTTTAACAAATGTGCATCGTTTGTAAAATATAATTTGTCAATATTATTAAGATTTAGTAATATAAGTTCTGCTAGAATTTTTTATGCAGGTTATAGTCAAACATCTTTTTCGATTAATAAAAAGGGTTGTAGATACATAAAAATGTAATAATTTGTTGGTTACTATGATTATATAGTAAAACAATTTTCTTATAGTAGATACATACAGTTTGAGAGGATGTATCTCATATAAAGTAATAGATACAAGATTTAATAATTTATTTTACATGTAAAATGTAATAGGTTAATATTTTTAAGACTTAGTTCTATTAAGTTATGATATAATTTGGTATGCATGTAAGAGACAACATGAATTATCTATAACAAAAAACTGTTATAGATACATAATAGGACAATGTTGTGATGGTTAATACCTATATTGTAATATATCTTTCTTTATTTTAGATACATAAAATTATAAAATACAGTAAAACATATAGCCAATACAATGTCTATATATTGCGTGAAAAAAATATCATAACGATAACATAAATATATCTTTATGTTATTTAGCATTGCGTTAGAATGTTAATGCAAATAGAAGTAATTATTCATTAAAAAAACTTAATGTATACTTGTCTAAACACTACTAACATCATTAAAGTTTATATCATCAACAACGTTTTTGTGAAGAGGCTATTGAATCGTACATACGAATGCATCGATCCTTTAATGCAATGACTGTCAATATCCAGTGAAAGGCACCATCACAATTAATTGGGACAAAGACCTCGTCAGCCAAATGCCAAGGCTGACCTGTGCGTGGACTGAATCCCTTGATGGTGTTAATCAATGACATCTCCATATCAGCAATCTCATCAGTCTTTGCAGATGCATCTTGTGTGGCAAGCTCGTTGCCAGCGTCAACATCATAGTAATTCACATATGCCTTATCGATGTACACTTTGAAAAAGCAATCTGTGATAGGGTATCTCTTGCTTAGAAAATTCTTGTTCTTGTACTTCTTCCTCAAGTAGTACATGAAGACATCCAGATGTTGTTCAAATTGCAAACAAATGAAATGTATGTTACATACCCTTACCGTAATCATTAAAACTGAAAGAGGTACAAACTAAATGTTTTATGTATCTAATGTGATTAATGTAGGTAATAAACAATTGCTTCAAATAATAAACAAGATACATATTAATACAAAAAGATACATATTTTGTTATTATGTATCTAATACAAAATTGGGGCTAGTCTACCTATTGTCTGATCATGTGTAGAATTTAGGATGCACAAGAGCTCCCCATCTAAGGATTTAAGATTAAATTAACTTTTATAAACAAATAATGTTAAAAAAAAATTTACATTATCAGTGCATTTAAATTGTTATAACATACTTGTAATGTAATTCAATCCCTAAAACAAAAAAATATGAAAAAATTATTTGAGATGCAACAAGTTTACTCTAACACAGTACAATATATATAAAAGCACTAAGAACATAAAACATTAGATACAAGATTATACAAATATATCTTTAATCTCTACAACATGTATCTCAGCGTGAAAAAATGTATCTTGTGTAATTCTACTTTCAATACCATTTAAACAACACAAGAAACACATCAAAACATTAACAATAACTCTCAAATACAAGTTAATATAACATGTATCTTAGAAATAAAAACATGTATCTATTATATTTAGACTTTAAGTAAAATTGAACAACACTACATACAAATCAAAGCATTAATGATCACTCCCATATACAAGTCCACTTAACATGTATCTATGTACTTATGAACTTGTATTTTGTTATATTAATTTCAATAAAAAATAAAATACACAAGATACAAATAATTTAGCAACAAAAAAATAGATAAACAATGAAATTCTAAACGTATCATGCAATCCAAAATATGTATCTCGGCCTAACATTCAATAGATTTGAACATGCAATTACCTTGGGAAGTTCATCTTTGGAAATTGCTTCGACAATTCTTTTTCTCTTGGCAGGAGCTTTACTTTCAGGACTGTTGGATCCATTTTTGTTAGAACCACTTTCTTTTTTCTTGTCCTTAGAATGCTCTTGCCACAACTTCTTCATAATTTGGGGATCGTTTCTATGTTTTAATCTATTTTCATCAAAGTCAACAAATTCATAATCAAAACTTCTGAAAACGAAGTTAACAACTTCATGAGATTCTTTGATACTTTCTAATTGAGAAACCCGAATATTAAAGGAGGTCCCAAATCTCTATTCATAATGACAATTCAAACAATGAAACCTAAAAAAAAAATTAATCGAAGAAATTGCTCAACCAAATCACCCAAATTTTACTCTGTAAACTTAGACGCAAAATATTTTTTTAAAAAAAAAACGTAAAAACAATTAGAAGAAATTGAAGCGGATTTAGGGAGGAAAATTACCTTGCTTCAAGTTTTGAATTGAATAAAGAAGTTGGATAGAAATCGCTCCACAAATTGTGGCATATAAAGAGGAAAAAGTGGATTATTTTTAATAAGGAATCTTTTTTGTACCAGCAAAGATCATTCGCTGCTGGTTCGATGGAATACCTTCGTTGTCCTGAATCTTGGCCTTGACGCTGTCGATGGTATCGCTGGATTCAACTTCAAGAGTTATCGTCTTACCCCTTAGGGTTATTGTCGATGGCCTCCCACAGGAAAACTTTGCAGCAAGAGCATAGCAAGAGCATATTGCAAATTTTCTCTTAAATATAACCTTGAATATAATATCAGATGGTTCAAATACAATAATAGGTTCACTATTGATTATATCAACATATTACAATTGAAATTCCTTCCCAGATGTACAAGGAGTTGATTTGAATAGTGTCACATAAGTTTGTGTATCTAGATCGTTTGGGGTAAAGCAGCCGCAATCATGAGGGGCTAAACTTCCATTGAGATCGCATGGGAGAAGAGAGAGTAAGAGAGCTAGGATTTTTTTATCTCCTTTTTGATAAGAAGACAGTGAATATGAAATTTTACTTTAATTCAAAAGTTTGAATTAGAGGAAAAGAATGTATTGAAACTGCAGCTGAAATTATGACGTACAATGAGGAAGAAAAAGGGGTCTTATTTTGGTAAAGTAAAGCGTATGAATAGGAGATCTTAAACTTGTATCTCAACTTTCAGTAAAAATAGTAAATGTTGGGATATATATAATATTTTAAAAGTGAAGAGATTTTTAGTAATTTTGAAACATAAGTTGTTCTTTTAGGTAATTTTTCCTTGTTTAAAATCTAATTTGCCTTGTCAAAGGGCCATTATTTGTCTTGTTAATGACCGGTGAAAATGTTCTACTGCTTTGGAAGGACTTCTTTTGTTTCTTCAAACGTATGCATGATGCTATTGGGATAATTGAAGTTTTTTTGTTTTTCATTAATTAGTTGAGTTCAAGTGATTTATTTTTACTGGATCTTATTTACTAAGATAATTTAAAAGTAACTATTAAAGTGACTTTAAGAGAGATAATTGTATAAACCTTACAAAGTCATTATTCATTTCTTAAATTCTGTGTCCGATTAAAAAACGACATGTAAAATGAAACGGAGTGAATACTTCTTTTCTATGCATGAATTTCCTTCTGTTGGTTAAAACATACACGCACCATATGTATATATATACCAAGTTAATACATGAATATCATATGTTTGAATTTAGAGTTCATGTTACTTAACCATAATTAATTAGCATGTATTTACTCAATTTAATTACTTAATCATGATAAAGAATATTAATTTGATGTATACATCGGGTGCATGTAAGTTTATACGCTTATATTTTGTCCACCGGACCCTAACCCCCCTGCATTTTCTCGTGGCCAAGTCTCACTGTAGTCAAGCTTCATTCGAATTGGGGCTGCCACATCATTTTATATAGAGAGGGAATACAACCAGGAAACTGATATACATGATATAAAAGAAGGAAATGAGTCGAGGCCTAGAGTTGTTCAAGTTTATATATATATATAATATGTTACACATGTGAAAAGTGTGAAGGACCTTAGAAATGTTGTTTAAATTTTTTGTCCTTTATTAAAAATTTCTATTTTAGATAAAATAATCTTTTCAGTATTTTTCTCAAATTATTATTTATTTATATTTATGATATTAAATCCTAGAATATATGAGATCATAACTTTAAAAAATATAATAAGACTTTTTCTAAAATTAGGAGATCATAAGTTTAAAAACATATAACAAGATTTTTTTTTTTTAAAATTAGGAGTCGTGAAATATAAGGTAAGTAGTACATTGAAATCCTTACAAAAATACATCTTTTTTAAAACAATATTTTAAAAATTAAAGAGTTTTAAAATATTTGATAAAAAGAAAATTATATTTTATTTCTTGATCGTGTGAATAAAAATACACGAACAAATCCTGATTTTCTAATGAGTCATGTGTCATGGTACCAAGGTATTGAGGTGAGCTTTTTGTATTTTTTTTCCTCTGTATTTTAAGTTACCTTAAAATTTTGAATTACACATCAAGTGAATGCATTATTTATGGATGTGTATGTGATTACTCTGATGAGTTGGTTTCAAATATTTAAGGGTGTATTTCGATTTTTTTTTTTGGTAATATTTGGTAGGTACTTGTTGTTTATTATGTATATTCAAAGTATAGTTATAGACATTGTTATTGTAGGCTATTGCTTTTTAAGGAACGTACACGGGTGTAAGGAAAAAAAAAGGAAAATAATAGTGGTTCTCATCAAAATTTGAATAGTAACTACTCATTTTTTAAAAACTAATATAAAGTTTTATGACTCATGGTAGTTTTTCTATTTTCCAAAATTTGTTAGTGTTATAACTCCAATAAGTCTACAATAATGTTTATTTGCTAATAACGAATTATCAACGGGATTTTCTTTAATATGGAGGTCATATATTAGAATAGAAGGTTAATTTTTTTTTTTTTTTTTATGAATCATATCTATATATATATATCTATAAAAGCAAAACTAATAATAAGATAAGAAGACGTGGCAGCACAAGAATGAGTCTAAGTAATAATTTTAAGATAAAGTTAAAAAGTATGTAATAAAATTTTTAAATTGAAAGATTAAGTATTTGAATTTGAAATACATTATCTCTTTTTTTAAAAAAATCATTATTTTAATAAATAGAAATTCATAATTGAAGAGTCCTTATACACTCTTACTTTTTCAAAGCTATATCTTATAAAATTTAAATATTATATATATATACACACGTTTTTTTAAAATAAAATAGTAAATACATGTTTTATAAACTCACACAAAAAAAGAAGATAAACTATCTTCCTATAAAATACACATTTTTTTTTTCTCTTTTTGACTTACGTAGAACTAATAACTAATACTAATAATTATAAGAAATAATAATAGTATATTTAAAAAGATAAGGAAGAGAAATAAATGTATTCTTCTTTTATTTGTTAGTATTTATTATAAGAAAATATGAATTAATCTCATTAATTTTAAATATTTCTCTTAGTTCAAATATATATCTCATTAATTTTAAATATTTCTCTTAGTTCAAATATATATCTCATTAATTTTAAATATTTCTCTTAGTTCAAATAAATATCTAAAATAAGCATGTCAAATTTGAAAATGATAAGGATAAGGATATTCGAATTCAAATATATATTTAAGATAAGTATGTTAAATTTGAAAAATACAAGAATAAGGATATTTGGATTTTTAAATGAAAATTGAATTGGAATAGAATTCTTCTTCTTAATCTCTTTTATATATATATATATATATATGTTCACTCCTATCCTGATATGTAGTATTAAGTTTTCTTCTCTCTTAGTTATTGATTAGTCAGGTTCCTATCGTGATATGTAGTGTTAAATTTTCTTCTCTCTTTGTTATTGATTACGGATTAGTCAGGTTGCCCACAAAGGTGCTATGGATGAGTTAAATTTTCTTCTCTCTTTGTTATTGATCACTGATTAGTCAGGTTGCCCACAAAGGTGCTATGGATGAGAAGGATGAGAGTCCTTATGCGGCCCACAAAGGTATCAGGTTGCCCACAAATGTGCTATGGATGAGAAGGATGAGAGTCCTTATGCGGCCCACAAAGGTGCTAAGGATGAGAGGATGAGAGTCCTTATGCGGTTGCTTCGCAAATACATGGTGTCTAAGAAGATTGACAAGCACATGTACCATGACATGTACATGAAGGTAAAAGGTAATGTCTTCAAGAACAAGCATGTGCAAATACAGGGTGTCTAAGAAGATTGACAAGAACATGTACCATGACATGTACATGAAGGTAAAAGGTAATGTCTTCAAGAACAAGCATGTGCTAATGGAGAGTATTCGCAATACAAAGGTTGAAAAGACTAGGGAGAAGACTTTGTCGGACCAATTTGAAGCTAGGAGGACAAAGAACAAAGCAAGTAGGGAAAGAAAGTTTGCAAGGAGGGAGGAGCGTTTGGCTAAGGGACCAGGGGAGAGGCCAGTACAACTTGCAGTAGCGGCTGCGGCCACCACCCAAGCCTAGCCAACCTAGGGATCTAAGAAGTCAAAGAAGTGAGGGTGATATGGCTAGGAGGCTTTTCAAAAAAAAAAGAAGAAAAAACTTGGTTCTATTTTTGTTTTTCGTTCTTGATAGTATGGGAGTTTGAGTTACCCTTCTTTATTTTTCTTGTAGAGAACATTACATGAGTTTGAGAGTAACTTGACAGCATTAAAGTTTTGATACGTTCTTCTCTTTTAGTTATCTATCATTTTCAAATTTAAATTTTATTTATATGAGAGAATATTCTATGATCATTTTATTCGCAGAGATATTGATTAGTCTTTCTCTTTACGTATCTTAGTATTATTTTGTTGCATGCATTGAATGTAATTAATATATTTTATTTATATTAGTTTGTGCACATTACTAATTACTAGCTCCCAATGAATTACAGATTTAAGTTGTTCAATCTCTGTCAAAGTTTTGTTTTCAATCTTCTGACATTTTTTAAGACAAAACTTTTAATAACATTTTTGATTTAAAAGATTACAAATATTTGAATTTGACATACATTATTCTTTATTTTAAAAATATTTTTATTAAGCTTAAATTTAAAAATTCATAGTTGAAGAGTTCTAAATAAATTTTTACTCTTCGATAAATTTATTTTTTAAAAGTTTAAATGTTAATAACTTATCTAAATATACTTTTTTTTTGGTAAACTCTGAATATACTTTCTTTAAATATTACATGAAAGATAAAACATAATAATAATGATAGTAAAATAATAGCAGTGAACGTAGTAATAGTACTTAAGACGTGTTGCAACAACAACAAATAAATAAATAAATAAATAAATAAATAAATAAATAAATAAATAAATAAATAGTAACAGCGTAGTAATACCACTAATACTAATTACAACAACAAAAGTAATAACTCACATGAGGTTATTATTAAATTAATTATCATTGTGATCTTTTTTTGTATTTTAAATGTTAACAACTTATCTCAATATACTATATTTAAATATTACGTGAAAGATAAAAATATAATAATGATAATAATAAAATAATAGTAGTGAGCATAGTAGTACTTAAGACGTGTTGTAATAATAATAATAATAATAATAATAATAATAATAATAATAATAATAACTAAAAAATAAATAGTAACCACATAGTAATACCACTAATAATAATTACAACAACAGTAATAACTCAATAGTAGTAAAACGTGGGGAAAAAAAGAAAAACTATCAAAAGAAAATTATGAAGAAAAAACGTGGAAAAAAAGAAAAGGTAAACTATCAAAAGACAATTAAGACTAACAAATAGTTAATTTTAAATTAAAAATAATTATAAAATAAAATTACATATTAGAAATAGTTAGTTATCACATAAGAGAGTTCTAATTGGACTCTTATCAAATTTTGAATTAAAAGATTAAGTATTTGAATTTGAAATATATTATCCTTTTAATAAAAAGATTTTCATTATCTTAAAAATATATGAAGAGTTCTAACAGATATTTGTTATTTCAAACTTATCTCTTTAAACTTTAAATGCTATAAAATAAATTTAAATATAACTTTTTTGCATATTAATGAAAGATGAAAATGTTATTAAATAATAATAATAATAATAATAATAATAATAATAATAATAATAAGAAATAGTAGTAGTAGTATTAGTACCAAAAAAAAAAAAAAAAAAAAAAAAAAAAAAAAACGTGGGGAGAAAAGAAAAACTATCAAAAGATAATTAAGATTAATAAATTGCTAATTTTAAATTAAAAATAATTATATAATAAAATTACATATTATAATAGTTATTTAGTTTTAATTGGACTCTTAGAATTGAAAGATTATGTATTTGAATTTGAAATACATTATCCTTTTAATTAAAAAAAATTCATTATCTTAAAAGTAGAAACCGAGTTCTAATAGATATTTGTTATTCCTTACTTATCTCTTTAAAATCTAAATGTTATAAATATATTTAAATATAATTTATTTACATATCAATGAAAGATGAAAATTTTATTAAAATATTATCTAATAATAATAATAATATCAAAAGATAATTTAAGACTAATAAATTATTAATTTAAAATTTAAAATAATTATAAAATAAAATTACATATTAGAATCTATATCTATATCTATTATAAAGCAGAGGACGAAATATCAGAAGAAGCCAAATGTCAAACTGCTATGAAGCCACGTGTCATTTTTTAGGACAAGTTTAATAGTATTCTTAAATAACACATACAATGTAACTAAAATTTTGAATATTAATAAATTAAATGAATATTAATATATAAAAATTTAAGTAATTTACATTTTAAGTTAGCATTATATGTTTTGAAATAAGCAAGAATATAAATGTCAAAATAAAAGAGAAAATAATTAAATACAGTAAAAAAATGTAAAGATGGGAGTGTGTGTGGGAGGGGGTGTAATATTTTGAACTAATTTTTAGAATATAATGTAGTAAGATAATATAATACATATATTACTATTTATAAATTTTAAATTGAAAAGATTAAATAATATAATAAAATTTAAACATAAAAAATCACAAGTAAACAAAATTAATATATCTACTTTATATTAATCAAAAGAGCACTTAATAATTTCATTAAGTCAAGTGATAAGCTATTAAAAATTAATATTAGTAAATTAATAATTTTAAATAGTGAACGACATAATAAATAATATATGAAATATAAAAGGTTCCAATATTTTATGATTCATTATCACTGTGTGTAGCTTTGACAATGGAATGGTGGGGTAGGGGTAGGTGGGAGGTGAAGGATTTGGGGGGTGGGATTTATTTCATTGACGAATAATATGATAATTGAATTTCGTTTGTTTATTTCATTAAGGAAAAATATGATAATTAGATTCCGTTTAAGATAATATGATTTAACATACTCGAATATCATAATCCGAAAAGATTATAAATAATATTTTTATCCGCCATCACACGGGTACGTATACTAGTTTTTGTAATGTCATAGTTTTTATGTACAATTTAATTCTAACATTGTCGCATGTCCTTAGTATATTTGTATGAAGAAATTTGTTGTTGTTTTCTATAATAAGTGCATTAGATACTAGGGTATGAAGGTCACGGATAAAGAAATTAAAGAAAATTTGTGATTCTTTTTTAATATAGGTGCGTTAGATATGAGGGTATGGAGATCACGGATTATGATAGAAGGTTAGGTAGTCATGCTTTGACTTGCTTTTTGATAGGTTTAGGCTTGATGTGAGTCTAGGAGCATCGTGTCTGTCGTAGTTTTAGCTTCATACATGTATTTTCTTGCTTTTAACGTCTAATACTAACTATTGTATATTGTGTTTCAGTTAACGCATTATTTCGTGCATTTTCTTCTGAATGCTATCTACTACTTTTCTTACTAGTTGATATGTTTTCTTTGATGTCGTATTTCTTTTTCCTTTTGTAATATTTTCTTAGTATGAGGTACTAAACGTTGATATCTTCATTACAGTGATTTCTTGGAGAGCAGAGAAAAAAACAACTTTATTGTTAAAAATTCTTATAAATCCTCCAACACGTGGTTGCCTAGGTTTTTCAAGCACAATTTTCTTCAGTTTTATTCTCTAGCTTAAAACATATGTATGTAATTTTTTACTTTCAATTCAGATTTAATAATGCTATTTCATTTAAATTACAGACATTTTTTGTGTAAACTCCACTTTAAATTAGTTAGGGTTTCTAAATAACTCAATTTAGAGTTTAATTTTTCCTTATATATATTAAGAATAATGTCTTAATAATGATACGTTAAATTATTTCATCCAAAAGTGGCTGATATGCACTAAATAAGCAGCAGTATACAGGAAATTGGATAATATATACAGCTGGTATACTCTCTGAAATGGACCTAAAATTCATGATCAATAAGTCTTGAATTTATGACCTCGTAATTCTTCCCTCCCAAATTACTCAAGTCGTAACCGGAGAAGTTTAACGAATTATTTTTCAAAGTGAAAACTTCATTGAACACGTCACAATTTTTACGTTCATAATAGCATAGTAATAAATATTGTGACCTTACAATATTTTTGCACCAAAAGAATTCCCTATTTCACAATCATTACTTGTGCACTTGAAGCTTTAGATACTAGAGATAGGCAAAACTCAAAAACACTATTATGCCAGCCAATCTGATCAATCATATTAGCTAAAATAACAAACCAATATATATTATCCAAACTCATATGGATAAATTTCTTGGTATCTGTTTCAAAGCATAATGTACCATGCACATTCCTATAAATTTTCTTGGTGTTTATTATCGAAGCAAACTTTCAATTTTGGAATTTGGCCTAATCTCTTAACAAAATTTGTTCAACGGAATTGAAGTTTTGTTTTACTTACTAATGTTCAATTAGCTAGGTTTGCTCATAGGATTGACTGGCTTTTCGAGTTAATTTTGGATCATAATTCATCATTTGAATTATCGTGTGTATATATTGTGGTGAATATATAAGAGAACAAATTTGTTTTAAGATTTGATATTTATGTAATTCATCATGTTTTATTTAAATAGTAAAATACTAGTAATTAATGGGTTTTCTAGTTTCGAGTTCAACTAGGATTTACACTATCATAAATAGAGTGGTATGAATAAATTATTTTCCTCCCTTCAACAGTTCAACATATCACTAGATTAATTTTAATTTTGCAGTGAACTTTACATACAACATAATACCCCGTATTCCATTTCATCAACAACTGAAAATATCTAAGTGATTAATTTGGCGGTGTTTCCAAGGCACACCATATATCGCCTACTTCCATCACCTAGTCCTAGCTAGACTCCTAGTTATTAGTCTTTTTACCTACACATTGCATCTCTTTGACCTGAGGATAATCTTAGTAGCTCATCTGACGGTTGATTATCTTTAACGGATAATATTTCATTTTGTTGGTGTGCTAGCTCGATCTTAACATTGTTTGCGATGCTGAATGTGTTTTTCTCATGCTTCTTTTAGGGTTTATCATGGTGCCTTATAACGTATTGCTTCCTTCGTGAAATTATTGGGTGATCCAAAAGGTTTCGTACTTCTCGGCACCATTGTCACTGTTAGTGGTTATATATTTTCTCTCCCTTCACTTTTACTTGTATCACTTCTCCAGCTAAAACTGAATTACATGAACTTTAATTTGACCAACATTTCAAGATGTATTCTGCTCCTCCTAAATTACATGCTCGTTGCAAAAAGGAGTTTCAGGAGCTGCCTTTTTCAGTTTAAGGTAAATGTACTTTTGATTTTAAGATGATCTCATAATTAGATTTTGACAAAAATTGAAGAACATGGATTGTAGTGAAACAGAGAAGATATGTATGTTTCTACAAATGAAAACAACTACCAAGCGTGAAACAGATGTTCCGTTTTCATATTTAAATTATGATATTCGTATAGGTCAAATGAGTTAGTTCCTTTGGATAGATTGTACGTACAACTTATTCCTACATCGGCAAGTAGAAAGGTTATTTCTGATAGACCGTCAACCCAAAGAAGAGGTACAGGAAACTATTTGAGCCGTTAATTTTGATCAAACGGTTTAACTTAAATGAATATTTGGATTTCAAAAAACATGCAAATAGATCTAAAAGTGTAAAAATACAGACAAATTAAGAGAGCGTTCAACAAAGAAATGTTAACAAAGGTGTTGTTTGGTTGCTTGTTCGAAGGTTATTACGTACCATACGTATACATGGGCGGATCTATTCTAGGTGGACCAAATTAGTTCAATTAAATTATTCAGTGTTTTAAAAATGTTTTCAGTGCAAATGAGCAATAAAACAAAGACCAAATCAAACTATAAGACTATAAAAAAGTTTGGGATTGTAGATTCATGATCATAAAGGAATAGAAGAAAACAGAGATCCACCATGCACATTTATCGGGAGGCAAATACTGTAGCGAACAAGTTTGTATTTTTTGGAAAGCTCCAACTCAAATATCTCTATGTGTTTTGATTCTCCCCGACAGAGGCGGACCTACATTGAGTGTAGGGGTGCACGTGCACCCGCTATCCTCGAAAAAAACTCGTTCATATATTTACATATATATATATATATATATATATATATATATCAGGGTGTTATGTTAAATATATGCCGTGTACCCACAAAAATAATTGATTTGGCTGGTGAGATGGTTGGACTCTTTTTGCATGATTGATCAGGTTCGAACCCCAACAACATTTTCTTATTTGCTCCTTTTTCCATTTTCCAAATTATATGTCTGCATCATTATTGTGCAAATGTATATATTTATTTTTGATCATTTATTTTACACCTTTTTTTTTCTTTTGTGTATTGTGCAAATCTTAGTTGCTCATTTAGCGGTTGATTTTCTTTTATTGGAGATCACCGAGCTTATATTCACAATGAAGTGGACAACAAAGAAATGAGTAAAGCGTCTTCATCATGTCTATCTGTGAAGATAATTTCAATCCGGGTATTGGGTCACATTAGCTTTGGGCGTGGATATCATATTGGGCCAAATTCAGAAGAAATACACATTAGAGTACAATAAATAATGCATGCATTAGTCTTGTTTTATATATTATTACTAGTTTAGTGCATGTGAATCTCACGCTAAATAACATAACTATATATAAAAAAATACAATCAACTTTATACAATATAATTCTCCATTTTCTTAGATCTGCCAATAATTTAAAGATATACTTTGCTCTCTAAATCTTCAAAGTGAAATATTATCAATCTATCATCAAAATTTTCACCAAAACATGAAAAATAAAACCTAATTGAAACTTAGAATATGTCACAAATTATCCTTAACTCTAGCTCTTTCTTCATCCTTTCATACACAGTAAAGTGAGACTTCACATTATTTCTGTAGTAAATAAATATGTGAATATACTTGTTACCAGAAAAGTAATACACAGGAGATCTGAGATCTAAATCTCTCACCTATAACTTTTTCAATCAAAGCTTATTACATCAGTATATATAATCTTAATTATTTGTCACTAATTACGCAAATTATTATTCGATTGTCTTCTTATTTGTTGAGCCTCTAACTTCAAACATGAATGTTAATAGCAATGGATTATAAGTGGATCTCAATTGCATAGGCAAACTCTAGCATTGTGAAATAATATTATAATCATTTATATTAATAAATCATAAGAGAATTTTCTTCTGAAGCTGCATTCATAAATTCAAGTTGATTACTTTGTTATATTCACAAAGATTTAAACATTCAAAATGAAATAGAAAATTTTGTATACATTTGATGGTTAGATAGGAGACATATTATTTACTAGTTTAGGTGTACTCGTCTTGTGCGTGTACCTCACTTTAATGAATTATTCAAACATTACGTTAAATAGGATATTTGTTTAAATAATAAAGATGAATATAATAATTAAATTTAATATCTTTTGAGTATGTAAAGATGGAGAATTTATTTATTAAACCTCATCTTTACTGAAAATATTTTTAAAAGTCGATCGACATTCATCTATCATCTGTAAATTGAAACAAAACAATACAATGATAGAAACATCAAATAATACAATTAAATCTAATCTTTACACACAAAAATTTTTTCAAAGTCGTCCGACACTCATCTACCACCTATAAACAATAAAAAAATAATACGATAATAGAGATATCAAAATACTACAACTAAGCCTAACCTTTACATAAAAAATTCTCAAAGCCGACCGAAATTTATCTATCACTTGTAAAATGCAACAAAATAATACGATAAAAATGATATCAAAATAATACAATTAATCTTAAATTTTACACATAAAATTTTCTCAAAGCGGATCAAGATTCTTCTACGAACTGTAAACTACCACAAAATAACAAACTAATAAAGATATTACGATAATACAATTAAACCTAACATTTACCTAAAAAAAAAATTCAAAGCCGACTCACGTTCATTTAGCATCTGTAAATTAAAATAAAACAATAAGATAATAAAAATATCAAAAACAATACAACTAAACCTAAACTATAAAAAAATATATAATAGTGATTAAAAAACTTCGATTTTGATCCAACTAATTCTTGCCTGAGCGAAAATTCTGACCCTAAAGAATGATTTCGAATGAAAATAAAGAAGATATATATATATATATATACACATGTTGAATTCTATTATGCTGTTAAAAACGGTGAAGAAGTTGAAGGTTATAAAATCAAGCATCCACCATGTAGACATACAATCGAATCAAGTTAGATGAGCATCAATCGTATTCTCCCAATAGGTGAACCGGTTTGTTCTCTAGTTTAACGTAATCTCAATATTTATATAAATATTTCCTTAATAGAGTCCTATCTATTTTAGGACTATTTCTCTAATTGAACAGTAGAAAGGAAAATATTAATTAATTCTCCTGCCATATATTTTAAGAGTCCCATATATTTTAAGAAGTCTAGTTAATATAAAAAATAATTAAATAATAAATTTAAAAAATAGTGAAAAGGTAATTTTGTCTAAAGAAACGTCTTTTAATTAAAGGTAAAAAGTTCAAATCATTTTTGTAAGGATCGTCACACTTTTAACATATTATAGATTATAGATGTATATGGAATAATTATTATGATGTTTGATGTGCAATTTGGAAACTCACATAACTAATACATGTATAACTTATGAAGGAATCTATGTATCTTATGCAAAATAGAAGGTCAAATAAACAATACACGTATAACTAAATGAATAACTAATTCTTGCATAATTAATACCTGCATAAAAAATGCATAGATTTTCTCATAACTAATTTCTACTCTCTCTATTCACTCTTACTTGTCATATTTTGACTTGACACATTATTAAGAAACAATGATTAGTATTGTGACTTTATCATATTACCTCTATTAATTGATGTCTTGTACTCCCTCTGTCCCAGTTTAGTTGGGCATATTTCATTTAATGGAATAATTAAGAAATTATAAATTGAATGATGAATTTTACTATTTTATCCTTTAGACATTGAAATTGTAGTTGTTCACATTTAATGTATACTATAAATTGTATGTAACACCCCGTATTCAAGTACGTGTATTGGTCTTATTTATATGGAATTAATTTTTTATTTTATTTGTATCGGAATTTGCCCGTCGATGTTTTCATGCGAAGGTTACTAAATAAGCTTTCCAACGATATAAAGATTTTCAAAAACGGATAGGTTTCGGATATAATCGAGCACGTTCGAAACTATAAAACGGTGGCCGGAATATTTGGAAATAGTAAATGTGCAGGAAAATTTCCTGCACACAAACTACTGAGGCCAGCCGAATTTTTGGGTCAACTTCGAACGATCATAATTCCCTCAATATAATGAACTGGGAGAGCTGTGACCTATGAAAAGAAATGTCTTTGAGTCTTCTTTCCAATTCAATTGGTTTCATCCAAATCCAACGTCTGAGTAAGGAGTTATACTTGTTTTACTTCATCCTATCAAAATAGATTTTTAGGGTCAACTTCAAACGACCATAACTCCTTGTACAGGACGAACTGTGTGGCCTACTTTATATGAAATGAAAAGCCCTTTGAATTATTCTTCCAACGATACCAATTTCACCCAAATCTGATATCGAAGCAAAGAGTTATAGTCGATCTACTTTACCTTATCAAAACAGTCCACCAAAGGACAGATTTGACATTATTTAAATTTTAAAGGCATTTTGGTCATTTTCTATTATATTATGGATGGGAATATGTGTATATATACATGTATATAAGTTCAAAAACTCATTTTCATCATCAATCATTGAGGAAGAACAAGCCCTAGCCAAATTTGACCTTTAAATTACTTTTGATTCAACCGTAGAAATTCCAAAGTAATCCGATAACTGCGTTTATCATCTCGAGAGCTTGGAAAGGCACCTATTATTTGTGCAAACAGGATTGCATAATCAAGAGGTGAATTCTAAGGTATTGTTTGCCTTTGTTGTTTTCCATATGTATATGTGTAATAGAGGATTATATGTATTGGTTGTTATTGAAAGGTGATGGAAATAGGGTTATGGACTATTTTGCATGATTTGGTTGTATTGAATTGTGTAAGGTGGATATGGTAATTGAGTTATGGAAGGTGGATATGGTGATATACTATTGAATTGATGATTATTCATGTCTATGGCTCAATTTGGTTTAATGGATTGGTTGGAAGGATAAATGAATCCAAACTTGATATTGGAGGATGTTGTATGAATATGCATGACATATGAATGTAATTGGAGTATAAGAGGGTTAAAGTGACACCCTTTATGGTGTAATTAAGGCTTACTACTTAACCATTAGTTTGGTGAATTCAAATAATTGAATTGTGACGTTTGGTTGCTAATACTAGATTGCTATATATGTTCATTGTAGATAAGTAATCCGAAAAGACGGAAAGTCCATTTGGGACTAGTATTGAAGGTTGACAGTCATGTATGTAAAGTATACTCTATACCATATCTTTGGCATGAAAGTGAACAATTGTTCTATTAAGAAAGTTTCCAAAGTTATTCAATAACATGTGATCCATAATGGTTTTGTATGATGTCCTACGTTACCAATGAACTTGTTTCCACCCTACAAGATGACAAGACATTCCAATACTTACTTGTTTTTCAAATCTTACATGTTTATTGAACTAATGAATGTCAGAAGGTATCCGGTTACTCAAACAAGATCCATGTGCTATTAATGACTCCAAAATGTTTCATTGATATACCAATAAGTTCCTACTTTATTGTTATGGCATTGATGACTTCAAAACACTTCATTGATGTGCCAATGAGTTCTTACTTCATTGTTATTGCATTGATGGTCTATTTATATGTCTCTTATTGATGTATCATGGTTTCAAAGTATCAAAAATGCGGTGGCGATCGAAATAACAATCTCAAAGATTAATTGAACTAAGTGATGGAAGTTCTCTCTTATCGGGTGGTATCCCAGGGGCATAAGCCTATCATGGGTCGATCCCCATTTATGTGTTTATGGGTGGTATCCCAGGGGCATAAGCCTATCATGGGTCAATCCCAGTTGATATGTACTGGAGGCAGCCTAATGGTCACAGTACAGTACAGTAATGATTACAAAGATGATAAGAATGAAGGTAAGGTGATTGAATAAATACAATGTACAGGTTGTCACAAGTTCTAGTAAGTGTGGTCCACTCCTATTACGATTTATTCACTTGTTTCTGATTTTTATTGATCTCCTATATCATATGTGATTATCTACAGTTTTACATACTCAGTACATATTTCGTACTGACGTCCCCCACGGGGGACCTGCATTTCATGCTGCAGGCACAGGTACCTTAGCTCATACACCGCACAAGTAGGAGCCAGGATATTCAGCTGCTTTTGGTGAGCTCCAGTTTTCTTCAGGGCTTTCCGTGTCATATCTAGTCACTTTTGGTATTGTATAGAAGTTAGTTATATGGCGGGGTGTGTCTCGAGCTTAGTTAAACTCTGTATATTATCTAGAGGCTTTGTAGACCTAATGTACAGTCAAGGTGGTGTTTTATTAATAGACGTGATGGCTCCAACAGCCAAGTATTGTATATACATATATATGTGTGCTCGAGCTTATACAGGTGATTATTTCCTTTTATATGCGACATGATGTTGTCCGAATTTCGGGTTGTCATAGAGGTATGCATGGGAAGTATAAGGTTATGAGTTGGTTCTCCCGGGCCTCCTCGGTTACGGGTGTCGGTCCGTCCCAATAGGATTTGAGGCGTTACATTGTAGGTGTAAATTGAAAAAAATATTTAATTATATCAGGATTCAGTAAGTGATCAACTAATATGAGACATTTATTTTAGTACAATAACCAACTAAAATAGAAAGGAGGAAAGCAGGGAGCAATAGGTATTAAAAAATCATTTGGAGAATAAATAATAAATATTAAGGGTAAAACATGAAAAAATATGATTTCTTAATTTGACAAATGATAAGTAAAAATGAAAATTAAATTAAAAAAATAGTGATAAATAAATTCGAATAAAGAAAATACATTATAAATACCTACATAACTCTAACTAATTATCAAATGACGCTTAATTTAAAATAGATCCCAAATTTGAAGATTTTTTTTTATGTTATAATCACACAACAAAAGCTAGTAAAGACGGATAGACTATAGTCATTGACTCACATGATCTATGTCTTTTTTTATTAACTAGTTTAGGTATACGCGCTTTGCGTGTGTATCTCAATTTAATGAATTCAAATGTTATGTTACACTAAGGGGTCGTTTGGTAAAGTGTATTGAAAAATTAATGCATGCATTAGTTTAATGTGTATTACTAATACCTTGTTTGATATACTTTTGCACCCTATGTATAACTAATGCTTGCAATAGTTATACACTCTATTGTGTATTAAAGTGTGTATTGCTAATACCTCAAAATCCATGGTATTAGCAATGCAATGGATCCAATACATGCATTAACATAATTAAAGACACTATTATCCCTAATAAAAAAAAAAAATCACATCCTTTCCAACATATATATGGAGGATATTTTTGTAAAACCATTTTTTAAGAAATAATTTAATTGATGTCATTTTTAATACATCAAACCAAACACTGCATAAGAAAAATACATGTATGACTAATGTAAGCATAGCTAATACAAGCATTACTAACATACCCTATTTTACATTATTTTTATACACTCTACCAAACGACCCCTATATAGGATATTTATTTAAATTGATAAAGATGCGTATAATAATTAAAATCAACATCTTTTGAATATGTAAAGATGAAGAATTTATTTAATTAAACCTGACATTTACCAAAAAAAATTCTCGAAGTCGATTGGCATTCATCTAACACCTGTAAACTATAACAAAACAATAATGATAGAGATATGAAAACAATACAATTAAATCTAACTTTTACACAAAAATTTCTTCAAAGCCAACGAACATTCATCTACCACCTGTAAACTACAACAAAATAATATGATAATAGAGATATCAAATCAATACATCTAAACCTAACCTTTTACACACAAAAAAATTCTCTTCAGAGATATCAAAACAATACAATTAAATCTAACATTTATACACAAAAATTCCTCAAATCTGATCAACATTCATCTACGACCTTAAACTACCATAAAACAATACATTAATAGAAATATTAAAATAATACAGCTAAACCTAACTTTTACCTAAAAAAATTCTTCAAAACCGACTGATATTCATCGACTACTTGTAAATTAAAATAAAATAATATGATAAAAGCAAGTGTTATTCTCTGTTAAGAAGACTGATTTGGTTGTTGTAACTTGATTGTAAAATTGCTATTGAAATTAGGTGAAGGTAAAAGAACCATCCATTAATATGGGTGGCTATCAATTTGTGTGCTTTTACTCCACATCGTGTGTATGTCGATTGAAATTCCTTACACGGTCCTTTGTTCCTATATTTGTTAGGGTATATATAAATTATTAGTATTTATGTATAAATACTAAAAATACTAAAGTAATTTTATGAGTAAATAAATTATACTACTATCACACATTCCTATTAAAATAAGGAAAGAAAATGGATTCACCTTAATTAAAAAATAGTACACGTAATTTATAATTTTTTCAAAAATATAAATTATTAGTATTTACTTCTACGATTGTATTTATTTGCGAAATATAAGGTACTATAATTAGGACTCTTTAATAATGGTGATTGTTTATTTTTCCAAAAATATATATTATTAGTATTTATGTATAATTGTAATTTATAAAAAAATAGTAAAAAGACGATTTTGTCTAAAGGAGAGTGTTTTAATGAAGGATAAAAAGTTCAAATAACTTTTCTAAGGGTCTTCACACTTTTAATATATTATAGATATAGATATAGATTATAGATAAATTATAGATATGGATATAGATTATAGATTATAGATATAGATTGTAGATATAGATATAGATTATAGATTATAGATACAAATATAGATATAGATATAGATAAGAGGTTCGGATTTTAACTTCTGAGAATAATTTTTTTTTTTTTTGTAGAAATCGTTTTTCTTAAAAATAAACTCTTTAGCATTTAAATTTAATCGAGCGGATACTGAATAATAAATAGAAAATCTAAAAAAAAAATGAAATTGACTAAACAACAACAATCTGAGAACGAGGTCACGTTTATGGTCTATTTTATCATTTATATTAAATATTAATTATTTTAATATTTAGATAACTTGTAATTAACAGAGATGATATATTAAAATTATTTTTTATTTATTATTTTTTAAAATTTATGTCCAATCAAATATGAACAAATAAAAATTAATAGAGAAAATTAATACATTCATACATCGAATATGAGTACACTTTTATATTATATCCGCAATTTTGGAAACCAAGTTGATAGGTTCCCACTGTCCCAATCAACTTAATATCGTGTCAGCAAGCCTTATTGTTTATAATATCATTTGGCATAAAATTTTCTCAATATATATCATGACTAAAAAATTAAATACGGCACAACATCTAGAAGAGGAAAAAAAAAATGGATTCAAAAGTCAATAATGGAGTGCTTTGAATGTAAATTAAGATTAAATTAATGTTGCTCATGACTGAACTCCAAGGGTGTGCTTGGTATGTAGGAGGAAAAAATATTTTCTTAAAACAATAAGTGTGGTTTTTGGCTACATTATTAACGGGTGTGTCAGATTCTTTAAAAATATAATATTTTTCAAGAATTTGATATAGATGCAATAATATTTTTAAAAAATTGGAGCAAATATTAAAGAATTGGAGCAACTTAGGTTTCTAGTGTTTACATATTAAGTGAATTATTGAGATTTTTTTGATTGTATAAAATAGATGAATTGTTCAAAATTTCAGGAATTATTGAAATTCTTTCACTTTTGTCCTTTCTTTTAGTGAGGTTCTTAATTACTACTTTATATTTTTTAGTAGAGCTGTCAATACGGGTCGACCCAATCCATCTGATCTAGCCCACACGGGCTTTGAACTTGACGGGTCAGGTCGAGCTGGTCCATCAAAATGATAGGCCAAAAAACACCAAGTCCACACCATTACTCTGTGGGTTGCGGGCCTCATGGGCCAGCCCACTTTTTAAAAAACAATATTTTATAATTTAATTTTAGAATGTTAATAAACATAAATAATACCAGATAATATTACACAGTGTTAATACTTGTTAATCAAGTCTCCAACACTTGAAAAAATACTCCTAATAGCGAAATTAAATAACTTTTGACATGATATCCTTCGAACCAAATAAAAATACTAATAAATAATCTAAATAGTTACATGTATTTGACTTACGAGCCGGCTCACGGACTAGCCCAACGCACATTACTCAAGTCCCACGGGCCACAGACTTATCCGAGCTGGGCTAAAAATCCATGTTCTTAAATGGGCTGCAAAAACTGAAACTCAACTCCATCAAATTACAGGTCGAGTTGGGTTGGCCCAACAGGCCTGACCCATATTGACAGTTCAATTTTTGAGGTTGTCACACCCCTTTTTTCGCACTCCAAAAAAGATTCGTTTTAAAGTTCGAAAGGGTTTTATTATTTAAGTGACAAGAAATGAAAATTTATTTCGGAAAAAGAATTATTTACATTTTTTATTCAGAGTCGCCACTTGGCATAATCTGGTGTGCCAAGTCACCATTGGAAAATCCTTTTCAAAACCATTTGACTCTTTAAACTGGTTTGCGAACAGAGACTCCGGCTAAGGAATTCTGTTGATCGAGGGGAAGGTGTTAGGCACCCCTCGATCCCGTGGTTCAACCACGGTCGCTTGGTAGAGTGTATCGACTCTTTTGACACTACGAAATGTATAAACCACACAAAAACACGCAAAACAATCAAATGATAAACAAAACAAAACAATCCAAAATGTAATGTCCAGTCCAATTATAAAGTCCGGAGTATAAAAAAAAATGCAAAAATATAAACCTATGCTAAATTAATTCTAAACTAATGCTCTACCCGACGTCTTGGGCCTTCACCACGAACGTCCTCCGGGTACATGATACCTCGGGGCATTCCCCGGTGAATAAATATATAAGATACTTCAGGGCATTCCCCGGCCAAATTATACAATTGAATTAAATGCGACAAAACAAAACCATTCCAACACATATTTCAAACATGTCATCAATCCACCATGCCTAAATTTGCCTACCCGAGCCTACCATTTGCATATCCAATTAGCGACCTAAAACCGTGACACTATCGAGTTCACCAACATTATTCATTTTTATTCCAAGTTGAACAAAAAGTAACAATAAAACCATCATTAACCCAAATTCATCATTTTATCAATCTCGTAATTCCACCCCAATTTTTCTTTTATCAACCCATTAAAACATGATCAAACTCATTCCTCAAACCAACATAGCCGAATCACAAACGTCATGATCAACATCAACAAAAATCCAACAAGCATAATCACACCATACATAATCACAATCAATTCAATAAACCAAAATAACTAAAGAGAGCGGGTTAAGGAGATGGACCTCAATAGCACTTGTGTTCGTTGATAATAAAGAAATTCGAAACAAACTGAAATCCTCGAATAAAATCCTCATGACAAACCGAGCTCCAAACCACGAATATTGAACCCAGTAGATTGCAAGAAAACCCCTAACGTACTATATCGAGCACTAATCAAGAAAATAGAAGAATCCAAAACCCCAAAACAGATTCCGGTGAAGCTCGCTATTTCCGGCCCGATTCAGATATGAAATTCGCGAAGAGACAGACGAATATTCAAAAGCAAGAATAGCAAAATGAATGAAACGAACGAGACCCGCTCACCAATTGTCGCCGAAATCGATTCGAACCTTGCCGGATTCAACCCAAACAGACCGGAATCAACCCGAATGGATGGATAAATCAATGAAAATTATGAACCAAAAACAGACCAGAATCGAAACACCCACTACGATGCTAGAAACGAATTTCGAACAGACCAAATCTCCAAAATTAGAACGCGAACTAAAAAAAATACGAATCTAAGCTTCGTGAGCTACAAAGAGCAAAAAACTGACGAACAGGGGAATCAGATTCCAGTAAATTTGGAGGTTTCAGAGCCGGAATCAACTGAAGAATGATAAAAATGGACAGTTCCGGCTACGGGTTCGCCGAAAACCTCGAACAACCTGGATTCACTATCGAGTTTCATTCCTCTCCCTTTGATTACACTCTCAGTCTTCTCTTTATTCTGGGTCTGTGCGATTTAGAGCGTGGGTATATATGCGTGCGATAGTAGATGATGAAAGAAAAAATAAAAGAAAAAAAATGGAGTCCTTTTTGTAAAAATGAAGAGCAAATCGTGGGTCTCTTTTTGAAGGAGATGATTTTTTTCTTTTTCGATGGTCCCCCCGGTCAGCTCCCTTTGTGTGTGTATATATGTTGTGAGGTGAGGGTGGAGTAGTGAGGTAGGGTAGGTGGGGTCACGTGGGGTAGGGTTAGGTGTCCTAATTTGATAGGTAGGATTGTTAATTAGTTATAACAAGAATAATTGGGGATTGGGTTTGTTAGGGGTTTGTTATTATTATTTTTTTGCATTTTTGTGGGGAATAATTAAAATGGGTGAGACACATGGTAAGGTGAACTAAATGAATAAAATTAAACTTCGGGAAGGATAAAATTAGGCGTCTACATCATGCCCCCTTTGAATGCAAACACGAAGTGTTTTCAGATAAAGGAGTAGACAGCGAGACCAAATTTTGACCCAACCATTATTCGAAGAAAGAAACAGGAGAAAGAAGGACAACCGGATCCTGAATCAAGACATCCTACCTACCCAAGTTATGAGAGAATCAAGTGACAAGTATCTCAAAGGATTGGAAGGAAATGGACTATACCGAGTTGGAGAGTCGAGTGAGGTTCCATCGAGGTTCCGGTCCGCGGCTCTATCATTACATAAAAAATGAAAATTACAAGTTAAAACATAAATGAAATTACCAAAATCCTATCTATACAGCTTCTGTTGGCTCTTGACTCGACTTTTATCACCCTATTCTTCAGGCGGGCTCCTGACTTGCAATTTCTTTCAACTTGTTGCTTTGGCTTTCAATTGCTTCGCTTTGTTGCTTGGCTTTTTGTTTCTTCACCCTATTCTCCAGGCGGGTTCCTGACTTGCTCTTTCCTCACCCTGTTCTTCAGGCGGGCTCCTGAAACCCAAAATTAAAACTAGAACGAAGATTATCCCAAACAAAAATTATAGTAAAGTAGTATTTCATTTTTGAAAGCGTTGTCCCATTTTCCAGGAGGGTCCTGAACATAAAGTAAATTTTCATTTTTCAGGAGGGTCCTGAACATAAAGTAAAATCCCATTTTTCAGGAGGATCCTGAGCAGAAAGTAAAATCTCATTTTTCAGGAGGGACCTGGGCAGAAAGTAAAATCCCATTTTTCAGGAGGGTCTTGAACATAAAGTAAATTCCCATTTTCCAGGAGGGTCCTGAATATAAAGTAAATTCCCATATTTCAGGAGGGTCCTGAACATAAAGTAAAATCTCATTTTTCAGGAGGGTCCTGAGCATAAAGTAAATTCCCCACGAATGTGGACTTCCAATAGTAGCTGAATTAAGTGAAGTAAATTTGTCCCCTATTTCAACAAAGAAAATTTGTCAGTTAAAAACTTAGTGGCGGTTTGCAGCTCTTGGCTTCTCAGGTATCTGTCCTAGCACTCGTTCCTTTCATCTTTGTTCCAAATTGCTAGCATTTGCCCTGTCTTGCCGCATCATTGACCTGGATCCAGATTAAGGGAAATGAGTTCTGACTTGAACTATGGGTTTCTATTTTACCATGCCTCTGAGGTGCACCCTTTTTCCCAAATCTGAATGTTTCCACGAATCCACAGCCTGTCGGTTGATAGACTTCCTTTGTTTCATGTTGAGTTACGATCATTTTTCTTTCTTATGCTGTACCTTGGCTTTTCCTTATATAATTGGAAAGACTGGTAGTAAATTTTGAAATCCTTTCTCACTTGTTTTGACACAGACTTGACTTAAAATGTAAAGAAATGAGGTTGACTTTTATTTTGATAAATGACAATAAAAGACAAAAATCAAGAATATGTAAATGAAAGAAAAGGGCAATGTCCCATATTCAAAAAAAGAAAATTTATCTGAATACGACAACTAACTCCAATGAGTATGACATGCATTTCGGATTCAGCTGCCTGATCTTCCTATCCAAACTCCCCATTTGTTGTTGAGTTCGTGCCTTTGCCGCTGAGCCGCTTCTTCAAATCCATTGGACTCATACATCACATTTGATTGACGGCATCTTAAAAGACTTTTTCCAGCAAATCTCTTTATTTTTACTTTTCACTTTTCTCTTGAACTCGCCATCGACTTACGGTGTCCGTGAGGGTTTTTACTAATAAGACTCTCTCATTTTTATTTCTCTCCACTCACCATCGCCTTATGGTGCCTGCGAGAGTTTTCACCAATAAGACTCTCTCATTTTCATTTCTCTCAACTCACCATCGCCTTATGGTGCCTGCGAGGGTTTTCACCAATAAGACTCTCTCATTTTGTATTTCTTTCCTAATTTCTTATGCTGAGGGAGACAAGTGGTATCTCGCAATGTATCATCATATCCATAGCATGCTTGGCCTTAAAATTATCAAAAATTGATTTGAAGGACTTTCTTTGGTTGTAACTTGGCTTTTGGATAAGGTTAGAAAAAGGATGACAAGAGGTTCAAACGACCCTTGAAGTGGGGCTGGGACCTACAACTTTTGGAATCAACTCAAACAACATGTTAACTCATGCCCCAGTTTTTGTTGACTGGGTGACTCGTAAATCTTTATTTGGTTGGACCGAGCCCGAAATAGGGCAGCCTACGTATCTCACTCCCGAGAGAGGAGAATCAGGTCGTACGTAGTTCCATCAGCTTGTTCTTTGTTTTGATATGATTTTTTTATTTTTATTTTCGAACTCTTTCTTTTATTCTTATTTTCTTGACTTTCATCTTTGACTCTATTTTGATTCCAAAAGAGGGATATGAAAGAAAATTAAAACGAACCTCAAACGGGTAAACAAAGGATGACCCAATGTTTGGATAGAAGAATAAAATGCCTTCATCATATCAATCTTAAAAATGCAAGTACTAAACATGCAATAAAATCAACAAAGGATAAAATATCATACATAATATCTTTTGACCACATCAGCATTGATAGTTATTTCTGTCATTTTGCCTTCAGTATCTGTCAAATATAAGGCTCCATTGGGCAACACTTTCTTCACAACGAAGGGACCTTGCCAGTTAAGGGAGAACTTGCTTTTCGCTTCAACCTGGTGAGAAAGGATACGTCTCAATACCAACTGACCGACTTCAAAATTCCTGGGACGGACCTTTTTGTTATATGCTCAAGCCATCCTTCTCTGATACAACTAGCCATGACACACAGACGTTAGTCTTTTTTCCACAATCAAACTCAAATGTTTCAATCGGGTTTTGACCCATTCGTCATCATCAATCTCTGCTTCTACAATGACTCAAAGAGAGGGAATTTTAACTTCTGCAAGGATGACTGCTTCAGTTCCATACACCAATAAATATGGAGTTGCCACTATTGAAGTGCGAACAATGGTGCGATAACCTAGCAATGCAAACGACAACTTTTCATGCCACTGTCTAGACCCTTGTACCATTTTTCGCAGTATCTTTTTTATATTCTTATTGACGGCTTCTACAGCACCATTGGCCTTTGGGTGATATGGAGTAGAATTTCGATGTGCGATCTTAAACTGTTGACATACTTCTTGCATTAAACGACTATTGAGATTGGCAGCATTGTCTGTAATTATCATCTTAGGAATTCCAAATCTACAAATGATATTGGCATGAATAAAATCTACCACAGCCTTCTTTGTCACTGACTTGAAAGTTACTGCTTCTACCCACTTTGTGAAGTAGTCAATGGCTACCAAAATGAATCTATGTCCATCTGATGCCTTCGGGTCAATCGGTCCAATCACATCCATTCCCCAAGCCACGAATGGTCATGGAGCGTCCATTGCATGCAACTCAACAGAAGGAGAACGTATCAGATCACCGTGCACTTGACATTGATGAAACTTTCAAACAAATTGAATAGAATCCCTCTCCATAGTAAGCCAGTAATAACCTGCTCGAAGAATCCTCTTTGACAAAACATGACCGTTCATATGCGACCCGCATACTCCAGAGTGTATTTCAACCATAATTGCCGAGGATTCTCTAGCATCTACACACCACAAAAGTCCCAGATTTAGGGTTTTCTTATATAAGATTCCCCCACTTAAGAAAAATCCACTAGCCAAATGCCTAATAGCCCTCTTTTGATCGTTGGTGGCATATGCTGGGTATTCTCCAGACTGCATGTATAGCTTGATATCCAAGAACCAGGGCTCTCCATCGAGCTCTTCTTCAACCGCATTACAGTAAGCATGCTAATCATGACTCTGTATATGCACTAGATCGATGTAGACTTTATTAGGATGTTGAAGCATTGAAGACAGAGTGGCTAAAGCATTAGCAATTTTATTATGAATCCTTGGAATATGCCTAAATTTTACTAACACAAACCATTGACATAGCTCCTGCAAGCATTGTCGATACGGGATGAACTTCAAATCTCGCGTCTCCCAATCTTCTTAAATTTGATGGACAAGCAAATCCGAATCTCCCAACACCAATAATTCTTGGACTCCCATATCAACAGCTAACCTCAAACCAAGAATGCAGGCTTCATACTCTGCCATATTGTTATTACAGTAGAATCGAAGTTGTGTTGTTACCGAAAAATATTATCCCAATTCAGAGATAAGAACCGCACCTATTCTGACTCCTTTCATATTGACAGCTTCATCGAAGAACAACTTCCAACCTGGATCAGCATCTATAACGACTTCATCGACACACGACACTTCTTCGTCAGGAAAATATGTCTTTAATGGCTCGCACTCTTCATCGATGGGATTCTCAGCAAGATGATCTGCCAAGGCTTGGGCTTTCATGGCGGTTCGAGGCACATATACAATGTCAAACTCGGTAAGCAATATTTGCCACTTTGCCAATCGACCTGTCGG
>NC_061113.1:8940444-8971317 GCF_002878395.1 Capsicum annuum | reverse complement strand
AAATAGCCTGCTCCTTTTTGCCCGTGACATCATGTTGACCCAGGACACAATCGAAAGAATTGTCCATGACTGATAAATATAAGATCAAAGGACTACCAGGCTCCGAGGGTACCAGCACGGGCGGATTTGACAAATATCTTTTGATTCGATCGAACGCTTCCTGACATTCTTCAGTCTATTTTACCGCAGCACTCTTTTTTAGCAACCTGAATATGGGCTCACAAGTGGTTGTGAGTTGAGCAATAAACCTGCTAATGTAGTTCAGTCTACCAAGCAAACTCATCACCTCCGTCTTATTCTTGGGTGGGGGAAAATCCTGAATGACTTTGATTTTTGAGGGATCCAATTCAATTCCCCGACGGCTGACTACAAACCCCAACAGTTTTCTAGACGGAACTCCAAATACATATTTTGCCGGGTTGAGTTTGAGATTATACCTGCGAAGCCTTAATCTCTTTATGCATCATATCATGAAACATAGTGGTCATGACTCTCATGTATGTTGCTCCAGCATTTTTCAAACCGAACGACATCACTCGATAACAATAGGTCCCCCACGGTGTGATAAAAGACGTCTTCTTCGCGTCTTCATCATCTATAATGATCCGGTGATATCCAGCATAGCAATCCACAAAAGAGGCAACCTCGTGTTTAGCACAGTTGTCTAACAAAATATGGATGTTGGGCAATGGAAAATCATCTTTCAGACTTGCACTTTTCAAATCACGGTAATCAACACACACTCGAATTTTGCTATCTTTCTTTGGTACGGGAACAATATTGGACAACCACATGGGATAACGAGCCACTCGAATTACTGTGGCTTCAAGTTGTTTCATGATTTCCTCTTTGATTTTAATACATACATCAGTTTTAAACTTTCTCAACTTCGGTTTGACAGGAGGGAACGCGGGATCAGTTGGCAATTTGTGAGCTACTAATTCAGTGCTCAAACCAGGCATATCATCATAAGACCATGCAAAAACATCCTTATAATCAATTAATGCTTGAATCATTCCATCTTTTAGCTGTGGCAAAACATGTACACTGATTTTAGTTTCCCTAACATCTTCTTGATCCCCTAGATTTATTGGCTCAGTCTCATTCAAATTAGGATTCGGTTTGTCTTCAAACTGTTCTAACTCTTTGCTTATTTCTTCCAGTACTTCTTCTTCATTGTATTCCCCATCCTGCTTCATCACATCTTGATTAGTTTGGATTTTAAGATCAGGCTAAAAATTTCGCATGCATGTCATGTCATTAGAATCAGCATAAAGAGAACTGTGTAAAAAAGAAAAACAAAACATATTAGACACGAAACAAAAGGGACATTGTATTTCATTAAATAAAAAGATAGAAGGGTTTAAACATAGATGCCAACATAACATAAACAAACTAAAATCCGAATTACAACCCTGAAATAACTCAGATAAATAGAAAGAAAAACAAAATAAACTACCAAAACTCCCTCCTGACGGGGAGAGGAGTGACTTCCCAATTATTGAGCCGGACAGCTCGACCTATGAATTGCACGTCTGCCATATTGGTACCTTCTCCTGCTTCGACCATATCAACTTTAATAAAAAGGTTCTGGAAGTCATCAACCAATTCAACTTCAAGTTCCACATGCTTCGTGACACCGCTCTTAACAAATGATTCACTGAGTAGTGGCATTGGGCGAGGGAGTGACCATGTTTCCTTTTTCCTTCCCTTGGCTTTCTTCAGATCTTCAGCCGTAGGCTCAAATCTCAGACCAAACGTGCCCATGTTCTCACTCGGACATATGAGATGAACTATACCGTGCAGAGACGCTCCCAAACCCTTTCCTAGCTCAAATTCGTATTTCCAAAGTTCACTCACCATCATGATAGAAGCGGAAGACAATTACGGTCCCGGTATAACCTATCATTCAAGGATACGATTCACTGGCACTGTATCAAAAATTTTATAGACGAATGTCTCCTCTATGTTATTTGCTTCAATAAGAGACAAAGAAGAATCTTCGCCAACGGACAAATCTCCTTCACCGTGAATAACCACTTCTTGCCTGTCATGCTCAAACTTAATCATTTGGTGTAGTGTAGATGCAACCGCCTTGGCCTTGTGGATCCACGGCCTTCCCAACAACAGATTGTAAGAGGAGTCTATATTCAATACTTGAAACTCTATGGCGAACTCGACAGGCCCTATGATCAATATTAGTTCTATTTCGCTAATGGAGTTTGATTTTGCACCATCGAAAGCCCTAACACATACATTGTTGGGCCTGATCCTCTCAGCACCAATATTCAACTTTTGCAAAGTAGAAATAAGGCAGATATTTGCACCTGAACATCTGTTAATCATAACATGAGTGACGTAGAACTCTTCACACTTCACTGTAATGTAAAGGCCCCGGTTATGCCCTGTACCTTCAACAGGCAATTCATCATCAGAAAAGCTGATCCGATTTACCTCAAAGATTTTTCCAACCATTTTCTTAAGCTGATTTACTATAATCTCCCTAGAAACATATGCTTCATTTAATACCTTCAATAAAATATCACGATGCTCCTTGGAGTGCAAAAACAAAGATAAGAGAGAAATTTGAGCAGGGGTTTTCTTCAACTGGTCTATAATTGAATACTCTGGCAATTTCATCTTTTTCAAAAATTCTTCCGCTTCTTCTTCGGTGATAGACTTTTTAATAGATGGTGGTCCATTCACAATTGGCTTGTACTTTCTTAAACTTTCAGGCACAAAGCAGCTTCCTGACCGAGTCAAACCCCCTACCTCATCTACATCTTCCACTACTTCTTTCCCATGATAGGTCATCACAGTCCATCCATAATTTTAGGGAACCTTTTTCGTATCAACTATCGGAGGTTGGATCACCAGTTTGAGGACAATAGGTGTTGGTAGTGCTCCTTTCACAGTCAAGATGGGCTGACTCAGAGCTCCTACCACTGTTAACTTAGGTTTATCCTGACTTAAATCAACATACCTTCTGGCGCCTTGTACTGTGATTAGGGTTTTCTTTGTGCTTTCTTGGGCTTTATCTTCTCTCATTCCTTCCGGGCTCAATGGCATTGCTTTCAAAGACTCTGCTACATTCACGGATTTCTCCTCAATGGTATGTATCTTGACAAAAGGCTTATAACACCTTGAAGACTCTTTCCCATCATATATCAATTCTAACATATTGGCTTCATCATGGGTTGGCAGCGGATTTTGGTTAATATTTGGACCCTTCGGGGCCTGGACCAGCATCTGATTGGTGTTAATTAAATCTTGGACAGCACTCTTTAAATGCCAGCATTTCTCGATATCATGGCCTGGCATATCAGAATAGTATGCACACCTTAAAGAATAATCGAGATTCCTCGGCGGTGGATTTGAAAGCCTTCCTTGAATTGGGCTTAAGACCTTCAACTTTTTTAACCTATCAAATAAGCTAGCATATGACTCCCCAAGAGGTGTGAATTGATTTTTGACCGCCTTCTCTTTCTTATACTCGGGCCTAGGTTAAAAATCGAGTCTGGAGGGATTTTGGTAATTTGGTGGAGCGAAGGGGCGATTTTGTGGAGCTTGCGCGCGCCACTGCGGGTAAGAAGAGGTTTGGGCATATGGCTGCGCGCTGTATACTGGGTACGGGGGTGGTGGAATGGAATATAAAGGGTTTTGTGGAGGGTAGTAATGGTGGGGTAGAATATATGGAGCTTGGGTGTAGACTTGGGCTTGGGATTGGGGATAGGGGCGAGGTGGTCTTTTAGGATAGGAATAGGTTCTAGCTACGACAGTCGCCACGTCATCTTTCTTCTTTTTACCTTCAAATACGCCAGATCCACCTTGAATCACTTGTGTGGTGGCTTTTAATATGGCAGAACTCACTATTCGGCCGGTCTTGATTCCGTCCTCTATCATCTACCCCATTTTGAGGACTTCAATAAAAGATTTTCCCATTGCTGGAAGTAAGTGTTGAAAATAGGTCTCATCCTGTGCCTGAATGAAAACTTCTACCAACTTACTTTCTTTCATTGGAGGCTTTACCCTGGCGGCCTGTTCACTCCATCTTATCGCGTATTCCCTAAAACCTTCAGTGCTCTTTTTCTTTATGTTGACCAAGGATTTTTTGTCTGGAATCAGGTCGATGTTATATTGAAAATGTTGAACAAATTCAGAAGCTAAGTCATCCCAGCTGTTCCATTTATTGATATCTCGATCGATAAACCATTCTGAGGCCAGATTAGAAAGACTCTCGCCAAAGAAGGCCATGAGCAACTCTTCCCTTCCTCCTGCAGCCCTCAACTGGTTGCAATAACGTCTCAAGTGTTCCACGGGATCACCGTGTCCTGCATACTTCTCAAACTTGGGCAGTTTAAAACCGAGGGGAAGGTTGATGTCTGGGAACATGTAAAGATCTTTATAGGAAACACTCCTATAATCTCCGATTCCTTTCAAATTCCTCATAGCCTGTTCTAAGTTTTTCAATTTTCGGGCTAGGATATCCTATTCCTCTGTTGTGACAGGTTTCTCCGTATCAAATGGAAATGCAGGCGGCTGAGTGTACCCATACGGTTCATTCATTTGCAAAGTAGGCTCCGGGGCATAATACTGACTATCTGGAACCTTCAGTACTGGCTCACTGGAAGACCTAGGAAGCCTCATTGTGGGACGCACAGCATATATAGGAGTTTCATGTGGTGGCGGAGTCACGAATACCGGTGTGAATGATGGCGCTGGCTGAGCAGCAGGTCTTGATTGGGGAGCTGCCAAGGGCACCCCAGAACTGCCAGGATAATAATGTCGCGGGGTGAATCCTAGCGCGTGCTCAAGTGACTCAGTAGGAGCAGAGAATTGTGCTTGAGAGAGCGGTGGGCAATTAGAGATATTCCCAAGACCTTCAGGGAGGGGAGGAGGAGGTATTCCGCTGGCCCATGCCCGATGCAAATCTATCAATTATTTCCTAAGCCTTACTACCTCATCATTGTGTTCTGAACTTTCTTCCCTGTGATCCCGATCCGGGTCAATGAGCGAATTTCCAATCTCCCTGCTAGCCATGGCGAGCTTTGCTTTGAATCTTGTGAAGTATGGGTGACTAGCCAGAGTGCTGCAAACCTACCACTATTATCTAAAAGAACATGCTCATCAAAGACGACATCCGTTAGGATTAGGGCACACAATAAGCATGGGAATCACATTGGTAAAATTGTCCTAAATTCATGTTTATTTCTACCAGCTTTTGAGGGTAGCGAGGTCATTTCAACATCATCCTGATTTTTATCCACACTCTTTTTTTTCGTATCCATCTCTATTCTTTCCACTTCTCTCGTTATCTATCTTTATTTTATCATTCTTTATGGTTTTTATTTTTTTTTCTTTAAAAGAGGAAAAATAATTAAAAACAACGAAACAAAATGATTAGATCGAACCCAAAAGTAGGTTGCCTAAGTATCATGTTGTACATGAATCAGATCTTGCGTAGTTCAGCAGCTTCTGCATAAACATCACACAATTGAAGGTTTTTTTTCACGAAAAACGAAAACAAGTAAACAAAAGAAAAACGTAATATCCTAACATTTTGATGAAAGACAGCAAAACATACAATGAATTTAGGACCACTTTAAAACTAAACAACAAATACAAAACAACATTCTAAACCCCTTACGTCATGCGTGTAATAAAGACCCGAATATCAAAAACAACTTGACTCCGACTTAACATAGACACCAACCTACAATGACAAAAACATAAAAGACTCAAAACTACATAAAGATAAGACATGCTTTTTCAAACTGGTGCTCTGTGTGACGTCCCCGGCTGAGATGAACCCATCTGTGAAGTCCCCACTTTTCCACTCAGACTTTGCAACATATCCTGCAACGACGTTTTGATACCCGGAAACAAATTTCTTGCCCGTATCCCCGCCTCTTGGAGAGTACACCCGCAAAGATTTCTCTGACACCCATCCACAGTTGTGATCAAACGTGACAACTGAACTCTCAAAAACTCTACCTTGGCACCCGGATCTTCCTACTCATCATCCTCTACCATGATTGCTTCCTGTATTCGCCCTCTAAGTTGGGCTGGTAAGGGTCTACTAATGCCACAGGGCAGAGATTGTAGCCAGATTTCATAGTTTTGAGTGCATCCTGTATTTTCTTCGACGGTATCGACACCTAGCTTTATCGCGTTATTCCAGAATTGCTCATATTTGCTTTCCCCCACGGCTTGGTCTTTAAAGTACTCTACATCCTTTAGAAGGTCCATTATTGGGGGGACGTCTTGCATCCTACCCAACTGACGCATCACCCTTCTTGGACTGTAAGGCCTAGTGCAGTTAAGTCCTATCAAAACTAGAAAGAGTTGCATTTGAGATCCAATCAAGATTTTCTTAGGACGAAACCACATATAGCACCAAAGAATGTTGTTCGGAGTTCTTGATTTGAGAAATTCGATCCAAGAATTGACTCCAATAGGAAAAGAAAATTTGTCAAAACGGTCGATCACATCTTCTCTAATCAAAGAAGGCGTATGCAAGTGCTCCATCATCCACAACTGCAATATCAGATTACTCCCTTCAAAAAATCGTACCCCTTCTTTCACTTCAGTTAAAGCCTTATATATTTCTGTTAAGATCATTGGTACAATGGTGACCTCATCTTTTTTTCTTGAATAAAGCTATCACCACTGATTGTAGACGAGTATTGATACACCTTTCATCTAACGGGAATACTAAGATACCCAACAAAGCCAGACAGAAAACCTCAAGACTACGTTGTTCCCAGTTTTTTTGGTAGTACAGAATTCATCCCAAAAGCAGCCGAAACCCTCTAAAGACCCAAATCTAGCAAACAAATAGTCCAAGGAAATCCAAGATTGTTTGAGACATTCCAGATGCTTGTTATCTTTTAATCCACAGAGTTGAAGGAATTTCTTACGAGTATGATTGCGGGCTAAAATCATCTGTTGACCCATGTAAGTCAACCAAAACAAACGAGACACTTCTACCAGGGTAGGAGTCAATTCACAACTTTCGAACCTAAACACCAAATTATTTGGATCCTAGAAAGTCAACGCAGCTTCTATTAGATCCGGACGAGGCGTGAGATCCATAAGTGCTACAAGATTGCCTAACACTTTCCTCACTTCATGCTTTTCAGAGTAATTGAATGTGCCCCCCCACTTGATCAACTTTTTGGGTACCTTGACAACCATAAGGACTCTAGACTTTGTGGACAGATCCATCCTGTAGTAGCAGATAAGAAATTATCTCAAAATTTGATAAGAGCAAAAGGTTCCCAACCAAGGAACTTGATGCGGACATACGTCGATGGGACAAACCGCTTCATGACTCCAAATCGCCGAACAGTAATGCTGAGTAAAATCAGCCTACTTGGCTAACAACTCTAGGTTATGGGGTAAAAGACCTAGCCTAAGACTAAGACGAAGGCCAAAATAAAGGTTACCGGACCCACCGAGGGTTGCCTACGTATCCCGCCCCGAGGGATGGGAATCAGGTATGCGTAGTTCGTCCAGATTGGACACTTAACGATTAACTAATAAATTGACCCTAACTTAAGAGACAGCCACAAACAAACAAATGAAAACTTTTGGATTTTCAACGAGACATTTCAACTAAGATTGACACCATCAATTATGAAAAAAATCTTTTTGGTATTTTGTTTTTGACAAATAAGTAGAAAAGGCAAACAAAACCCTCTTTTTTTTTCATTCATTTTTTTTTGTTGAACTTACGGTACTTTGAGAAGATAAATGCAAAACGTAAAAAAAAATCTTTTTGAGTTTTGGATCGTGAAGAACAAAAGTCATAAAGAACTCTAAAATAAACTACGACACTCCTTTTGATTCATTCTTTTCGACTCACTTTTTTTCTCTTTTTTTTTTCGCACTTTACTTCTAACACATGTTTTTCCCAAATCGGTCCATCAAAAGACCATGTTACTCTCAAAGATACAACATTTAGCACGTAGGGATGTTTTAAAGGTGAGTCTCCTACAAAGGACCGTGTGGGCCCCGCTAGGTCTCAATATGATGCACATAACAATGACGTAAAGGCTGACCTACGTTTGTGGTTTACTAACAAGGCCGTTCGGGGGAGCATATGGTCGATAGTGGCTGCTTTGCTTTCCACCTACTCCATACATCCAACGGCTCCACCCCTAAGATAAAGGTGACTCAACTAGAGTTCGTGCGCACGACGTGCGCTCCGAGACTTGTTGCGGAAAGAATGACTCGGTTTATGCACATGATGTCAATTATAAAAATGGTAACACATAGGATAAATACTGTAAACAAAGAGCACGACGATACACAAAAGTGAAAACACAAACAAAAATCATAAACATACACTCGTAATGCCAAACAAAGCCGATACGACTCCAAAAAAAAGCTCGGATTCTGAAACTTCCCCAGCAGAGTCGCCAGAGCTGTCACACCCCTTTTTTCGCACTCCCAAAAAGATTCGTTTTAAAGTTCGAAAGGATTTTATTATTTAAGTGACAAGAAATGAAAATTTGTTTCGGAAAAAGGATTATTTATATTTTTTATTCAGAGTCGCCACTTGGCATAATCTGGTGTGCCAAGTCACCATTGGAAAATCCTTTTCAAAATCATTTGACTCTTTAAACTGGTTTGAGAACAGAGACTCCGGCTAAGGAATTCTGTTGACCGAGGGGAAGGTGTTAGGCACCCCTCGATCCCGTGGTTCAACCACGGTCGCTTGGTAGAGTGTATCGACTCTTTTGACACTACGAAAAGTATAAACCACAGAAAAGCACGCAAAACAATCAAACGATAAACAAAACAAAACAATCCAAAATGTAATGTCCAGTCCAATTATACAGTCCGGAGTATAAAAAAAATGCAAAAATATAAACCTATGCTAAATTAATTCTAAACTAATGCTCTACCCGACGCCTCGGGCCTTCACCACGAACGTCCTATGGGTGCATGATACCTCGGGGCATTCCCCGGTGAATAAATATATACAGATACTTCAGGGCATTCCCCGACCAAATTATACAATTGAATTAAATGCGACAAAACAAAACCATTCTAACACATATTTCAAACATGTCATCAATCCACCATGCCTAAATTTGCCTACCCGAACCTACCATTTGCATATCCAATTAGCGACCTAAAACCGTGACACTATCGAGTTCACCAACATTATTCATGTTTATTCCAAGTTAAACAAAAAGTAACAATAAAACCATCATTAATCCAAATTCATCATTTTATCAATCTCGTAATTCCACCCCAATTTTTCTTTTATCAACCATTAAAACATGATCAAACTCATTCCTCAAATCAGCATAGCCGAATCACAAATGTCATGATCAACATCAACAAAAATCCAACAAGCATAATCACACCATACATAATCACAATCAATTCAATAAACCAAAATAACTAAAGAGAGCGGGTTAAGGAGATGGACCTCAATAGCACTTGTTTTCGTTGATAATAAAGAAATCCGAAACAAACTGAAATCCTTGAATGAAATCCTCACGACAAACCGAGCTCCAAACCACGAATATTGAACCCAGTAGATTGCAAGAAAACCCCTAACGTACTATATCGAGCACGAATCAAGAAAATAGAAGAATCTGAAACCCCAAAACAGATTCCGGTGAAGCTCGCTATTTCCGACCCGATTCAGATATGAAATTCGCGAAGAGACAGACGAATATTCAAAAGCAAGAACAGCAAAACGAACGAAACGAACAAGACCCGCGCACCAATTGTCGCCAGAATCGATTCGAACCTTGCCGGATTCAACCCAAACAGACCGGAATCAACCCGAATGGATGGATAAACCAATGAGAAATTATGAACCAAAAACAGACTGGAATTGAAACACCCACTACGATTCTAAAAACGAATCCCGAACAGACCAAATCTCCAAAATTAGAACGCAAACTAAGAAAAAAATATACGAATCTAAGCTTCGTGAGCTACAAAGAGCAAAAAACTGACGAACAGAAGAATTAGATTCCGGCGAATCTGGAGGTTTCAGAGCCGGAATCAGCTGAAGAATGATAAAAATGGACAGTTCCGGCTACGGGTTCGCCAGAAACCTCGAACAACCTGGATTCACTATCGAGTTTCATTCCTCTCCCTTTGATTACACTCTCAGTCTTCTCTTTATTCTGGGTCTGTGCGATTTAGAGCGTGGGTATATATGCGTGCGATAGTAGATCATGAAAGAAAAAAGAAAAGGAAAAAAAATGGAGTCCTTTTTGTAAAAATGAAGAGCAAATCGTGGGTCTCTTTTTGAAGGAGATGATTTTTTCCTTTTTCGATAGTCCCCCCGGTCAGCTCCCTTTGTGTGTGTATATATGCTGTAAGGTGAGGGTGGGGTAGTGAGGTAGGGTAGGTGGGGTCACGGGGGTAGGGTTAGGTGTCCTAATTTAATAGGTAGGATTGTTAATTAGTTATAACAAGAATAATTGGGGATTGGGTTTGTTAGGGGTTTGTTATTATTTATTTTTTTGTATTTTTGTGGGGAATAATTAAAATGGGTGAGACACATGGTAAGGTGAACTAAATGAATAAAATTAAACTTCGGGAAGGATAAAATTAGGTGTCTACAGAGGTGATAAATTACATTATCTACAAATCATATTCATACCTATTCATGCTCTTAATAATAGTTTGGAATTTGATGAAAAAGATAATAGCAAACAGTAGTATGCTTAAATTATATATCGAATATCTTTTTTCTTTTCAAAAAAGTTATTTTCCCGACACAAATGGATCTGAAGAAAATAATGTGTACGTAGATCTTAGTTTTATCTTATAAATATAGAAAGACTGTGTATCTAGATCCACTTAAGTAATGCAATTCAAAACAAATTTGAAAAGAAAATCCAATGATAACGAAACCATATTAAAAATAGTGGAAAATTTCTTAAGAAATTTGTTTTTCTAAAAAAATATTTTGACTAATTAATCAACCATGGAAAAATTTTCAAACACACCCTAAATGGTCTCTCCAATTTATCCCTATAAATACCATCTAAAACTCCCATATATCACACACTTCAAAACATTATAATCATCTTATCCTAAGCTCTTTCTTCTTCTTGTTCAAGGCAAATTAATCAAACATTATGGGTGTCTATACCTTTACTGATGAGTCCACAGCCTCAGTTGTCCCATCAAGGCTATTCAAAGCTTTGGTTATTGATTTTAACAACCTTGTGTCTAAATTGATACCTGATGTTGAGAGCATTGAGAATGTTGAGGGTGATGGTGGTCCTGGTACCATCAAGAAGATCACTTTTGTCGAAGGTTTGTTTTATGTTTGTTTTTTGAGTGTTCGATATTTATATTGGAACTCGTCTTGTTGGTTACTTACATAATCGATTCTGAGAAATAATCCTCCAAAATAATTTTTACACCAGTAGATCATCTTTATTTGTTGAAACAATAATATATCTTGAAAGCTACAAATAGAGGTAATAAAATTAGTCCATAAATAAATTGAATCAATATATCCATCTTAAGTTTGGGCACATGTTATTTGACCCGATCATTTATTAACTCAATCAGTCAAAACTTAGCTAATATGTAGCCCAAATCAATTCCCATGAAATCTTATCAGAATATTTTTCAAAATGATATTTTTTAAATTGATGTATATAATCACAATTAAGGGTGGGCATGATATGGTATATACCGAATTACCATACTAAACCAATGATATGGTATATACCGAATTACCATACTAAACCAAATTTTTTGATACCGTGGTTTTTGGTATTATGGTATTTGGTATGGTATATAGTATACATTTTAAATTTTTTTGATATATGATATGGTATACGGTATTTACAAATGACATAGCGAAATACCGAATACCATACCGAAGTATATATAGTTACATAAGTAACTTATATATATATATATATATATATATATATGTATACAAAAAAAAAAAATACTTAGTATTAGTATAAAAATGTTTAGACTTTGAAACTGTCGCTACTCTATCTTGATTGAAATGTCTTTTTGGTGTAATTGACTAATAAAAGGAATTGTTTGTACTTCTTTTTCAATATTTCTACATGTGTAATGCATTTTTATGATACAATTAAGACATGCTTTTGAAAAGTCGAAGTAATAATACTCTAATATACGATATATATTATCAAAGTTAAACAAACTATGATTATCGATTACCATACCACAAAATATTGAGACCAAACGTCAAAATGCCGAACTATACCGAATTAATATGGTATAGTAATGGTATAATATTTTTAAAAATCGAATAATGAAATTATCGTATCAAAATTTCAAATACCTATCATACCATACCATGCCCACCCCTAATCACAATAAAGAAAAATACAGTTTTATAAGGTAGTACTAAAAATTATACAAAACAAATAAAGTAATTACAACTAGTAATAATTGGACAAATTTGGTTATGACTTGCATTTAGATCCACATCAGCTCAACTATGGATGGGTCAAAACTCACTCATCTATTTCCTCCATTTCAAAATAACTGACCCTTATTAATTTGATATACCTCTTATTAAGAAAATATTTATTAGAAATTTATTTTACTAAATTAACCTTATTAATTATACTTTAAAAATATAAATTTGAATATATACACTCCATTTAGTAATTTAATGATAAGGATAGTATTGGAAGAACATAATAAAATCCTCTTGATTTCGTCAAAGAGGCAATTAAATTGAAATAAATATTTTTAGAAAAAAAAAATCAACTAAAACAAAATGGAGGGAGCATTAACTCAACCTATTTTGGCCCGTCCAAATTTAAAATTCACTCCGCTCATTTAACACCTCCATTTATAAATATCCTTGACCTTTTAGTATTATATTTACACTTATAATGTATGAAACTTAATCCTTTTTGTTAATGACAGGTGGTCCAATGAAGTACTTGAAGCACAAGATTCATGTGATTGACGACAAGAACTTAGTAACAAAATATTCACTTATCGAAGGTGATGTTCTTGCGGACAAAGCAGAATCAGTTGACTATGATGCCAAATTAGAAGGTTCTGCAAATGGAGGATGTGTTGCAACCACAGTAACTGTGTACCAGACAAAAGGTGACTATGTTGTTACTGAGGAAGAACACAATGTGCACAAAGGGAGAGCCAATGACATTGTCAAGGCCATCGAAGCGTACCTCCTCGCCAATCCTTCTGCCTACGCTTAAGTTATGAAAAAAAAATTGTGTGTTGTTGTGTCTTGTATTTATTATTAAATAAGTAAAAGTTGTTGTGCCTAAGAAGTTCAAAGATTTAGATGAGACGAAAAAAACTGATTGATTATATATGGAGTTGTATCAAATTCTTCCATGGGATTGAATTTTACATTGTTAAGTCTTTTATTGATTGTGTGTTTTCAGTTGTATGTCATGGAAAGAACTTTCAATAAAGAGTATCACGAGTTTAGTTATCGAATGCTTCTCCTAAACCTCACATGTATAGTTAGATTAGATTCATGATTTAAATTTTATAAATTTTTTACTACGGTTATAGTTTAATTCCGTCAAATTATTTTATTTAAGTAACTTTTGAGCCAATTTTAATCCAACAAATTTATTAATTCAATTCATTTTGATCCACTCAAACTAGCTCAACACATCCATTTGAATTCAAAACCTTTAATTGACAATAAAGAAACACTTACTACCACACGCGATCGGCAGTGGTGGAGCTACACTTGGAATAGGGGTTCATCCGAACCCCCTTCAATGAAAAATTATACTATATATACATGGTTAAAATTATTTTTTATGTATATATAGTAGATGTCGAACCCCCTTCAGTTAGTTCGTAGATTCACTTGTAAACCTCTTTAATAAAAATTGTAGCTTCGCCACCGACGATCGGTGAACCAACAATATGTTAGTAAGCATGATCAATTTGTGTTTTAGCTTGGCCACATAACATATATACATGGTTAAAATTATTTTTTATGTATATATAGTAGATGTCGAACCCCCTTCAGTTAGTTCGTAGATTCACTTGTAAACCTCTTTAATAAAAATTCTAGCTTCGCCACTGACGATCGGTGAACCAACAATATGTTAGTAAGCATGATCAATTTGTGTTTTGGCTTGGCCACATGACATATATTATTTCCATCTTCGATAGTCTATAGTTTCCTCACTTTATAGGATAACTTACATCTGTTGAGGTATAAAATTTTGTATATGTTCGTGTTATACTAGTTTAGTTTAGCTGCAGGTGTCTCACATGTGTAACGTTGATTATTTAAAATTAAATAATTTTATTTATTGCAGAAATTTTTAATGAAGTGTAAAAGTTTAAATCACTTTTCAAAGATTCTTCACACTTTAATATAATAATGTAAACATAAATATATTTTTTAGTGTAAGCACATATATATTTTACATCATCACTTTTACATTTTGATTACATTCTTATTACGTGCTTAAAACTTTTAAAAAATTGGTACTTCTTAAATTTTTCTTCTTTCAACGCGTTTACATTTCTTTCTAAATTTTTCAAATCTTCTTTAAATCAAATTTAATTGATTTAGAATTCTAAAATTAATGAAAAAAATATCAGTTGTCATTAATTCTCATGACTTCTAATAAGCTAAGGTTTTATCATAAATATATTTGACTAATTTTCAACTCTTAAATATCAAGAAAAAATAGTGAAAAAATAATTTTATCTAAAACAAAAACTTTTAATGAAAGTTAAAAAGTACAAACGGCATTTTTAAGATTGTTCATACTTTTGATATATTATAGATATAGATATGAGGTGTATTATTTATGAATAAATTATTCTGGTCATGGGTGGATCTACAGGGAACCCCTATCCGTTATTATAGATCTCAAAAATATATTTAAAAAATAGAAGAAGGCAATAAAAATTTATAGATAAGAACTCATAAATAAATTGGAGGTTGGCTTGATGAGATAGAAAAAAACCCTTCTAATTAATTGCTTATGTGTCCACGTTAACATGGGGTCGATCCTTGATGGGATTGTCCTTTTTATGGTGTTTAATTTACAATTTAGAAACTCACTTAACTAATATCCGTTTAAGTTATGAAGGAATCTATATATTATTTTATGTAAAATAGAAGGTGGAATAAATAATACATGTATAACTAATACATGAAAAACTAATTCTTGTATAATTCTATTTTAATTTAAAACAGGTCCCAAATTGGACAAATTATTTTGGACGTTATAATCACAACAAGAGCTAGTAAAGACGGAATATATTATAGTCATTGACTAACAGGATCCCTATCTTTACTATTGGATTTTAGCTTCTGAGAATGAAAGAAATTATGTGGAAAATCGTTGCCCTTAAAATTAAATTTGTAGCATTCAAATTTAATCGAGCGAATATCAAAGATTGGGTATATTTTGATTTAAATCGCAAAAAGTCAAATCGAAAATTAATTTTGGTTTCGATTTTTTGATTTTTCAAATTGGTTTTAACTTCAAATTTTTTAAATTCGATTAAACGGTTTGGTTTTCAATAACCCTAATAATAAGTAACCCTAATCTTACGATTTACGTACCTAAATTCATGGCTTGTGGTATTTTTGTGGTGATTATTAGAATTTATAGTCGTTGACTTGTAGATTTGTGAATTGATAGATAACATTGGAAGCAACAACAACTTTTCATATTCTTGTTGTATTGCTGCTTTCCATATTTTCTTAAGTCTTACTCCCTTCATTTCATTTTAGTTGATTTTCTTTCTAAAAATATTTGTCTCAATTTAGTTGTCTCATTGACGAAATCAAAAGGATTTTAACATGTTCTTCCAATAATATCCTTATCATCAAATGACTAAACAAGTTGCATATATTCAAATTTATATTTTCAAAGCATAATTAATAAGGTTAATTTGGTAAAATAGCCCCCTAATAAATATTTTTTTTAATGGGTATGTCAAGGCAATAGAGACCAACAAAAATGAAACAGAGGGAGTATATAATAAGCGACACCTGTGATGCTTGATGTGTTTGTATCATCAACATGTCTGTATCATCGATATGTTTGCTTGGTATTTCACGAGGAATTGACATAGATGTACAACATTTCAAAATCAATCATGACAAAGGAATGTTCGCTACTTTAATCTTCAAAGCCAAAATAAAAATTCAAAATAATTAAACCGATCAAATTTGTAGAAATCGAGCCAAACCGAAATTATTTTGGTTTGGTTAGGTTGTTATTTTCGTCAATCTGAAAATCGAAGAATCAAACCGATATTAAACAACCAAATCGAACAAACCGAATGCCCACTCCTACGAATACCAAGTATAGTAAATATACTATTAAATATTATTTATTTTACCAATATTTAAACTACTTATAATTATGAAGAATAATATATTAAAATTATCTTTTTAATTATTATCTTTTTAATAATTATATCAAGTCAAATATGATCAACTAAAAATTAACACAAAAAATTACTATATTAATATGATACCAGCGTTGAATATGAGCACATTATTATTATAAATAAAAGTACCTTTTAGGACGACATCAGTAAATTCAAACACATGAGACTGTAAGTTTCATTTTTTGAATGAATGAAACTAAATAATTTTAAATTTTAATAATTACTATTAAATACTGATAACAATATTCGCAAACGAAATTATTGGTAGATTCCCACCGTCCAAATTAACTTAATATAATATCGTGTCAGCAAGCCTCATTGTTATATACCATTTGGCATAAAATTCTCAACAAATTAATTATTAAGACAATGAGACACAATATAGGGAAAAAAATAATTAAAATGGACACAAAATGTCAACAATGGAGTGCTCTGAATGATGAAATTAAGATTAAATTAAGGCTGCTCATTACTGACTTCTAAGGGTGTGTTTGCGTACAAAGAAAAATGTTCTCTATGAAATAATATTTCTTTGAAAAAACAAGTAGCTTCCGTTTTTTTTTTTAAATATGTAAAAAATATTATCTCAAAAATATTCATAAATAATCTAAAAAACACTATAGAGATAAGGCGAAGCGGAGAATGAGGATCGGAGGTAGTCAAAGGGTTGGGGTTGAGAGCGGCGGGAGGACAATGAATTTAAAATATGGTATAGAGAACTTGTTTTTTCTACTCTCTTTAGAAAAATTATTTTTATGATATTTAAGAAATTTTGACAATAGCATCTAAATGCAATACAACAAATGAGATCTGAAAATAGTAGTGTGTACGCATATCTTATTCTTATCTTATGAGGGAAGATAGAAATACTCTTTTTAATAGACCCTCGACTCAAGTAAAGTATTTCAAAACAAGTGAAGAAGTCATATTGAAAATAATGAAAAGATTCTTAAGAAACTTAATTTTCTTAAAATATACGGAAAAAGGTCTAAAATGCCCTTCAACTATGTGAAATGGTGCAAAAATGTCCTCCGTCTACCTATTGGGCCTAAAATGTCATTCACGTTTATCTATTGGGCCTAAAATGTCCTTCAACTATGTAAAATGGTGCAAAAAACGCCCCGTCTACCTATTGGGCCTAAAATGCTCTTCAACTATGTAAAATGATGCAAAAATGCCCTCCGTCATAAAAATTCATGGTATATTTATATCATAAAAATTCATAATATATTTATATCATAAAAATTCATGATATATTTATATATTATGCATATTATATTTATATCATAAAAGTACATGATATATTTATACCATATAAATTATATTTATGCCATATAAATTATATTGATACCATAAACATATTTTGTATATTTTAGATATAAAAAGTTTACACCATATAATACTGAAAATATATATTTATATTCAATAAATAATTTTATAACAAGAAAAGTACTTTCGAAAGAATGAGATATACCATGAATATTTATCTTATAAATTATATAAAAAATATAATAATAATTTGACTTTGACATAAATTATATTTACGGAACAAAAATACATGGTATATCTGTACTTCTAACATAATAATTTTTATTCCATAAATATTTATCCATAAAAAATTATGGTTAATCCATTGTATTACAATTAAAAATACACGATAATGAAATAATACTAGATGATTAACATGAAGCAAAATGAAACGCACACGAACAAATAGTAGAATACTTAGTTTATTTAAAAATATTTGAATTTTGAATATAAGAGAGAAAAAGATTTGAAAGCAGAGATTATCTTTTCCACTTTTAATTTGAATATTGAAAAATATCTCTCTTAAATTAAGGTTGAAGGAGGGCATTTTTGCACCATTTTACATAGTTGAAGGGCATTTTAGGCCCAATAGATAGACGGAAGGCATTTTTACACCATTTTACATAGTTGAAGAGCATTTTAGGCCTAATAACTAGACGTGAAGGGTATTTTAGGCTCAATAGATAGACGGAGAACATTTTTGCACCATTTCACATAATTGAAAAATATTTTAGGCCTTTTTCCATAAAATATATTTTGATATTTTAACTAATCAAACATGAATGAATTTTGTTCAGCAAAAGTTTACTCCATATACCAAACACACCCTAAAATCACACTCCACTTTTTCCTATAAATACCATCTAAAACTCCCATATATCACACACCTCAAAGCATTATAATCATCTTATCCTAAGCTCTTTTTTGTTTCTTTCTTTATTCAAGGCAAATTAATCAAACATTATGGGTGCCTATACCTTTACTAATGAGTCCACAGTCCCAGTTGCCCCATCAAGGCTATTCAAAGCTTTGGTTATTGATTTTAACCACATTGTATGTAAATTGATGCCTGATGTTGAGAGCATTGAGAATATTGAGGGTGATGGTGGTGCTGGAACCATCAAGAAGGTCACCTTCGTGGAAGGTTTGTTTTATGTTTTTTTTTTTTCGATATTAATATTGAAATTCAGTTGCTGGTTATTTATTTGAACTTTTATTTTCTTCGGACAAAAAAATTGATTCTGAGAAGTAATTCTCCAAAATAATTTTTACACTATTAGATCATCTTTACGCATGTTGTAACGATTATATATCTTGAAAGCTATAAATAGAGGTGACAAAATTAGTCTGTCAAAACATAAACAAACATAAATCGGTTAACATATCCATCTAAGTTTGGTTGCAGGTTATTAACCCGAGTATTTATTAGCTCAACATGTCAAAATAAGCTATTATGTAGTACAGGTTAATTCATGTGAAATCTTGTTAATATATTTTTTAAAAAGATATTTTTTAATTTGATACTTATATATAGTCATAATAAAGAAAAATATAGTTTTATAAGTTACTAAAAATTATACAAAAACAAATAAAGCAATTACAACTAGTAATAATTTGACAGATTGGATTATGACGCGTATTTTAATCCATATCAATCTAATTATGGATGGGTCAAAACTTACTTATATTTTGACCGGTTCAAATTTAGTCCATTCTGCTCACTTAATTTATCTATAAATATCCATTGAAGGACCTTTTAGTATAAAAATTATTTACACTAATAATATATGAAAGTTTAATTTATTTTATTTTTTTTGTTAATGACAGGTGGTCCAATGAAGTACTTGAAGCACAAGATTCATGTGATTGATGAACAGAACTTAGTAACAAAATATTCACTTATCGAAGGTGATGCTCTTGCAAACAAAGCTGATTCAGTTGACTATGATGTCAAATTTGAAGCTTCTGCAGATGGAGGATGTGTTGGCACAACAGTAACTGTGTACAACACAATAGGTGACTATGTTGTTACTGAGGAAGAACACAATTTGCACAAAGCGAGATTTGATGCTATTGTCACGGCCGTCGTAACATACCTCCTCACCAATCCTTCTGCCTATGCTTAAATGGTGAAAAAGAATTGTGTCTACGAGTGAGAGATCGTCATACGTGTTGTTGTGTGTTATGTAATTGAATAAGTAAAAGTTGTTGAAGTTTTAGATGATTCTTCCATGGGATTGAGTTTTACTTTGTTAAAGTCTTTTGTTGAGTGTGTGTGATTTCCAATTGTATGTCATCGAAAGAACTTAAGATAAAGAATATCACAAGTTTTACTTTTTTCAAATGCTTCTACTAAACCTCAAATGTCTTTGTTCAATTAGAGGTGGATTGATGATTAGATTCCCTAATTTTTTAGTTAATTTATTTTAAAGCTCAGTCCATTTTGATTCGCTTAAATTCAACTCATCACATCTATTTAATCCTTCTGACTTAGATTCAAAATCTTTAATTAAGAATGAGAGAATACTCACTACTATAACCGATCTTTATCGGTGAACCAACAATATTGGTAAGCACAATCATTTTATTTTATTTGTATAAGACTTCGATTTTGTTAGATTAGTCATGCTAATTCATAATGAATATGTATACTCAGAATACATACATACGTACACACATATTAATTTTTAAATACATGCGATATCTTAATTATACGAATTACAACAACAACATACTCTCTATGTATTTTCATAAAATGAGATCTGATCCTTAATTATACCAACTAGAATAAATATTCTAAAATAATATAAATAATAGCAGGATATGTATGTGATGAGTTGTATGAAATATGTATATTTTATGCATTCAAACATGATAAAATTCCTATGTTCACATTAGCAATTGGCTTTACTTAGTCAAGATTTCTACACTTGCAACGTTTGGCTTCACCTTTAGTCAAGACGTCGATAATATTTCAAGATAAAGACAAACTAATATTGCAAAATATTAAATTCATATTAGATTATTTAATACTCCAATATTTATAAGTAAATCTATTTAAAATGCAAACTTTATAATATAAAAATAAAACATATTTCTTGCAAGAACAAATAAAGAATTCATAATATGAAAAAAATTTAAACTTACAACATATATAACTCAAATTATTGAAAACAGCTACTCCCTTAATTCATCTTTACTTATTTATTATTGACTTGACACGAATATTAAAAGACAATAAATAATAAAAAATAATTGACTATATATATAAATTTAATTATTTTAAAAAATATATTTGGTAATTAATTACAGTTAATAACAAAGATAAGATGAAAATAAAATATAAATTATTTATTAATTTTTTAAATTAAATAATTATTATTGAATAGTCATTTTTAGTATACTAAAAAAAATGATAGACACAACAAAAAACTATACGCGGAAAGTCGTTTAAAATAATACTATCCTTTTTTGTTGTATCCTTCCCACCGAGCCATCCAATTATGAAAAGGCAACAATAATTAAGTGGTACTATTATTCATCCTCTTTTTTGATGTGAAAGTGTTGTGGTTTCAGAAGTTAAAAAAGCTCTCCGTTTCAATTTATATACTCTCTTTATTTAAAAAAAAAAAAAATGATTTACTTTGACTTGACAAAAAATTTAAGAAAATAAAAAAAACTTTTAAATCTTATGGTTTTAAATTAAAATTGTGTCAAATGTATCAAAATGCACTTTAATTTTATGGTTCTAAACATGTCAGGTGAAAAATTAAAATTAAAGTATTGCCAAAAAAGGAAATGGGTCATTTTTTTTTAAACGGACTAAAAAAGAAAATAGATCATTCTTTTTTAAACGGAGGGAGTAGTATATTTGTTAATTTATTTTTAAAAAGTATTAAAAATATTTTTTATTCAATAATTATTTAATAACATAATTTTTATTTTATTTTCAAATTGATCCCATTTAATAAAAAAATCAACCAAAAATAACACTAATGTAACTTTAATAAAAGTATATTAATAAACATAATAAAGTCTTCTTTTATTTCCTTAACTCCATACCCATTAAATTATGTCACACAATTTGAGACGGGAGAGTAACTTTTTTTGCTTTAATACACTTAATTTATTTTTAAAATATTTTGAATGATTAGTTATGTTGATTTTTTTAGTATTTTTTATGCAGTTTTTAAATATGAAAATTTTATTTTAAAAGTTAAAAAATCTATACTTAAATTAACAATAAAAATTGATATTTAATTACTCTAAAACCACTTCACATAAATTAGAACAAACTCATGCTAAATCACTAGTCAGTCATAATTTAGTAGTATTTGTGTTGGGTTCTATGCAATTTTGATAATTGACAAATTGAAATGAAACAAGTTCAGCAGGTTCATAGATACACTATTTGAAGGAGTTAAACGTATAGCAAGAGCGTTGATGAATAAAAATAAGTGTACAATAATCAAAGAATGAATCGCGGTTACTTCTGATAAGTTCAGTATGTTGAATTGAAGACTTGGTGTTTGACGGCAACATAACGAGGAAAAGAGTTTGAATTGAAGAAGGAATTCTACTTGAATTGGAAAGGCAATTGACGCTCAAAAAAGTTATGCACTCACGAAACAACAAAGGCAATTGACAAATTGACTTTTTAAATATTGCTCAATTATTGAAGGAACACATTGAAGAACCAGGTTTTAGTGTTGAATCTAGCTAGATGTTTAACTTTGATTTATTAGGAGTTGTTCTATGAGTTGAATCGTTGATCTAATCTTAATTTTAGTGTATTATAAACTAAAATAGGAGTTTGTCTTTGAGTTAGGAATAATTCAAAAACTTGGAAACACATACCTTGAGAGTAAGTGTGCATATATAGTTAGGAATTAGAGCTTACAATTTAATTTTTAGGTTACGGAGTTGTAATCTTTTGTTGAAAGGCTCATTGTTGTTTAGTGAAGTTGGGGTTAAATTCTCTAAAGCTGAATATTTTTCATGTAAAAATAAGTGTGTTCTTTACTTAGTATCTTTACTGCTTTCAATGAAACATGTTAGGCGACTCGTTTCACTTGTACACAACTCATAAGTAAAATTCACCAAGACATTAGGTTGTGTAGATTATCAGTTTGACTTATTTTAATTAGCTCTAGCAGCCAGTGCACCTTAAAATTGATACGCCCAAATTACAACTTTTTTTGAAAAGTATAAGCGGTCATTGTCAAATACAGAACCCAACTAAGTTGGCTTCGAATCCCACAGGGAATAAGACGATAACTAAGTGTATGACTATTAATGGACTATTGATCGATGATTTTCGAAAGTAAGGGATATGTTTGTTAACAGAGTTTGTTGATAGAATCAAGTTGTATTCCAACTAGTGAGTATTTATGCAAGGTTAATTCAATGAGAATAAGTAAACTAGGATTATGTTCACCAAGGTATTCATACAGTCAGGGTTGTGAGCTATTCCAAATTCCCAATTAACAATCTCAATTGCAAGATTAATTGAACTCTTAAATTCTATTTGTTTGTTTCTTAACCTTAATAGATAACTACCATTTAATTCTTTCAAACTTAAAGAATGTTATGCTATTCTCAATTGACTCCTCAAGTGAGTTGATCCTGTTAAGGCATTAACCCGTAACCCAAAGGTTAAATTAAAGCCCTTGAATTTCTTGTAAATCTCCTCTTTTTTCAACACACACTTTTCTACTCAAACAAGTGATGCTCATGAGCACACCCTTCAAGTTTGCAACCAAGAAAAATTATTATTATGAAGAGAAGATTACACAATTTCATTAGTTACAGAATTTAAACATTCTCACAACCTTAAGAAACAATTCACACCAAGACTCCCATAACCCTAGTTATGGGAGCTTTAGCCACACATCATAAAAGAAGAAGACTTCATTGTATTTATCATAAACAACAACAACAACAACAAACCCAGTGTATTCCCACTTAGTGGGGTCTGGGGGGGGTAAGATGTACGCAGTCCATACCTCTACCTCTGATGAAGTAGAAAGGCTGTTTCCGAAAGACCCCCGGCTCAAGTCACGAGATATCACACAACACATAGTACAGCACAGAAGCAGATGACATAACATAGATACGGCACCCATAAGGAATATAAAACAGAGTAAAGCAGGAATGCAGGAATATACAGCAAAGGAAAGCACACATATTCGTAATAAACATGGAACACGGAACACGGAACATTGAATACGGAATCATAACAGGAATACACCCCCACCAATTTATTCCCTACACTAGCGACCCGAACTGGCCCTAATCCTCTGCCGTAATTCGCATCTTCCATACCTTCCTATCTAGGGTCATGTCCTCGGTGAGCTGTAACTGTTCCATGTCCCGCCTAATCACCTCACCCCAGTACTTCTTCGGTCTACCCCTACCCCGTCTAAAACCATCCAACGCTAGCCTCTCACACCTACGGACCGGGGCATCCGTGCCCCTCCTCTTCACGTGTCCGAACCATCTCAATCGTGCTTCCCGCATCTTACACTCCACTGAAGTCACACCAACCTTCTCCCGGATAGTCTCATTCCGAACTCTATCCCCTCGGGTCAGTCCACACATCCAGCGCAACATCCGCATTTCTGCCACCTTCATTCTTTGGATGTGGGAGTTCTTAACTGGCCAACACTCCGCTCCATACAGCAAGGCCGGACGGACTACCACCCTATAGAATTTGCCTTTAAGCTTGGGCGGCACCTTCTTATCACACAGCACCCCCGATGCGAGTTTCCACTTCATCCATCCCGCCCCAATACGGTGCGAGACATCCTCGTCAATCTCACCGTTACTCTGGATCACGGACCCGAGATACTTGAACTTATCCCTCTTCCCTACCTCCTGTGCTTCTAGCCTCACTACTACCTCATTCTCCCGCCTCACGTCATTAAACTTACATTCCACATACTCTGTCTTGGTTCTGCTCACCCTGAACCCTTTAGACTCCAGAGTTTGCCTCCACAACTCTAATTTGTCATTCACCCCCCCCTCGAGTCTCATCTATCAGGACTACATCGTCTGCAAAAAGCATACACCACGGCACCTCCCCTTGGATACGCCGCGTCAACACATCCATTACTAACGCAAACAAAAAGGGACTAAGAGTAGATCCCTGGTGCAATCCTGTCAGGACAGTGAAATGCTCTGAGTCTCCTCCCGCCGTCCTCACCTGGGTTTTCGCTCCCTCATACATATCCTTAATTACTCTGATATATGCCTGCGGTACTCCACTCACCTCCAGGCATCTCCAAAGTACTTCCCTGGGGACTTTGTCGTACGCCTTTTCCAGGTCGATGAACACCATGTGCAGATCCTTCTTCCTCTCCCTATACTGCTCCACCAACCTCCGTACCAGGTGGATTGCCTCCGTCGTCGAGCGGCCGGGCATAAATCCGAACTGATTTTCCGAGATAGACACTATCCGTCTCAGCCTCACCTCGACCACTCTCTCCCAGATCTTCATAGAGTGACTCAGTAACTTAATCCCCCTATAGTTATTGCAACACTGAATGTCCCCCTTATTCTTATAGAGGGGGATCATGGTACTCCACCTCCACGCCTCGGGCATCTTTGCCGTCCTGAAAATTTCATTGAACAAAGCAGTCAACCACCTTACACCAGCCTCTCCAACGAACTTCCAAAACTCCACCGGTATCTCATCCGGCCCCGTCGCCCTACCCCTTCGCATCCTGCGGACTGCCTGTCTAACCTCGTCTACCTTAAAACGTCTACAATAGCTAAAATCCCGACACTCCCCTGAGTGCTCCAGTTCCCCTAACACAATAGCTCTGTCCCCCTCGTCATTCAAGAGCCTATGAAAGTACGACTGCCATCTCTTCTTTATGTGGCCGTCCTCCACCAACACTCTACCGTCCTCCCCCTTAATGCACCTCACCTGATCGAGGTCACGACCCTTCCTCTCCCTAGCCTTTGCGAGTCGGAACAACTTTTTCTCCCCTCCTTTCCTCTGTAACCCTGCATACAAGCTCTCAAAAGCGGCCGTCTTAGCTGCATACAAGCTCTCAAAAGCGGCCGTCTCAAAAGTCGGAACAACTTTTTCTCCCCTCCTTTCCTTTGGATCTTTGTAAGCTCTCAAAATCACTTACAAAGATCCAAAGGATCTTGATCTTCAATGAATAGTGAATAAAATGATAAGATCCTAGTAAAAACCTTGTTTCTCAGAGAAATTTAGGTTACAAAAGTACTCAGTAGTCCAAAGATGCCTAATTTAATCTTAAACTGGGTATTTATAGATTTTCAGATAATGGAGATTTAAAATTCGAACTGCAAATTGCCGCATCATGGTTGACGGCCAAGATGACGATCCATCACGGGCTTGACGGTCCGTTGCCTGGACCGTCAGATCTATACGTTCTGTTTAAGCTCCGATAGTTAAGTTGACGACCCATCACAGGTCTGACAGTCCATCACTTGAACCGTTACTTCGATCATTGATGAATTGCATTCTGCTTAATACTGATGGCCAAGGTGACGGTCCGTCAGTGGCCTGACGGTCCGTCACTTCGATCCTTGACATCTCTTATTTTGCTTATCATTGACAGGCACTGTGACGGTCCGTCACAAGGTTGACGACCCGTCAATTAGACCATCAATCGCCTTTAGTTCCTGCTTTCCCAAGTTATTTCTTCTTCTAAGTCTTTTACCTGAAAACAAGTAAAACCCAACATCAAATACCTCAATTGTTGCTTAAAAACATACAATCATCCCTTGTAAAAGATGTAAAATGTTCCGTCAAAAATCGGAACATCAAAAATCCAACAGTTTTACATTCCAGCTAAATCTACAAAGTAGAATTTCGAAAGAATAGAGTTTATTCAGATCTTATTTTTACCTGTTGGAGATAGAGAGATTGTTTCTAAAAACAACCTTGACTTAAGAGAAGCAAATCAAAGTAGTAATGAAAGAAAAAATGATTGTGAAGAAAAATATGACAACTAATAACAAAGCAACGCGAAACACATATACTCCCTCCGTTCTCTTTTACTTGTCACATTTTGACTTGGTACGCCATTATGAAAAATAATTAATAACATAACTATTTTACCATAGTACCCCTTTATAAGGAAGTTTATATTGTGTCTTGAAATTAAATTGTAGAAAAAACAATTAATGCTAAGGGCAAAATAGGAAAAAAAAGAAAGTTGTCTTTTCTTAATAATTCAAAAATGACAAGTAAAAATAGAAATTCAATTAGAAAATTAGTGACGACTAAAAGTAAACGGAGAGAGTACCAAAAGTTGTAATATCGTCTAACAAGATGCGATCACTTTGACATAGTAAACAACAAATGATAACTGAGGCGAAAAGCCAAAGACTACATAGGTAGGCTTATCCTCTCATAAACCCGGTGCTTTAGACTATCATCAAGTTAAACACTAAAAAAATAGGTTAATACTAGAACAACACTCAACTACCGTAGGTAGTGAACTCAGAATTTAAGGAGTGTGGGTGCTTACTAGAGAAAAAAATAAAAAATCACCTCAACATTCCAATGCACCTAATCAACTTCTTGTTTAGTGGGTGCTTTTATATAATATATACTTATTTTCGTATATTTTTTATGTAATTATACCTATTCCGCATGGAATTTAATGGGTGTCAAAACACCCAAAAATTATATGTAGGTCCGCCCCTGACTACCTATTAACCTTCTATCTTTATCCACGATCTCTACACCTCCTATCTAAGATCATGTCCTCAATACAAAACAAAACTCAAAGGCCTTGATCATTCCATAGTCTGGTTCTCCTTGGGGTCATCTGGATCAAAATTAGATAATACCAATTATTGTTTCGGAATTATAACTTTATTTTTATATAAGACAAAATAATTTCATAATTATAATACAAATTTTATGTTGATTTTTATTAATACCATTACTTACAATTAAATACTGAATAAATTTAATCAAAACTTTTATAATGAGATATAATCCTACTATACGTAACCAAAAAAAACACAGCATTTGGATATATATGACAATTTTGATGTAGAGTAGACATTAATGTGTGTCATCAAGCCTTGTTGTTAGATCATTTTGTCATGAAGTTATCCATCGCCACAACCAACAAAATCAATTTGCATTCATGTCACTAAGGTTCATTAAAAGCAAAAATACTTTCTTATAAGTTTCTTTTTTTTTTAGAATTTAAAATTGAGATTTCTCAATAATTCTATTTATCTTGACGACGACAGGGAGCGCATGTAGCTTAATGTTATCGTATTTATCTGAACCCAATACGATTAACACAGAAAACAAATTTATACATGAAAATTGACTAAAACCACAACATATAATAGGTACGAACTCATAGAACTTCAATTCTGATAACTATGATCAACATCTAGAAAGAAAAAAATGGATATATATAGAAGTCAAGAATGGCTTACTTTAAATTGAGGTAAAAGTTAAGTTTGCTGATGACTCTAAACTCAATTTTATCCCTATAAATACCATCTAAAACTTGACATTATATCCCACAACTTTATAAAATTAGCACATTAATTCATCTTAATATATTCTCTCTTTGAAAAGGCAAGTTAACATTATGGGTGTCTTTACCTTTGTAGATGATGTTACAAGCACAGTGTCCCCTACTAGGTTGTTCAAAGCTTTGGTTGTTGATGGTGACAAACTTATCCCTAAGTTGTTGCCACATATTAAGAAAATTGAGCCTGAGGGAGATGGAAGCATCAAGAAAATGAACTTTGTTGAAGGTAATATAATTAGTTTTTATAAGTTTATTGTCTTGTCTTAATTATTATAAATGATCTAAAGGGAAGCGTTGGAGTAACTGGTAAAATTGTCTTCGTGTGATTAGGAGGTGGAAACAACCTCTTGTAGAAATGCAAGGTAAGGTTGCGTAGACCCTTCTTTGTGGTCCGACCCTTCTTTGGACTTTGCGCATAACGGAAGTTTAAGTGCATCAGACAATTTTTTTTTAAATTATTATAAATGAATGTGAATTTTTGCATCTTTAGTTCATAGGACTAATTAAATTCTTTTCAATGTTAAGAAAAAGGCAGAAGTGAGCTAAAAAGAATTTTCTAGGTGACATTTTTTTTAGTTTGTCCAAAAACTGATACATTTCTACCCTATAATTGAATTTTGAGTTGTTGTTTTTTTATCCTTAGTGATATTATTTATATAGCAATAGAAATATCTAATGTATTTTGTTTGGGCATAGATTTCAAGTATTTTTTATTTTATTTGAAATTTAAGTTCGTTCGAGTTGAAGATTCAGTTGTGTTGGATTATACTTTTTTTCAAGGATATTTAGGAAAACGTTCATGCTTGAATATACTCAAATACAGCTTCAAAAGTGAAAGATGAGGTGGAAAAGGTTCCAAATGTTTTCCAAATTTGATATACAACTTCAAGTTGGAGTTGCTGCTCTGTTAATTAGAGGTTTCGATTTCGAGTTCGGAATATATAAAAAAAAAATCTTCATTGGAAGCGTTTCTCCGAATAAGTCCTATTTGGCACAAATTTAAATTAGTCAAACTACTTCAATGCGGGTAGGAATAAAAAAAAAAAAAGACAACTACAGCTACTAGCTAGTATGTGTTAAACTACACTAATACTTCACCTTATTTTGATAAAAATGTCACAGGTGGTCCAGTAAAGTACATGAAGCACAAGATTCATGCGATTGATGACAAGAACTTAGAAACAAAATATTCACTAATCGAAGGTGATGTTCTTGGAGACAAATTGGAATCAGTTAACTATAATGTCAAATTTGAACCTGCTGGAAATGGAGGGTGTCTTTGCAGGACAAAAATCGAGTACCACACAAAAGGTGATTATGTTTTTAAGGAAGAAGAACACAATGAAGCCGAAAAACAAGCCAGGGAACTTTTCAAGGCCGTCGAAGATTACCTCCTCGCCAATCCTTCTGTCTACGCTTAAGTGATGAAAAAGAATCAGACTCACACGTGTATGTGAGTGCATGCATGGGTGGATCAAAGGACTCTTCATGAAGAGTTCTAATTAAGGGGCTTGAGTTTAGTAGTTGTTATAGGCTTCTTTTTTTTTTTTTGGGTTGTTGTTGTTGTTAAGTGTGTGTTCTTTCCAATTACTATCTATGTCATGGAAAGAACTAGAACTTTGAATAAGAATATAGGCCAACTTCGAATAAGAATGTAGGCAAGCTTTACTTATGAGTAATGAAAAGCTTGTGTATCAGAAATGTCTTGTTCAATATCCGAAACTTTTTGTACAATTTTCTACCACATTGTTACTTGAAAATTTCACAGAATTTCAACATGCAATTTCTGAATATATACAAGTGAATCTGCTGCTATATCTTTTGGATGCGCATAAGGTAAATTTTGCTCCAGTGTAATAGCCCATAAACTATATAGGAGAGGTAAGTTGTACTAGGCAAATCCTGTGCTATGAGATCGACTAGCAGGCATGCACGGGGTTTCGAACCTGAGATTCCCATTTAAGAGATTTTCTACTCAACCAATTTGGTCAATAAGTTATTTTCAACATGCTATTGCAAAAAGAAAAACTTGACAAAGGGGAATATATATAAGTTGAGTTTAATTTATTCAAAAGCTTTTGACACATATTCTCTATTTAAAAAGTTTCACTTAATATGCATAAATATTTTTAGCCTGGACTCACAAAACTTAACAGGAAAACTACAGGACTTAGCAAATATAAACCCCGACTAACCTACTCAGTCTAAGGTTTAATTAATTATGATAAATAATCTCTCTTCTCTAATTAAATACAAGAAATTTCGAGATAAGCATTTAGTATCCCTTAACTATGATCAAAATTGCTACGACACACTCCAACTTCACGAGGGTCATATTATCTCCTGAACTCAATTTTAGTATATTTTTGTCACCCTTGTATGCTGATGTGACACTTTGTGTGAAGTTAAACACATGAAGGACTGTCATGTGCCACGTCAGCTAAAAAGATTGACAAAAATATGATAAAATTTAGTTAAGAGGAGTAATAGGACCCCAGTGGAGTCGTAGCAAATTTGGTCATAGTTCGGGGGTACTAGACGCTTATCTCTAAATACAATCCATAGCCTCTCCTCATATCCTCTCTTGCCACTCTCCTCCCTCTCTCCCAATCTC
>NC_061113.1:8900033-8937444 GCF_002878395.1 Capsicum annuum | reverse complement strand
ACTCACTAATACAATTCTCGAGTGACCACACTTAAGTAACTTCAAAACACAAGTTCACATTTCAAGTACCTACACTTAAACATTTTCAAGTCACTAACTCACTTCTCAAGTGACCACACTTCACTATATTCACTTCACTATATTCAAAACACAAGTTCACCTTTCAAGTAACTTCACTTAAACATTTTTGACTCACTAATGCACTTCTCAAGTGACCACACTTAACTAAATTCAAAACACAAGCTCACATTTCTAGTACCTACACTTAAACATTTTCAAGTCACTAACACACTTCTCAAGTGACCACACTTCACTATATTCAAAACACAAGCTCACCTTTCAAGTAACTACACTTAAACATTTTCGACTAACTAATTCACTTCTCAAGTGACCAAACTTAACTAAATTCAAAACACAAGTTCACATTTCTAGTACCTACACTTAAACATTTTCAAGTCACTAACTCACTTCTCAAGTGACCACACTTCACTATATTCACTTCACTATATTCAAAACACAAGCTCACCTTTCAAGTAACTATACTTAAACATTTTCGACTCACTAATGCACTTCTCAAGTGATCAAACTTAACTAAATTCAAAACACAAGTTCACATTTCTAGTACCTACACTTAAACATTTTCAAGTCACTAACTCATTTCTCAAGTGACCACACTTCACTATATTCACTTCACTATATTCAAAACACAAGCTCGCTCACCTTTCAAGTAACTACACTTAAACATTTTCGACTCACTAATGCACTTCTCAAGTGACCACACTTAACTAAATTCAAAACACAAGTTTACATTTATAGTACCTACAGTTAAATATTTTCAAGTCACTAACTCACTTCTCAAGTGACCACACTTCACTATATTCAAAACACAAGCCCAACTTTCAAGTAACTACAATTAAACATTTTCGACTCACTAATGCAATTCTCAAGTGACTACACTTAAAGCATTTTCGACTCACTAAAGTGTCAAAACCTAAAAATAGGAGTTGCAACTAAGTTACACAATCCATAGCTATAATCTAAAAAGTGAAGTTGAACCACTTGGCCTCAACCATCCAAACCAATCTTATTGATAAGTAAGAATCCATACATAAGAATATCACAACTCTCAAGTCATTATTTAACTAGTCAAAAATCATAACTGGAGCCAACAAGTCTTTACTATTGTAAAATACCCAAACCAATGTCTCCTTTAAAAAATTAAGCATATACCCAATAGTTCTCACAAGATCTAAAACTAAATGATGTCAAAGATCATAACCACAATTTATTAAAACCACAAGCTAAAGATGTGAGCAGTCATTTCTTCATATCATTTAGTTTGTACACCTATTTTAATATGCTTTCCGAATTCTAAGGTATTTATCATATAATCTGAACTACAATAAAAAAATCCTCTATTATTAGTCATGTCTACTTCAGTTATTCCTATTATAGATCTTTCTGAGTCTGACCATCTATTATCATATATTGTGATTAATACTTAAGTTCCTAAATTTTTTCTAGTTAAACCTATTATGCCTATTACTATTAATCCCATGTGCATAAGATTCATGTTTAATTTTATGATTTCTTTTAAAGAGCCTGAGCTTATTAAATTTATGCTACAACTATTTTCTCCGATAACACACATTTGTTCTTCTCTATAATGCCTATATAGTTGTGCTCTTGAAAATATTCATTCATTATATAATGTCTATATATATATGAATGAAATGTAACTCGAGAATTTTTCTGAACAAAAAAAGATCCACACTAGAACAAAGCAGAATTATTGTACAAGGAGTGCATGAAGAGATATAGGACGATAGTTCAAAGTTTGAACATGGTTAGTTACTACCCCTAGAGGGTTTAGCAAGTAGTTTATTTGATGTCATATGTGTGTTGGCAGTATGAATAAATAGAAATTGGAAGCCTAAGGTGGTAGCAATATGGTTCTGTTTTACATGTAACTATTTTCTTTGGAATAAAGGAACAAATCCTTGTGTTTGTTTATCTTTAAACCCCCAATCCACTTTCTTCGCTGCTACTTATGAGGTCTCTGTTACTAATATATATGTTTTAGTTTGCTTAGTTTGAAAAGGTTGCATTTATTTTTAAAAAAGGAGGTTGTTTCCATATTACCATACCATTAGATCATGGGTTCAAGTTGTGAAATTATGTTCTTATAGGAATGCAAGACAGTTGCTTATCATAGACTAGTGTGGTTTGATCCTTTCTAAACTTCTAACTTTAGCGTATCGCAATGTCATTTTTTCCTTTTTGTAGTCGCTTGAATACCATATTTACTTTAGGTAAAAATCAAAAAGTTATTAAAAGGAACATTTTTCGTAGATAGCTAAAGAAGAGGAAAGTGATGGAGAAATAGTTAATTCACTAAAAAGTCAACATATTTGAGAAATTATCTCATTTAATTTTATTTTAGCACTTGTGCCAAAACAATTTATGGAATAAATTATGAATATGATTATCGACCTTCTTATTTGGAATTGAGGCATAATTACTGTTGTTAATGTTGTGTATGTGGAGGGCATAAATAAGTGAATTTATCTCCTTTATCGTTTTACTTTTTGTTTATTTAACTAAATGATAAATGAAAAATCATAAAATTAGGACAATACACTTTACCTTAATCGCGAATTTATCTCCTTTATCGTTTTACTTTTTGTTTTTTTAACTAAATGATAAATGAAAAATCATAAAATTAGGACAATACACTTTACCTTAATCGCGCAAAGCGAGAACATATTTACTAGTTACTTCATCAAAGAGCTAGTAGTAATTTCCTTTATTATCATTAATATTCTTTATCGTTGCAACTAAACTTACTCATTCTATAGAGATGAGCTTTTGACTCAATATATTTGATTTTTAAAAGTCCTTTCATTAGATAATATGAAAATATATTACTTCTTTCTGTGCTTTAGTATGTTGGGTTTTCTGTTCTATTTTGTTAATTTTTGAATCCTAAGGGATACACCCATACCAGGTGAAATATCCTTAAGGATCGCCTTAGGCCTTAAAACACTTCCAACATACAAAATTAAATTGTGTGGCCTAGAAAGCACCACATCACCAACATTACCAAAATAACTCCAATTAGTAGCAATGGCGGATTCAGGATTTAGAGATCGTGGATGCTCAGAAGGTTCGAATACATTTATTGATTCTCAAAGCCTTTGAGGTTCCTCTTAGAAATTAAAACACCAAGCTATCTTCTTGATTTACTCTGTACTTTTATAAATCCTATACAAATTTTATACATTTCTTATATAATTATACCTGATCTGCATTATATTTAATAAGTGTCGAAATACTACAAAATAGGCCATAGGTCCGCCCCTAATTAGTAGCCTAATTGGCTGAATTCTTAAATTTTCAAGGCCAAACTCATCGGTGGCCCCATAAACTTGACACAAATTTTCACTTAGGCACCTCAAGTGGACGTTGTTCACTTTTAACACATCAAGTAGTCATAAAGTGTGGCACTTTGACACCTTTTGTTGATTCAGCAAAGAGAGTGTACTACACTCGCTTTTAGGTGCGTTTTAGGGTTTTCAACATATAAATAAACCAATTATAAAAGGACATTTGACATTTTTATAAAAATAATTTTTATATAATTAATTTAAATTAAAAAAAGAATTAATAACCCCACCCCACCCTTATATCATCTTCCTAACCACCCCACCCCATATAATCTTCCTCAGCCCACCCCACCCCCAAATCGCTGCTGCCACCCCCACCCCAAAATCGTCTTCTCCCACCCTCCCCCACCCCCATCCATTAGTTTTTCACCATTTTTTTTCTTAATACAATTGATTTTTAATAATTTGAAAGAATGCAAGTTGGTGCAGATTGTAGATTTCTTCTTCTTCTTCTTCTTCTTCTTCTTCTTCTTCTTCTTCTTCTTCTTCTCTCTTTCAACCATTAATTTTCCTTTTCTTAACACATCTGTATCCCTTCATTTTCTTGTCTGATTTTCAAGAAAATGGCAAAAATGGTCCATATGTTGAGATTTGATGAGACTATCATAATGTTTTTGAGAAAGTGGCAAAAATGGTCCATATATTGTGAAAATGGTAAAAATAATTTTCGTCGATGGAACAACAATGTTTGCTATTGTTGGCTTGGTAAATTTGTGCTATATGTTTTGATTTGTTGTTGGCAAAAATGGGTCCGAAGTAAATTTGTGTTGACGGAGCTTCAGTGTTGTCTTGGCGGAGGTACGGTTGTTGGCTTGGTTGGTGGTTGGGGGGGGGGGGAGGGGGGAGGTGGCTTTGGGGGTTGGGGGGGGGGGGGGGGGGGGGAGGGAGGGCAAATGGAGAAGATGACGGGAGGGAGGAAGGGCTGCTATGTAGAGAAGATGACTTGGGGTGAGGGTTTTTGGGGGATGGGGGATGGTGGAGAAGATGACTTTGAAGTTTAGGGGTGGTGGGGTTGGGTGAGGGTTGGGTTGTCTGCTATAAAATTAAATAATTTTATAATTATTTTTAAAAATGTCATGTGTCAGTAATTAATTGGTTTCTTTAATTTAATTGTGTGTATATATATTAATAAGTTGGATAATTTTTAATAATCATGTATTTTGGCCTTTTTAAAAAAAAATAATTATGAATATAAATAATGATGTGGCAATTTAAATGAGTTGGCACAGATCAATTGGTCGTTTTGTCCACGTTGGCAGCGAGTGCAACACACACAATATGCTAATTCAGCAAAAGGTGTCAAAGTGACACACTTTGTGGCTACTTGAGGTGTAAAAAGTGAACAGCGTCCACTTGAGGTAGGGCAGTGCAAAAATTGAATCGACCGATAAATCGAACCGATAAAAATTTTATTGGGTTATTGTTATTGATTTATCGGGTTAACGATTTTTTATTGATTTTATAAAAAAATTTATTGGGTAAACGGTTCAGTATTGATTTTAGCTTATTGGGTTATCGGTTAAACCGATAACCCAATAAGGATACACTAAGTTATTGTTTTATCCCCATTTATGTTATATATTTAAATCTCTTTCTCTCTTTATCTATCCATCTATCCATATGTGTAGGTAGATAGATAGATAGATAGACAGACAGACAGACAGACAGACAAATATGTGTATGTAAATAGGTTATATGCACTACTAATTCATAATTCGGTGATTCACAAAGTATTAACCTATTCAGGGCAACAAAGACACAATATAAAGTTCGGCTATTATCATAATAAAAAGCTTGAAGCATTTATACCTTCCAACAATTAAGATTCAATTTTTTCCTAACTAACATTCAGTTCAAGTTTGAAGATTCTTGTAAACTAAAATGTATTGCGTAGGTTTTGACGGTAATTAAGATTTCATTTTTTTATGTTAGTTGTTACTATTTCTATTTTGTAAGTATTTTCTTATTGATTAAACCGAAAAAACGAACCGTTAAGGACCAAAAATCGATAAACCGAAATCGATAAGAAAATCTCTTATTGATTGGTTATTTGGTTTACATATTTAAAAATTAAAAACCGATAAACCGAACCAATAACACGTAAAATCGAACCGAACCGACCAATGCACACTCCTAACTTGAGGTGCCTAAGTAAGAGGCCATTTGGCCATAGATATTTTTTACTTTTTTTCGAAAAAAAATTTCACTTTATGGAATCATGGTGTTTGGCCATAGATATTCCAAAAACATTTCAATTTTTTTTTTGAAAAAAAGTAAAAACAACTTTTTGTTGTTTTCACTTTTTTTCAACTCCAATTCCAAGTTTTTTTTATTACATATAACCCTAATTTTTCAAATATTACATAAAAGGTCCTTAAATGGTTTAGATGAGTTTTAGAGCAAATCCGAAAAGAAAGACATTTTTGATGAACAACAAATCAAGTCCGGACATATTTTTGAAAGACATTTCTTCTCGGTAAAAGACATTTTTTAACAACAAATAAAGATTTTTAAGCTAAAAGATCGGTATATTTTCATTATTTGTACGTTTCCATCATTGATGTGAAATTCTATTCATTCATGAGTATATTCAGTAGATAAATTAGTTGGGCAATTTTGATAGTTTTAAAAAATTTGGGTTATAAAATTAAATTTAAAAAAGATTTTTCAAAAGTCAAAACACATCTTTAAAAAATATATGGCCAAACACAACTCCTACTCCAACTCCAACTTCAACTTCAAAATTTTTTAGTTTTTATGGCCAAACGCCTACTAAATGTTCGTGCTAAGTTTGGGGCCACAGATGGGTTTGGCCAATTTTCAAACACCACATTGGTAAAAGCTGGATTCCCCATCTTTCAATCAAGGAAAAATTACATGAGTCAACACCTTAATTTTTCTATATTACTTTAAATACCATCCTACTAAATATATTACAAAAATCTCTTCTAAGACACAACACACGCGCTTTTGCTGATACATTCTAACCTACAACTCAATATAATATCCAAATACTGTTTTGTAGCTTAAAATCATGGCATTGCTGGTGAAGATATCCATTTTTCTGTAATACATATCTCAACTTTCCCTTCAAGCTCATTAATTATCATCACAATCCTATATATAACCTTTTGTTTTTGTTCAAGAAAATTAACAAGAAACTCTCAAATGGCAAATTTGATATCAAGATCAAGAAAATTTAACCATTTTTTTCTAAGTAAAAAAGTTTGTTTCTTAAAACATCTAAATCAAAGAAATTCAAAAACTTTATCACATACAAGTGCTGCCGCCGTTGGTATTGTTAAGCCAATGGCAAATTTTTTCGGTGAGTTGATTTTTGTGAAAATAGATCTAAGTATCGGAACGATCCTACAATCATGAAGAAGTTACGGGATGCTGCTAGTGCTAAAGGGAAGAAGCCTGTTGTTGCTATTTCAAAGGGAAAAAGAAAGGAAGTTGTGAAAATAGACTCATTACCAAAGGTATGTTATTGATGTATTGATCGATGAATTTCTCCAAAACAAGTTATTGTTAATTTAGCGACGCAAATTTTTGTGATTTTAAGCGACACGTTATGAATTTTTGTTATTTTAGTGACGCGTTCTGATACATCTTAAGATTTACATGTGATTTTTGTTTTTTACACACCTGATACAGTCAATATACTATGTTTAATACATAGATCTAAGGTCAATTAGCCTTTACATGCTTTCTGTTAAATAAGTTAACAGATTTGTGATATCGGTTAATATTTGTACTTAATACATTTAAAATATAGATTATGATACATAAATATAAGGTCAATTAGTCTTTTCATGCTTTCTGAGATATAAGATATCTTATTTGTGATTTTGGCTATCATTTAATCCTGATACATTTAATATACTGATTATGGTACATAAATCTAAGGTCAATTAGTCATTGAACATTTTCTGTTATACCGTGATACTTTTTCTTTGGCAAAAGAGTATTTTCTTGTATTAAAGAGAGACAACATGAAAATTTTTGATGAACCATTGTATGCAAATTTTCTGCGAGTCACTAGAGTGGATAGACCTTACAAGGAAAAAACTTCGATCCAAAATGGTATGAAAGATGAGTACCAGTATTATTCAGTGCTGAATGGCATTTTTGATACCTAGTATAGCAATATTGATGCTTTTCAATAAGGTTACATAATGTATGGCAATGTAGTCTCTGTATGTTGGCCTTGAGTAACTTTTATATGAAATAAGCAAGAGATTGATGGAAATAGGGTGGTGAAGTAGGCCATATTTGGTGCAGGTGTAAAGAAGTACTGCTTCTGTAAGGTAATCAAGCAGGATCGTTATTGTAGTTAAGAGTAAAGTTATTGATCGTGCTAGAAGTTATGATTTATTCTTTACCTCTCGTTGAATTTTATCGTTTTTACTCTTCTGAGAGAGATTCATTCATATTCAAAGTCCATAGTAGTCATTGAGCTAGAAAGGAAAAGAATACTAATTTATGCATCTATACAGTAAAAGGAGACACAAGATAATTTTTAGTTATTTTCAATCACTTTCTTATTTTTATGTTGCATACATGAATTTTTTTCTATGTTTTCACTATATTTTTTCTTGTAAATATATGTTGAAGCATGTTACTCGTTCATACTGTAATATATTTGTAGAACAGACATCTTACAAATCAATTTCTGCATCAATATAATTTTTCACTGTTATATGATACATTACAGTACTCGTATGATACATTCTGATACATAACTGTATAGGAATCGGTACATCACTAGATGTTATATAGAATATTGGCATATTATTTCTCTTATATTCATTTAACTTAAGTTGTTTTGTTTTTCAATCTTAATTATAGTATGTGTATACCAATATAAGTCCTACGGTTGATAAGCTGAAATGTCTTCAATTGCCAAATCATGCTGGAATGAATTTGAAAGATGTTGTCAATTCAACTTTACTGTTCACATCTCGTGGATAGCAGAAAAAAAGTTGATCATTCTGCAATATTGACAGCTTGTTCTGATAATTTAAGCTGACACATTAATATATATTTATTGTTCATATGCATATGTTCTGATACAACATAAATATCCATGTGATTTAGCTTCTAACTAAATGATTACTCATGTTTAGGGATTGTGGTATTTTTGTGGCATCTTATGCTTGAATATCTTAGCGATCGAATGATGAACTCCTCATCAAATGTTGATACAGAATATCATCGAAAGAGATATGCAATACTCTTATATAACTATGGAGTTAAAAAGGCTACAAAAATTTATTCTAGTCGCCATGACGATCCACTAAGACCACGTCCATTTTATGTCCCTCCGACTGATGATTCTACTATTGTTGCCATAGAATAGATACTAGATTGTTCCATATCTATGTTCTAAACAGTTTTTTTTTCTATCTTATTGGCCTCTATTATTGTCATTTCAGACACTAAGTTTAATAGTGATGTTTTTGTTTCAGAAAACTATTATCAATTTTTTGGAACAATTAAAAATTATGTTATGCTATTATCAATATTTATTTTCATTTTGTTTGACACATGCAAATAGATGATTTTTATATATGAAAATTGTTGACCACTACTGCAATAAGTCTGTTACTGTAAAGTTATGTGTCAAACATTTTTTACAAGTACTGAATGCAATGTATCATATGTACTTCACATTCATTTTATACAACATATTCATGTATCATATATTCTGATGTTATAATACAAATCTCAATAAGTCAGTTACTATAAAGTTATGTATCAGAAACGGAATTTACAATTACTGATTGCAATGTATCATATTACAGGATAGGTTGAATCATGATTCTGAAAATTGCATCAATTATCAGTGTTAAAATTTTATAACAGTTTACAAATTAATTTTCAATTTTTAACACAGTTACATACAAGTCTTGTTTCATATAACTAATTCTATTGAAAAAATCACAATAAATTGAAAATCCATTCATGATATAGTAGCTTTCTAATTTGAACAACAATCTAAAAAGTTGTTGTGATGTGACAGACTATTTAAGAAACAACATTAAATAGTAAATGAAATTAAAATGATTAGAAAAAAAATAAGTCAATAAAAAATAAATTATAATTCAACTTAAACATTGTTCCAACATTATTCAATAATAGTCAAATCTAAACCAAACTAACAGTGAACAACTTAAGATAGTCTTTCAAATCATTAAATGTATCATGAAACTTAAACATCAATTCTCCTTCGAAAAGAAGTTGCACGTACGCCTATTGTGACCTTCACGATCGCATTTTCCACACTAGTTTGTATTGGAGGATAGTGTTTCACTTGTTTTCTTACACGTACCCTTCTTCGGCCTCCTAGGTGGTCTTTTGTATTTTGGTGGTATGACTTCTTTGACACATTGAAGCACATGCCAATCCTTCTTATCGAGCATAGGTATCACTGGAACTTCATATGTCTTGACTAATGTTGCAGGCTTATAGTAATCAGAGCACCATGGACGAAACTTCGTAATATGTTTACTTTTCAACACTGCAATTGCATGCGAACATGAAATTTCGACAATCTGAGCATGTATGTTCATCATTGAATCTTCAAATTTGAAAAAGATCAGAATCCATCAAGCAAGATGCCTTCATGTACCAACCGCAATTTTCATTACGACATTCCAACCAATATCTTCAAGTATTAATAAATCATCATAATTTTTTATTAAAAAATTAATTTTTTGAAAAAACAGTTATGTATAGGGTAGATGACAAATAAGACTATTTTAACATATATGTATCATAATAAAATTGCACTGCTCTAAACAATTCTTAACACAATATTTTGACACATCTACGACAACACCCACTACACATTCATATATGATATTGTTTAAGAAGAACACGATCGATACATATTTCATAATGTATCATACGAAGAATATAAACACCAAATGCACACACACAAAAATATATAAATTAAAATACCTCTTTTTATCAGATCTTGTAGCTCTAAAATTAAAATTGTGATCTAACGCATACTTTTTCATTACGGCTTTAAGAGTTTTCTTATTCTTGTTCAATTGCTTGACCTTGACTTCAGTATTTTGACAATCGGTGATGAATTTTCTACTTTCAATATATGGTATATACAAAGAGTACTGATTATTCGACTCAACAACAGCAAGTGCAGCTGCATTTGATTCTGTTCCTTCGACGCACATCATTACACCAGTTTCAACATCAAATTCTCTATCTTCTGTCGATTTATCCGTTGTTATGCGTAACTGAAACATTACAAAAGCTGAAAATATTTTTTTTAACTTAACGTACATCTTAACACCATTGTCGTTTCTAATAACCATAGGCATCGTATTTCCATCAACAATATAACGAACATCAATATTTTTCTTCGCTTGATCAATATCAAGTTTCGAGGCAATAGCAGAAATCAACCTAAAATACGAAACACTTTCGCTAACTACAATTCCATCACTTTTGTAATTTTCATAAATAATTTCGCTTTGCCAAATTTCAGAATCTTCCAACAAAATCGAAATATTCATGACGGAAAATAGTATGAAAGATTGGACAACTAGTTATTTTTTAGTACAAAGTGATGAAAGGATATGAATTATACATTCAAATTTCAAAACAAAATGTTGTTGTTGAGTTAATTATGTATTAAAAACGGCAATTCCTATATTTATGGGATTTCATTTAACAGCATAATGCTTAATTACCGCTTATTATATATTTAATTGTATTAATCAGGATAATTATGTATCATATAATCGAATAATATTATCATATATGAGATTTTAAGTAATTTTTATAAAAATTGGGAGAGATGATAATTATGTAGGAAACACTTGGGTTTACGCTGTTTACACTTCAATCAATCCCTTCACTCATTTTCCCCTGCACCAATTTTTAACTTTTTTTAATAAAAACTTCCAACATGAAAAGGAAGTTGTGTGGCTAAGAAAACACCAACATTCCAAAAAGAGTTTTAATTCAACAAGAACAAGAAAAAGCAAAAATCCAAAAAACTTATCAGTTACAATATCCACCTCATGTATATTTTCCTCCTATCTCTTTGGATTTCATTTCTCCCACATCATCACTTCAACAAAAAAAAAAAAAAAAACTCTTTAATAAACACCACTGATAAATTCTCTGATCAAAATCACCATTACATTTCACCTATATTCCTGCTTATTGAACATGGCAGCCACAGCTGCCACAGCAGTTACAAGTCTTCATTGTATCACACGTTCAAAGTTGTTAAACTGGCCTAGTTCTGATCATTTGCTTAAAATATCATCATCAACTAGAACACCACCAACAACACCAAATGTAGCGTTAATTTCATCATCTTCGTCATGGTGGTCAAGTGAAGTTACTTCGATTTACAAGAAGTGGAGGGTGGTGCCAAGGCTGGCAGCTGCAGTGGCACAAGAGGAAGTTGAGGCGGCCGCGGTGAATGAGGAGGAGGAAGAGGGAGGAGAGGGTTCTATTGAGAGTAGTAATGAAGGTGAAGGTGTAAATACTAAGCTTTATTTTGGGAATTTGCCATATCTTTGTGATAGTGCACAACTTGCTGGGATTGTTCAAGATTATGCTAGTCCTGAGCTTGTTGAGGTATGCACTTTTCACTTCTATGTTTTATGATTTCACCTTGTAATTGGTTAATTGATTAGTGCCTTAGTGAGGATCTAGGACGACCCATGTTTGCGATTTTTTGTGGGGTCTGTGGTGTTAGCACAGGGATCGTACCAATAGGCCCGATCTCGGAGCCCACCACTGATGCTGTTGGGGGTAGGGGGTGAAGTCCCGCGGTATGGACCTGTATGTGTTTGGACCCAGGATTTATTTGTACGCACGTATTATCTAAATGCGATTTAGTGGGTTGTTTTGGACGGTTCATATACGCCATTGAGACTTTCGTCTCCTCATTGTACTCCTCTCCATTATAGTGAATTCCTCCGCCTATGTCCGTGGTTTTTCCCGTCAAGGGTTTCCACGTTAATTTGTGTGTCTTCTTCTTATTTTCTTTTGCTTTGTGGTATTGCTTATTCTGTCCGAACATAACATTTTGCATTAAAGGGGTTCAGAATACGAAGAAGTAAACACGCGAAGAAGCTAAAGGGACTCAACATCTACAATATATACATAAAAAGGAATAATTTTAACCATATATAAATAGTGTAGTTTTCCGTCAAGGGGTTCAGATGAATCCTCAGTCATACGTGGCTCCGGCCTTGCTTAATTAGCTTAGTTGGCTGTCACATTTTTTAAGGTTAATGAAATCCATTATTATGGGTAGTTAGTTTAAAAAAAGACTTGATAATGTAAGAAAATTAAGTGCATAGAAGTTAACTTTGATCTACAGCGACAAATTGTTCAAAATTAGACAAAATGATCTTTTTTCGTTAATGGTGGTGTCTAGAGACCAGCTTGTGGGCATCTCGACTATTTCACCAGGTACTTGTTACCTCCACAAGCATAAGAAAGAAGAAGATGATTTAACTTGCATGTAATCCCACTATGCATTGTAGATTTGTGGCCTTCTTGACATATCAACCTAAGAGGGTGAGGCGTCGCACCAATTAGGTTATGCAGGTTCTGAAGAACTAGAAGAAAGTAAGTTCAGTTATAGCAGTAAGAGAAAGATACAGTTTGCTGAGAAAAATGGACAACTATTTTATTCACTCTTTTGATGACTCTTTAAATAAAAAATTGCTTATTAGAAAGACATGTATCCCACTAAACCACTAACAGATGGCACTAACCAAACTCTTCTAAACTTAGGAACACTATCTGCTACTCTAAATACTAGGAAAACAGCAACGTACTTAAAAAAAAATGCAACCTAACAACTAAAGCTGAAAAATAGCTTACTGTTGCACACTTTGACACCCCTTCTCGACATTAGCTTCCTGTCTTAACCATGCCTAGCTGCTGGCAAAAAGTGACCAGCTTGTTGACACTGAGACCTTTTGTGAACAAGTCTGCAATTTGAGGTTCTGTTTTAGTAGCTCCAAAGCAATCTCTCCTTGCAAGACTTTTTCCCTGATAAAGTGAATGTATCTCCACATGCTTTGTCCTTGCGTGAAACACTGAATTTTCAGCCAAGCAAATTGCTGACTGATTATCACAGTGCAAAGGCACTGCATAGTCCACCGATTGCTGTAAGTCTTTCATCAATTGTACGAGCCATGTACCTTCTTGAGCTGCAACTGTTGTTGCGGGGTATTCCGCTTCTGTTGTTGATAAAGACAGTTGGTTGCATTTTGCTGCACCATGAGACCGCTCCTGACGCAAGCATAAATACATATCTAGTAGTTGAGCGTCGAGTATCATGATCTCCTGCATAGTCAGCATCACAATAACCACATAACTTGCATTCTTCACCTTTCTCATACAAAATACCATAGCCAAGTGTACTTTTCACATATGTCAAGATTCGACGAACTCCTTCCAAGTGCGACTTCTTTGGATTTTGCATGTAACGACTCATAACACCAACTGGGTAAGAGATGTCGGGTCTTCTTAAAGTTAAGTAGATCAAACTACCCACTAATTGTCGATACATTGTTGGATCTTCCAAGTCTTTCCCTTCATGCGAACACATCTTAGCATTTGGCTCCAGGGGTGTTGAGATTGGTTTGCAATTGAACATCCCAAACTTCTTCAAGAGATCTTTGGAATATTTTTGTTGATGCAAACAAATTCCTTTTTCACTGCGATCAACCTCCAATCCAAGAAAATGATTGAGTTGTCCGAGTTACTTCATCTGGAAGCGAATTGACAAATTCTTCTTAGTTCGGAGAATTTCTTCTTCACAATCTCCTGTTAGGATTAGATCATCCACATTTACTAGCACAATAACTAGTTCTCTCAGCAATTTTCACAAACAAGCTGGAATCTGCCGGTGCTACTGAATAACCACTATGAGTAAGAAATTCAGAAATCTTACCATACCATGCCCTTGGAGCTTTCTTTAATCCATATAGTGCCTTTCGAAGCTTACACACATAATCCGGATGATCTTGACTTTGAAAACCCATTGGTTGACACATGTAGATCTCCCAATCCAACTCTCCATGCAAAAAGGCATTCTTTACGCCCATCTGCCATAGATTCCAATCTTTACTAGCTGCAAGTGCAAGTAGATCTCTGACAGTAGTAAGCTTTTCCACTAGACTAAACGTTTCATCATAATCTAATCCATATTGCTGAGATAAACCCCGAGCTACAAAACGAGCTTTATGCCTTTCAATTGATCCATTTGTTTGTCGCTTTATCTTGTAAATCCATTTTGCAAGAAATAGATTTGGCATCCCTTGGTTTTGTCCCAAGCTCCCAAGTTTGATTCTGTTCTAGCGCAACAATTTCCTCCTCCGTAGCCTTAATCCACTTGGGATTCTGGAATTCTTCCTCAAAAGTCTTTGGTTCTTTTTTATCTTCTTCTTCTACTATGGCAGCATTGGCATATTTGAGATTCTGTTTTCTGATCCTTGTTGACCTTCTAAGTAAATGTGGTGTGTTTGCTCCATTGAGCTCGCCTTCTTCACCTGTTTGTTAGTGCAAACCAGTTTGTCAAGGACTTTGGGTCAAATCTTCTTCAACATTATCTTCATTAACTTCACTTTCAGTTTCATCTAGACCCAACTGGATCTGAGACGAGTCTAACACATGTTTGAGAACATCTGAATCTGGCAGCAATTCCTTATTTGAAGCCACCATGAAGAAGCTTCGTCAAATACCACATTCCGAGAAGTGTAACACTTTCCCGTTGTTGGATCCTAAGTTGCTCGGACTCTCCAAAAATGTTGCCGCACCAGTGTCAGATCCTTCAAAAATACACTATTTTTGGAGGATCCGACACGCACCCATAGACATATTTGAAGAGTCCGAGCAACTTAGGTTGGATCACACCACCCTTTCATTGGTTGTCATATCCTACAAAGATACACCTAACAGCCTTCTTGTCCATCTTGCTATGTAAATGATTAGGTACAAATACATAGCATACACACCCAAAAACACGATAATAGCTGACTGAAGGTTTCGTATTCCACAACTTTTCGAAAGGTGAATGAAAAGAGGAAGTATGTTGATCACATAAGCTGCAGTCTTCATAGCTTCCGCTCAAAATTATCCAGAAACATTTTTGGCATGAAGCATGCTCCGACAAATTTCTGCTAGATGTCTATTCTTTCTTTCCGTTACACCATTTTGTTGTGGCATGTTTGGACACGTGAATTGTTGGTGTATTTGACACTCCCGAAGGAAGTTAGAAAATTCGTATGAGGTATATTCCCCATCGTTGTCAGTTCGCAGACAATGAATTTTCTTACTAACTTCTGCGTCAGCAACCTTTTTGAATTCTTTGAACTTTGAAAATGTATCAGACTTTTTCTTTAAAAAAATAAATCCACACATACCTGAAAAAATCATCAATGAAGGTCAGCATGTATTTCGTTCCACCAACAGATGCTTGCTTGACCGGTCCGAGCACGTCAGAGTGAATTAATTCTAATGGTTCCTTAGCTTTGTAGTTTGACTCCTCATACGGCAATTGATGTGCTTTACCATACTGGCAGCCTGCACATATTACATCTGTCCTTACTGCAATTTTGGGGAGACCTTCAACATTGACTTTTCCATCATGACACTAAGCTTAGAGTAGCTAACGTGACTCAACCGCATGTGCCATAAGTCTGCAGTGTCATTCTTTCTAGCCCCGTCTACATATGCCGTTTTTGCCGACATTACATAGACGGAATTCAGTCTTGGTCCTTTCATCACTGGCTCTTCTTTAACTCAAGGTGCTGATATAACCTTACATCGTTCGGACCAAACAGAACAAGGAAACCCGAAGATGTTAGTTGGGCCACTGAAAGAAGATGTTTCTTCTTACCCGGAACATGTTAAACATTTTGAAGAGGCATCAGATCAATACAATTTTGTGGAGACACTACGGTGTTACCAATGTGAGCTATCGGTAGTTTTGTATCATCGGTTGTCACCACCTCACGATTCCCTTTGTATTCGGATAAATTTTGCAACTTATCCATGTCGCCTGTCATGTGATTTGAGCAGCCAGAATCAACAATCCAATCCTTCACATAGTCAATTTGTTTAGAGGTTGTTACTGTAAGAGCTAACTCCTCTTCTTCTGCCACAAAGAATGCTTCAGTATCCCACTCCTCTTTAACCTGGGAAGTGGCAGCATTACTTTCCACAATCTTTTTCTTTGACTCGCAATCTCTGGCCATATGCCCCTTCTTCTCGCAATTGTAGCACTTCCCTTCAAACTTTTTGCCATGACTTTGATTCTTCCAATCACCACCTCCACGAGTGCTCCCTTTACCTTGACGACCTTCCACCTCGTCGCTGTTCTTCTTAGATCCACCAGCTTCCTTTGATGACATAGAGTGCTTCATCTTGACCTTTTAGTGAAGCTCCTCCCATTTGCTTGGCCAAGGCTTCCTGACCTGCTAGCAAATTCTCAAATTCCACAAGTGACGGCTGATTTTGCCATCCTTGTACAGCATCAATAAAGCCTCTATATTTAGGCTTTAGACCATGGATGATGACCCGCTTCATCCTTGTCTCTCCAATTGGAGCTTGTGGATCTAACTCTGAATTCTCTCGACATAGCATCTTCACCTTATGAAAGTATTGTGCTATTGTCATGTTGTGTTGTCCTATCGAGAGTAATTCGCTCTCTAAGAGTGGGAGCCTCTTATCATTTTTCTTTGAAAATAGCTTGGCGAATGTATCCCAAGCCTGCTTCGGCGCGGTGGCGTCTCACATGTGCTCTAGCACATCCTCTTCAGTTGTTTTCAGAGCAAACATAGCCTTTCCTGCTTTTATCTTCCACTTCCGCAATGTGCCGTGTGCATCTTCTGCTTCTGGTTGTGTCACATCGCTGCCGTTCACAACCTCCCACAGATCTTGCCCCTGCATATAAGACATTATGCAAGTGGACCATGTACTGTAGTTGCAATTGTTGAGCTTTTTCATTCTGCCGACAGCTTGTAGGTCTGTCATTGTGTCAACAGTAGAAATCTCAAAAAAAAAACTACAGTAAGTGATTTCCCAAAGAACAACCTTGTTCTTGATACCAATTGAAGAGCTAGAAGAAAGAATAAGTTCAGTTATAGCAGTAAGAGTAAGACACAGTTTGCAGAGAAAAATGGACAACTATTTTATTCACTGTGTTGATGACTCTCTCCTAAACTTTAGGAACACTATCTGCTACTCTAAATACTAGGAAAACAGCAACGTACTTAAAAAAAAAAAAAATCAACCTAATAACTAAAGCTAAAAAATAACCTACTGCAGACTTGGTCAAATTTAAACAAGACTGATGTTGCACAACTTTAACAGGTTCTCCAGCATGCTCCTTTAACTTGGCTATATGTAGGTTAGTTAATTAGATGACATAAATATGTAGTTGGTTCATGTACTTTCACCGAGTCTCTCGAAAGAAGAAATGTGTTAATTTGATTCTGATTAAAGCTGAGAGATGAGAGCTCTGTTGTGCAATTTGCTTGGTTATACCCCTGAATCAGAATCGAACAATGTGGGAAATGTGAAAATTGTCTTGAATATGATGTACATCAGGGATCTGAAGTGCTAAATTGGTTACCTGTATTGTGGATGGACAAAATGTATTTACTTGCTATCGACTTGCAGAACTCAGGATTAACTTTTGGACGTCTTATTGTGTTACATGAAGTAGCTTAAGGTGTTCGATCAACAAGCTAGCTTTTCTGCTCTGATTTTGTGAACTACATTCTGTATTTTTATGTATATCATGTAGAATTATGGACGATCTTGACTACTATCTCATGGAATAAGAAGTGCTAACATGTGTATACCTTTCAAGTTTTAAGGTGAATGAAAAAGAAACCTTCCTCCTACGTCCTAACCAAAACCAAAATTTCCTCCCAAGTCTTAAAGCGAAATATATACGTGCTAATTTATTCAATTTGTTCAGGTTCTGTATGATAGAGACACAGGTAAAAGCAGAGGATTTGCATTTGTGACAATGAGTTCTCTTGAAGATTGCAAGACAGTCATCGAAAATCTAGACGGAAGAGTAAGAACTTAACTCAATCTCCCTTCGCGAATCAATGTTAAATATTGCAAAATATTACTGACATTGAGCTGATGTGAGGCTATAACACTGAAGCGCGATTTACTGATTTCATCAGGAGTATGGTGGCAGAACCTTAAGGGTGAATTTCTCAGACAAGCCTAAACCGAAAGAACCTCTTTACCCGGAAACTGACCACAAACTCTTCGTTGGTAACTTGGCGTGGTCAGTAACGTCTGATAGTTTGGCACAAGCATTTCGAGAATATGGAACTGTTGTTGGAGCTAGGGTACTGTATGATGGTGAGACCGGGAGGTCTCGCGGCTATGGTTTCGTAAGCTTTGAGACTAGAGAAGAAATGGAGAATGCTCTTAACAATCTCAATGGAGTGGTATGCATTTCTTGAACTCACTTTCTCAAGCATTTCATTTTGTTCACATAACTTCTAGGGAAAGGATTCAAGTCGTAGATAAGTTCGGTTTATGAGATAAGGGATGTTCGGTTTATGAGATAAGGGATTATAGTTCTGGGATCACATACGAGATTATTTTATCCCGTATTTGGTTGAATTTTCAATCCTGATATCAGCGATAATGGGATTCTTTATACTACAATAGTTCGGTTTATGAGATAAGGGATTATAGTTCTGGGATCACATACGTGATATTCTTATCTCGTGTTTGGTTAAACTTTCAATCCTGATATTAGCGATTCCGAGATTATTTATACTACAATTGAGGTATATTTTTAACCACCTTCATTCTTGGATAACAATCCTAGATGCCCTTCACCAAAGTTCTTTAAAATATTCAATTGGTATAATTCAAAGTGAATATACCAATAAAGGTATATTCACTAAATAATTTTGTCATTATTTAATTCTTGTCTTATCGTCTTGGTATAACTTGTCCATGAACCAAACTACACCTATACTTATTTTACACTATAAATGTAGTTAACCTACTATCATAGGTTGGTTATCATATATTTTTTTTATCGTAGATATTCTACGTGTAATTACCTTATAAGTGATCCGATTGCGTAAATATTTTGTATCCTTATACTAAGAAACTTCAATTTATGCCCCTTTTGTATGTCTCTTTTCAGGAATTGGATGGAAGGGCATTGCGTGTTAGCTTAGCACAAGGGAAGAAACAATAAGATGGGACAAGATTGTTGTATATTAGTTGTAAAAGTTGAAATTTGCCATCTATGGAAGAACAAGTTTTATTCATGGATTTAAGATGGCTAAAAAAGGATTTAACTTGGTCAAAAAGAGATGTTTTAATTTGAATTACATCTCTTTTCTTCTTTCCTTTTGTAATTTAGAGAGCTATAATTATTCCTTTCATATTGTAGAAAGATATTATAGACTCAAAACTAATTGGTGGTCTTATTGGTAAAAGTGGTCTCAATAGATAATGTATGGGATGTGTTTGATGAGAATGTTTGGTTTATGTGCCTTATGTAAGTGTTCAATTAAATAAAAGACCTTTATTTTTTTTTATTTTTGTCTTTTTTTATTGGTTGAAATTATGAAAATAACTTTGATCGTTCAATCAATAGGTCGATTGTCGAACATAGGCGGACGTCCTTACTACTAAGTCATTTGCCCAAATATTTTTTTTTCACCTAGATTGAGGTTGATAATCAATCAAGAAGGAGGTTGCTTAATCATGGGTGAAGCTACGTTGCTATAAGTGTGGTCAGATAAACAACCTTCATCAAAAAAATTTTCTTGCATGTATAGGTTAAATATAATTTTTTTTGTAATATCTATTAAAAGCCGAACAATCTTATCATAAAAAGCAACAATACTTTAGTGGGAAAGCTACTCAGGTTTGATCCCCAACTCTAAGAGTTTTTTCTTTTGCTTAGAAAAAACTAAAATTTCTTTAAAATATGAACACCTTTGACAAAAAACCTAGCTCCGTCACTGTGCTTAATAACCCTGTGTTGATAAAAAACAAGGAGGTTGATGGTCGATTTATCGACTATATGTTGATAACTGACTGACCATAAAGATAGTTTATTGTGCACCAAAAAGGAGGATCAGTTATTTATAAATCGATCATGAAAATAATTTATTTTAGTTTCAAAATCAACCATCCCTTCAAAAAGATAAATTCTAGTTCAACATGTGTCAACTCATTAAAGTAATTTATTACTCTAATCCGTCATATCTAGTTGTGCCTAGGCCCATTCAAATAATTCTTTTAACAAATTCTATATAATTAGAATCAGGATCACTTCATGCCTTGTCTCTTCCCCCTCCCCCTTCCCCGAACACCCCCATATGCATCGTCTTATCCTATATTTACTTTCAAAATTAAATTTTAGTTTATCTCATACCATTTCATTTAAGTATCTCTTAACCAGCCTGCTAAATTAAAGTCACGCCTTACTACGTTCCAATCTTGTCTCGTTAATAAATATATATGATCGTTATATGATTCAAGAGAACTACGATCACTTCCTCCCTTGTATCCTCATTCTCCGTTCTGCTTCACCTCATTCCGTGTTATACTTTCAAAAACTGAATTCTAGTTCAACCCACGCTATTTCATGTAAGTAATTACTTACTCTGCCTTGCCGTATTTAAGTCATTCCTTTCATATTCTAATCTTTCTTGTTAATAATAAATACATATGTTCAACGTGATTATACAAGAGATACACGACCACTTCTCCCTCTAACCTCACAATGCCTTGTCCTTATATTTACCTTCACTCATCTCGTGCCACTTTATTTTTTGCTCCATCCCACTACATCATACTCGCGCCTCGCCCCATTTCACCTCCGTCTTGCTCCATTGCCATCCCTATCAACTAAAATCATCGCTCCATTGCCCTTCCTACCAACTAAAATCATATAGCTAGGAGTTGAAAGTTGGAGACTACTAAGCATCACATTACACTATTTATTTATTTTTATTTAGATATAGATAATCCTAAGCAAAATAAAATAAAATCCCCTATCATAAGGTGTAAAATTAATCAACGGTGGAAAATATAAGGACATACACTCAACCAATAAAATTAGGCTAAACAACACAAGCAATTTTATTTATTTTTTTAAAAAAGAAAAAAAAAAGCTGTATATAAATTCACATCTCTTTGTTTCTCTCTCTCAGAGCAGTGGTCTTCAATCGGTCACTCCACTTTCTCTCTCTACAAAATCGGCAACAAAATTCACTGTTATTTTGGGGTGTTAATGGGTATATGCTCTGTTGCTGCTGTTTTGCTTGCGGCGGCAATGTGAATGTGACTGTTGAAATCTAGGGTTTTTTTTTTGGATTTGGGTTTTGGGTTTTTCAGATCTAGGGTTTTTGATTTGGGGGTTTTTGGATTGACCAGTTTGTTGTGTTGGTTCTGCTGTTGGTGTAACCGTGGGTTGTGAAATGGCGACGCCTTTTCATTTGCCAGTCACTGCTGCTCAGGTAGATATTCAACTCTCTTTTTTTTTATGTGAAAGTTTATTAGTAGTGAAAAATAGTGTAAATGAAGTGAGTTGAGCGCCGTGAGGTTTTAGGTTTAACTCCGTGTGGATAGAGTGACTTGGTTGTGGTAGGAGGTGGTATGTATACTGTGGAAGGATAGAGTGACGTGGTAGCGGTGGTATGATAGAGTGACCTGGTGTAGCGGTGGGAGGTGGGAAGGTGGTAGGTATCCCGTGGAATTTAGTGAAGTTGCTGTATTGGTGGATAGAGTGACCTGGTAATGGTGGGAGGTGGTAGGTATCCCGTGGAATTTAGTGGAGATTTTGTGTTAGTGGATAGACTGAACTGGTAGCAGCGGGAGGTGGTAGGTATCCGGTGGAATTTAGTGGAGTTGTTGTCTTGGTGGATGGAGTGACCTGGTAACTGCGGGAGGTGGTAGGTATCTGGTGGAATTTAGTGGAGTTGTGGTGTTGGTGGATAGAATGACCAGGTGTAACGGTAGGAGGTGAAGGTGGTAGGTATCCCAGTGGAATTTAGTGAAGTTGATGTCTTGGTGGATAGAGTGATGTGGTAGTGGTAGGAGGTGGGAGGTATCGTGTGGAATTTAGCAGAGTTGTTGGGTGAAATTTAGTGGAGTTGTTGTGTTGGTGGATAGAATGACGTGGTAGCAGTGGGGGGTGATAGGTATCCTGTGGAATTTAGTGGAGTTGTTGTGTTGGTGGATAGAATGACCTGGTAATGGTGGGAGGTGGTGGGTATCCTGTGGAATTAGTTGAGGTGGGTGCAAGTTGGATCGGACACTAGGATTAAAATGAAAAAAATAAAAGAAGTAGTGTTTATTGATTATTCTTTTGTCTAAATAAGTCATTTTGTAGGGCAGGTGATTAGAAGTGTGAATTAGTAGAAGTGTGTCCAAGCTGGCTTGGATACCACGATTAAAACAAAGAGAAAACAAAATAGTCTTGATTGACTATTCTTTGTGTGTATGAGTCATTTGTAGAGGCTAGAGCAGTTTGAGTAGAAATGTGAAGGTATTTGTTGGTTTTGCCTGTTTCTTTCTTGTCTGTTTATTGATTTGTGAAGCAGTTGAGTTTGAGTAGGGCGAGGAAATGCTTTTTTGCGAGTGGCTTTAGTTTTAGCTGGTTGGGATTTTGGGTATTTGTGTTATATATGGATGGATTTGACTTGCATTCACTGATGGCTCAATTTAATTTACACTATTAGTGCAGTTTTATCCGTTGTTAAGGGTGCTGACAGTGTAATTTAATTTACACTATCAGTTTAGTTTTATCTGTTAATAAGGGTGTTGACAGTATAATTTAATTTACACCATCACTGTAGTTTTATCTGTTATTAAGGGTGCTGACAGTGTAATTTAATTTACACCATCAGTGTAGTTTTATCTGTTATTAAGGGTTTGTTTGGTATGAACGAAAATGTTTTCTAGGAAAATAAGTGGGTTTCTTACTTTTATTTTCTTGTGTTCGGTACTCAAGTAGAAGTGAATTATTCTATAATCTAGGCAAACTCTATGGAGGTGGGACTGGGGTGAATGAAGATAAGGTGTGTTGGAGGGTGTGGGGAGTATACAATTAATGTGGAATGTTACTTGTGGAATTTGCTTTTACCTATTCCATTCAGTGGCATATCCAAGACTTTAACTGAGGGGTTCAAAAATTAAAAATGTAGTGCTTGGGAGTTGAACTTGGAACCGCAAGGTGAATTTTGAACCTCCTAAACTACTAAGTCAACCTCTACTCTTGTGTTTAGGGGATTCAAACTCACTATCTCTCTCTCTCTCTCTCTCTCTCTCTCTCTCTCTCTCTCTTTATATATATATATATATATATATATATATATATATATATATATATATATATGCATAAACAATAAAAATATTACCTTATGTATAGGATTCTGCCAAGGGTGATTGAGGGAACACCCTTGCGCCCCCTAGATTTTCCCTTGCTTCAATTGGGCAAGCTATTTTCCTCATTTATAAGGATCTTGTTACAGTAAAGGAGCCTTCTCAGTAAAGTCAGTGTATTGGTAATTGAATCAAAGAGGCACTGTTAAGGAGAATTGGTCTTGGAAACAAGTGTCTGGTTGGTGATTAGGAAAGCTTGCTTAACTCAAGATAAGCTACAAAGAAGAGGTCTTCAGATTTGTTCAAGCTGTCTTTTTGTGTGAACAAGAGGGTGAAAACAATGAACACTTATTCCTACACTGCAGGACAACTATAAAACCGCGGCACATGTTCTTTTGCATTTTGGGAATAACTTGGGTAATACCTAGTTCTACTTTGGCACTGTTGAACAATTGCGAAATGGGAACAGAGGTGGGGAGGACTGGTGGAAGATCATTCCTGCTTGCATTTGGTGGACAGTGTGGAAAGAAAGGAATGGTAGACATTTTGCAGCACTGGAAGCTCTATCCAGAAAATTAGGATGAATTGTCGTATAGGGTTCTGGTCGGGGGTTTAAGCACCCGTTTGATGCTTGTAAAGTTTCCAACTTAGCACCTTTCTCTGGGGTGGCTAAGTTTTTGTTGAATACAACTGTTACTTGTCTTAAAAAAATATTTTACAATTTTTTTGACCAAATGAACATTCACAATCGGGAAAAAATTCCCAGCATACCACCAAACACACTTTGAAGGTCACTTAACCTGATTTGCTAGTTACCGTTTCACGATGAATTGACTTTAAGTGACTTGACACAGTAAAAAAATTTTAATGTAAAGCTGAACCTTTCTGTTTCAAAAATAGTTCTCTAGTATAAAGCTGAAGTCTTTATGGATATGCATATATTTATTCACTTTTAAGTGAGAGAGAAACTGCCAGAGGTAAATTTATTTTTGCTGTATTTATTTTTTCATTATAAATGCATATGTATACAATTGTGATGGTGTAGTGATCTAACGTCATAAATGATACAAGTTTTCTGAGAAAAGAGCTATGGTATCTAGTAATCAATGCGAACTTAATTAAGCATATACAATAGAAAGAAACTCTATATATAGACAATGCCAAGTAATTAAAGATAAATGATCCAAAAAACAATTAGGATTAACTGATAAACGGTTAGTTGTTATCGCTTCACTTACATTAGGTTAATAAGGATAAGTGTGAGCTTTAGAGAGCCTATATTCTGTATAGGACCCTAATTTTTATTTAGAAGACAAATTACTTGTCAGTGTTAGAATTAAATGAGCCTAAATAGAGCGGAATATGTAGAGGTCTAGACGACTCATATTGCCGATCCCTACTAGTTTAGGATTTATGTGTTGATTGATTGATTTTTTTAATGTCGGGGATTTGAATTTCATCTTTTTTGCGGTTTTGGGTTTTGTTTCAGGTGGGAACATACTTCGTGGGCCAGTATTATCAGATGTTACAGACCCAACCGGATTTTGTTCATCAGTTCTACAGTGATGCTAGTACCGTGCTTCGAATTGATTCCAGCACCAGGGAGACTGCTTCAGGAATGCTGGTATTTTATCTAGAGTGCCTTGCTTCTACATACTTGTTAATGCGCAAAACCAACCTTATTTGAAATTATTTCTCACTTAAGCTTAGCTTTTGGTAGTTTGGGTTGGAGTTTGGTTGCTTTGTCCTAGAGTTCACAGATCCAAGTTTATTCAGTTCACACTGGTGAAACCAAGTTGCCGTTTCTATTTCTTTTGCTTTTACAGTCTTTTTGGGCAGCAAAAAGATTAACAGCAGACGCTAAAACATTAAAACTAAGCCACTCTCCAATTTATCTATCCATAGAATTGGACATCAAATTAACATTGCCCTTCTCAAAATAAAGTATTGGACATCAATTGCTCATAAATTACTTAGATAGCTAATATTCTTCATATTGTTGCTATTGATGTGTTGTACATGGCTGACTTTAATATTTTGACCAGCGCCCTTTTGATTTTGTGTAGCTGTTTCAGTTGTCATGTGTTAATCAAAAGCTCATTACTAATGTATGACTAGTTATTGTTTTGTTCGTACTATATGGATTATAATTGGGCTAACCAATGATTAGTTGGTCTTGGTAGATGCATTTCCTCAACCGGAGCATGGTTCTACAGTAATCTATATTCTACATGATGTCCGTATGTTCTAGATTAGTTTTGAGCTTTTCAGTGAAATAACCCCCAATCCAAATCAAAACATGCCTTGTCAAAAAATCCAAAACGAGACACTAATATGCAAAAAATATCATTTGAGTGCAGCATTCACTTCCATGTTCTAGATTCTTCCGTTAAAAGTTGTCTTTCTGAAAACAAATCAATGGATTTCCTCTGTCTGCTCGAAGTTGAAATCTGAAAGAAGTGTCAAGTTCCCTAAGGCTTGCACTTCTATCAAAGTAGCTTCCTATTTTCCTGGTGTCTCGAGTTCCTTCTAGTATCATAACTGCTATTGGGTTACTTTGTCCAAAAAAATGATAACCGCCTTTGAGTTGACATTTGCATGCTTTAATATATACTAATTGAAGTAAAAGATTTCAAAGAGACAAAAGAGGAAGACTTTATCTCCGAACCCCTTCTATAATTCTATTCCAATATACTAAAATTTCAGTCATGTTCAACTAGCTAATAAGCACTGTTCATGATCTGTAATTGTTTCTTTGGCCCTTATATGAATTATTTTGCTAGCCCTTTTTCATTGATCTTTCTGTGTTATGCAGCAAATTCATGCCCTTGTCATGTCGCTCCATTACAGCGGGATAGAGATCAAAACACTTCATTCCTTGGAATCATGGAATGGTGGTGTCCTTGTGATGGTTTCAGGTTCTGTCAACGTGAAAGGTATCAGCAGGAGTAGGAAGTTCGTACAAACATTTTTCCTGGCACCCCAGGAAAAAGGCTTCTTTGTCCTCAATGATATCTTTCACTATGTTGAAGAGGAGCAAATTCTTCAGCAACCATTGACCTATCTAGCACAGACTAACCTTGAGTCCAAGCTGAATGCTTCCAATGCACTTCAAGAGCAAGGTATGGGTTCAGTCTTCAAGGTTTTCATCTTTGGATAGGTCTGCTGGGAGGATCCTCTTAACTTCTTTTTGTTTCAGTTAATTTTATTTTATTTTTTTTAAAAAAGAAAATCCAGTGGTGTAGTGTGAAGACCTTTTCTTGTTTTACCTTTTCTTCGTGGAGGAGAGAGGGTGTTTGAGTGTGAATATCGGAACTTTACTATGCTGCGAGGGGAGCATGGTGAATGCTTCACCCCTATGCTAAGTTTTCGTTATTGGAGAGTACTTCATGCAAGCTTCAAATGCTGAAGCTCACTATTTTCCCAGTTATTATACTTTTTCTCTAGTGAGAAGAAGCTTTAGTGATATGCTATAAATTAGCGAATAGTTATGTACTTAGATGTCAGTGCATCTGAAAGAAGACTTGGGATTTAGTTTCTCTGCGATTCTGCATGCTAATGCTGTAATACTATGAGACAAGAAAATGTGCATATTTAAAGGACTAATGACGGTTTCTGCAGTGCCCAACTACATGCTTGGTGGAGAAATCCACGCAAGGGAGTTTGCTGATGCTCCTAAAATTGAAGATAACGGGCCAGTCAATAACTATAGTTTTCCAGAGGAACGTCTTCAGCACGTTCCCGAAGCTGAGAAGATCCTTGAAGATAATTTTGCAGCTCAGTCAAATGGCTCATATCAGAGCACAATTAATGCAGTACAAGACCATTTAGCCAGTCCTATTGAGGAACCTGTTGCAGAGCCCCAAAAGCACACTTATGCTTCTATTGTATGCCACTACCTTTACCTTCTTTTGATGGTTACATTCTCATATTGGCTTGAGTATGCTTTTGCGTTGAACTAATTTTATTTGCTTGATTCTAAATTGGAAGTTGCAAGTTGCTAAAGCGCCTTCTGCACAAGGAGGACCAGCTCAGTCTTCTTTCAACAAACCTGCACCGCCTCCTTCAGAATGGCAACATGTGCCAGAGCCTCCTGCTCTGCCATCAGTTCCATCGACTAATACTATTGAGAGGCATATAACAGAGGCAACAGAAGAGGCTTCTGCTGTGGAAGATGAAGGTTAGTTTCTCGTAGTTTGGTACAATGTACTCATTCCGTCTTCTCAGGAATGTGTATTCTTTCTTGAGGGGGACCTCATTTGAGTGATACACTAATGATTTTCCTTTTTGAACATTTCCAGTTGAAGTTAAGTCTGTATATGTCAAAAATGTGCCTACTACCATGGCTGCTTACGAAATTGAGGAGGAATTCAAAAAGTTCGGTAAACTAAGGCATGATGCTGTTGCCATTAGAACGCGAAAGGTTTGTTTTATCATCATTATTTTGTCCTATACGCTTGCATCTACATTAGGTCAATTTAAGTTCATCTTGAATTTAATGTGATGCAGGACATTGATGTATGCTATGCATTTGTAGAATTTGAAGATGTAACTGGTGTTCAGAATGCAATTGAGGTTTGAACCAACATTTCAAAATTTTGAGCTATTTTTAGTTATCCTTTTTGTGTTAAAGATGAAATACCCTCTAACCATAAGTTCTTCATTTCTGGCTAGTATTTCTTGATATGTTCCTTGCCAGCTCTATCTGTTGTCCTTCCATCTTGATTTAAATGATACAATTTGAATATCACGAAAATTAGGATACGAAATTCAAATATTACCAATGGAACAGAATCGAGATAAGCACGACTTTGGTAATTCCACTTCTAATTGAAATAAAAGAGAACTATTTCCTCACATTTGGACCAGCTTATGATAAAATATTTGGAACTAATTATACTTCGGAACTATTATACTCACTAAAAGTATTCTTAGTTAAACGCTTCATCTTCCAAAGTGTGAAAATCTACACTTCTAAGTAAGTCAGGGGGTGGAGTGGTATCATATCTTTTTGTAATATGTATAGTTGAGAATGGTATGATTTTTATGAATGATGTCAAATAAATTGACACAAAATTGGAGTATTTCATGTAAAGTAGTGTGGGAGTTGTTAATGATGTTCTCTTTCTTTTTCTATTTTTTCTACGCCCCGGTGACACTTACTGGGGTTCTTTGCTCTTTCTATTTTTTTTTTTCCTCGCCTTCATTTAAAGGTAACTAATACTTTCTACCAAGACTGATTACTGCATTTACATGCAGAATAGGCACTGACATCTAAGTAAACTTTGTTGCAGGCTGCTACTGTTCAGATTGGTGGACACCAGTTGTACATTGAAGGGAGGAGACCAAACAGAAACAACTTAATTCGAGGAAGTAAGTGGCTTGTTCTTCTCAATTGTAGGTCAATTTAGCATATTACTTTAAGCTAAATTCTTTCTTGTTCGTCTTTCTAAGATCTCCTAAGCACAATATTTTTCTAATAGGCAATCACTAGGCACACCTTTATCTGTTTAAGAAGGTAGTCTTGGCACTCTTCTATAGTCCACAAATGCTTACCCTATCAGATTAAATATTCTTCTTTGAGCCATATTCGATTGTAAGCTTGACTTGATCCCTTTTCTACTTTTCTTTTGGTGGTGTCATGTTGTTGGCTATGGTCCCTACTTGTTGGAAGATGAGGGACGTAAAAGATTAGTAGATTCACCAAACCGTCCTCATAGCTTACTCTTCCTTTCCTGGTGGATAGTTTCAACTCTTAACTATAGTCCTTAAATGTTTACCTAATCACATTAAGTACTCCTATTTCAGTCTGATTGGAGGGTAAGCTGGGGCACCCTTTCTAGTTTTGTGTTGGCGGTGTCATGGCATTGACTTTATTCCCTATAAGAAGGGAAGATAAAGGACGTAAAAGGGAAGTGGAGAAACCAAACCGTCCTCGTAACTTACTCTTCCTTTCTTGGAGGAAAGTTTTAACTCTGGAGATAGTGGTGTCTTCATGAGAAAATTCAGTATAAAATGAACAATGGACATCACTACTTTCTCCGGTCTTCGTGCAGTACCCATTTTCAAGATGAAAGGGGGTTATCATGAATGTCGAAAAACATGGAGAAGAGAAGAATGATATGCTCATTGGGGATTATAATTTCACTACTTCACTTGCACATTCTTGTCAGGCTGCAAGTGATAATGCCCCCCCGCCCCACCACCCTACCCCTTTCACCATGGTATTCGTCTCAAAACAAATCATTAATCTGGTGTCATTGGAACTTAGGACCTCGTTGATTTCTATTAAATAGTTAGTGTGGCCTGTTTTACTGCTACAAGTAAGTAGGGCTTAATGTTAGATTCCTGAGTCCAAAATAGGACTGTTTAGGAATCATTATGCTCAGCATTATCATTGTCTGGAAGCTTCCTGCTTCATACATTTTCTAACTTTCGTAGCTTAATTTGAAGTCCTGAAAAATTATTTCACTCTGCTTCCTTGATTGTTGAGATTCTTTTGGTTCTCTTTAAAATGTGGACACAGGAGGAAGGGGTAGAGGCAGGGTTAGCTACTCCATGGACGGAAGGGGGCGCTATGGTGGCCGTGGTTTTGGGAGAGGTGGTCAAGATGGACCTGACCGTGACTATGGCAGATCGAGGGGAAATGGTTACTATAGACAATCTTCTCGGCCAGAAAGAGCTTACTCTAGCAATCAGCAGAGCTCGAGAAATGAGCATTACTCGTGGGAATAAGCGAGTTGAAATCTTGAAGGACGATGCCTTCCGTATAAGCCCTGTTGCGAACCCCTTTTTTGTCTTCATAGTTCTCCAAAAAGCTTAGTATACTTTGAGAAGCATCAAAATTTAGATTTATGCAAAAGAAGCATCCCCAAATACATATATTTTTTGGCAGAAATAGCTAGTGTTTTTTCCGTACATGAACAGACTTACGGAAAAGGGTTCTTAATGAAGTTTTGCTAGTTGATGTTATTGCACAATCTTTTCCTTTTAACTGATTGATCTGCATGCTTGCTCTCCATGCTGTGTCACCAGCATGAACGAACCTCTCCGACCTTTAACACAAGTATAAATCCTGAACAAGGTTAAAAATCCCCTCTACCTCTTAGGGTAGGGTTAAGGTCGGCGTTGTCTCGACCCGCTCCAGATCCTGAAGAGTCAGATTATTTTGTGTGGTGTTAACAGTTCCCTCTCCCCTTTTCCTCCAGTGATGGACTATATATAGTACTCGTCTCTTTGCAAAGGAATTCTTGCGTTACTGTCGTAGCACTAGGAAGTCGGATTTTAGTGGTTTTGGCTTCTTGAATCGCTGCTACTTGTATTTAAAGATTTTCATTTGTCAACATGCATTGAGCCTTAGAAGCATTGTGTGTCCTTGATGGATAGAATTATGTGGTGCTAGCGGGAGATAGCAGGTATCCGATGGTTCAAACATTATCTTGCCACCTATATCGTAGAGATAAATTGAGACATTGACAATGTGAATTTTCATTTGGTAATCTTAGATGACTCTCACGAACATTCATCGTCCATGGTCAATTTACGATTAGTGTGCACATTTTTATTTCTCACTAAACCACAGAGCCATTTAAAAATTGTCACAATCTTGGATATTTGATCCTCCACAACAAGAGGAAGCTCTAATCTTTAGATTACACGAAAAGCTTGAGAAAATAACATTATTGTTAAGATTTACCAAAAGAGAAATTGGATCGTCGGGATTTAGACATTTGCAACCACAAGTCCTTGCAGAAGTGGTGCTCCATTGTGATCATCTAACATTTCATCTTCTTCATGTTCATCTTCCTCTGTTTGCCAGAGAAATCTAGCATATGCAGCAAGCACGTCGCTGGAAAGCCAAAAGCATGCAATTTAGACAATGATCTTTATGTGCAAGTAGCAACCAACACACTCTTTTTCCCAAGGAACTAAATCAAATGCTAAGTGACTATTAAACATCATAGCAAAGATGGTCCACTATCATACCAACTTATATTAGCATCTTTTGCTATGAACTTTTTCAATGTAATCAAATATTTTCGCACATTTCCTTCACATCAGTAACAGACTGAGTAGGATATTGCCTTTAGGCAATGAAGTTGATGTTTTTAATTTTTTTTGCAAGTGTTGCGAATAAAAAGAGAGGGGTCTCAATTCAACATTACCTGTCTTCTGGAGAAGCTTGAACTGCCCTCTTAAAGTAGGATGAGGCTTTATATTTGTCGCTATGAAGTTGCCAAGTCAAAATAGCATAGTGTGATATAGTTTCTCCGTCAGTAGGATCCGCTAGTATTGCACGCGAATAATATTCTTCAGCGCCTTGTAGGTCTCCCTTGGACTGCCAATCCAACAGCAAACATGAGAAATATAAAAAGTAGTAAGACCAGTCGATATCATTTACTTCAACATAGCACCAATGAAGGGAGATAGTTTTTAATAAAGTTCTGGCAGGAATGACATTAACATAAAGAAAATTTCATATTCAAGCAAGCAGTCATATTTCTCCAGCAGCTCTTTCGTACAATTTAAAGAAAAAAGTTGAAATCTTGAAAAGCATATTATGGAGGGAACCTTGTGACATCTCAGACACTCTTAAGGAGAATGACTGTGTCGATGGTTGCAACTTCGGACACTTACTCATTTGTTAATCAAGATGATATATCGATATCAAACAGACATTGTTGCAAGAATATGATGTATAATAAAGAATATTCGAAGCAGAAAATAAGAAACATTCACCTGACTAAGAAACTTAGCGTAGTTTCTTAATAGCACGGGATTATGAGGATTTTCGTTGATCATTCTCATGTAGTACTCCTCAGCATTTACGTCCATATCAGATATATCTGCAGTATAACCAACAGGAGAGCCGCCACCAACTATATTATCCCCAATTCCAAGTCCTGCTGCAAGATGTAACGGAGAGCTAACAGGTGTGTTATTTTCTTCATAATCCAGGTCCCGCGATACAGTAGATTCCTCAATCTGGCACATCCATAAGAAATTTAAGTCAAAAAGAGTTCACACTCATATACTCATGGCAAAGCAGAAAGGATGGTGAAAACCTTATTCTTATCACTTTGCATGTTCGTATCATCCTCACTATCGTCGTCATTGGTATCCCAAAGAAAACTAGCATATGCGGCAAGAACATTGCTGGAAACAGTAATAGATGTCAAACAAGATACTTGCTTCACATGCCCATGTTTGTAAACCAATACTAAATTGACCAGTTACTCATTCTCTCATTCGATGAAAAAGTACAAGTAAAACCTGTTTTCAGGAGCAGCATGAACTGCACGTTCAAAGTAATCCGATGCTTTATCTTTATCTTGGTGCAGCTCCCATACTAATATAGCGTACTTTGACAAGGTGTCTCCATCTTTTGGATCTGCTAGTGTAGCTTGAAAATAATGGTGTTCAGCTCCAGAAAGATCTCCCTTTGACTATAGACAAAATTGCAGTGTGTTGTATCAAGAAAAATGTGTCACCATATAACCAGCCAAATCATAACAAAATCTATAATGACCATATTTTTGAAGTATCAATTGGAAGATTATTTCATTCAGGCAATATTTTGTATCTTTTAACATTTCAAAACACTAGTAAAGTTCTCAAGGTCATACATTGCTAAACCATTATGAAAGCAGAACTCGCTTTTGGTTATGAAACTGTTGATCAGTAAAGTATTTAAGTTTCGAAAAGACAACTGATCATAAAAGGTTACAAATTGGATTCTTATTTGATAACTAGTAATTCAAACTACTATTACTATCCTGACATACTTGTCCAACTGGCCTACTTTATCAAGGGTCGGTTAAAAACAATAAAAACGCAGCCTGATGCACAGAGTATCCCGCATTCATGTAGGGCATGGTGAAGCAGCCCACCCCTTGGGGTGTAATATAGACAGTCTAGCCTAACACAATCATAAATGGCTGATTCTCAAGCTCAAACTCGTGACCGATATGTCATGCAAAGACAACTTTATTATTGGTCCAAGGCAACCCGCCAAGAGCTACAAGTCAATGATGAGAGCAATTCCAGAGAGGTGACGACAGTAAACCAATTAGAATACCAACTTTGCAGTTATAGAACCCTTGAAGAAACTTCAACTAATACATATACGTGCCCATTAACTGGCCTCAGCTGGCATATATGCCATCCAACTTTGGGCGTATAGTGTGTACATGCAGGCACTTAACATATCAAGTTGAACAAGTAGATACACATGTCCTACATATCAAATCGCGTGAAATTTGTCATGTAAGACGCGTGTGTCTACTTGTTCAAACTCCGCGTCATTAACCTCATACAAAACCATTTTTTTCTCATTTTCTTTTTCACCACCTTCATTTTCATTTTCCTCAATCAACTCAACCCCATACCCTTTTTCCCAAAACTGAAATCACTACTTCCTATATCTGAAACAAACATATAGTTGAACAATTAGACACACGCATCCTACATACATGGCAAATCGCATGAGATTTGCCATGTCGGACCTGTGTGTCTACTTGATCAACTTTATGATAGTTTACCTGACTATTTACTCAGAGATAAAGTTGGAGGGCATAGATGCCAACTGAGGTGAAGTTAAAGGACACGTATATACATATACCACACAAATTTAAAGGAACTTACACAAAATCAAACATGTAGGCTAAATCTAAATAAGGAAAACAACAAATACTTTCTGAAAAGAACAGGATCAAAAACACTAACCTGTAAAAGTTGAGCATAATTCCTCAAAAACAAAGGGTTAAAGGGATCTTCTTTAACAACCCTCTTATAATATTCCTCAATATCTCCATTTCCATCAAAATCTAACGCCTCAAAACTCAACTCCACCACTCTTTACACCAGTTCCATCAACCCCAAATCCACTAACTACTACTTCACTCTCTTCAAATCCCAGCTCGTTAACCTCACAAAAAACGCTTTTTTTCTCATTTTCTTTTTCACCTTCTTCATTGTCATCTTCCTCCCCATTCCCTTTTTCCCAAAACTGAAATCAGTACTTCCTATATCTGATACAATCATATAGGTTGAACAAACAGACACACATGTCCTAATACATGGCAAATCGCATGAGATGCACATCTTACAAGTCAAATCACGAAACACGTGTACCTACTTGTTCAACTTTATGATAATTTAAGTGTGTACTTAAGCACACCCAAAGTTGGAGGGCATAGACGTCATGCCAAGTTAAAGGGCACGTTTATATATTATGTCATACAAAATCTAAAGGAAATTACACAAAATCAAACAGGTACACTAAAGAAAACAAAAAACAGTACTTTCTGAAAAGAACAGATAAAGAAACACTCACCTGTAAGAGTTGAGCATAATTCCTCAAAAACAAAGGATTAAAGGGATCATCTTTAACAATCCTCTTATAATATTCCTCAACATCTCCATTTCCATCAAAATCTAAAGCCTCAACACCATTCACACCATTTCCATCAACCCCAAATCCACTAATTACTACTACTTCACTCTCTTCAAACCCCAGCTCATTAACATCGCAAAAAACCCTTTTTTTCTCATTTTCTTTTTCAACTTCTTCATTATCATCATCTTCCTCAATCAACCCCATAACCTTTTTCCCAAAACTAAAATCACTACTACTACTTCTTCCTATATCTGGTATAAGATCCCCTATTGTAACAGACCTCAACAAATCTTGATTTTCCTTTAATTCATCAACCCCATCCACCTTATTATATATACAAAATGATGGTTCTTTGGGCAACATTTTTTTCAACTTTCTTGATTATTGAAAGATAAAAGGTATCACCTTTGGCTTATCTTATATATAATCGATTATATATTAAAGCAAAAACTGATACAAACACTCCAGTTATATACTGTACACTTTTTTCAAGATTAGAATTTCCTTGCTTATGGGAAGATAAAATGTCACTTTGGTATGTAGACTTTTTTCGACTATCAACAATTGTAACGTGGGTTTGGGAAGGATAAAGCATACGCTTTTATCTTTTTTCAAGTTGGTGAAAGTAGATACGCTATTTTGAAAATATATTATTTTTCAAGATTAGGAAAAAGAATAAAGTATTTCAAGTTAACCCCTTTTTAAATTCCCAATTGATTGAGATTTTTTGAGTGATCTTTTCTGTGAATTATGAGATTCTGAACTGAATTTAGATAATTATTTTCTTCATTTCACTTTATGTAGCATATTTTTCTTTTTTGCTTCTCTAAAAAACGTTCATATTTTTTATTTATTAATCATTTAATAGTATTATTTTATTAAATTTCATTTAATAAAAAAAAATAATTAAAAAATACATTAAAGTAATTTTAAAAAAATAATTTTATAAATTTTATAAAATTATTATTTAACTTAAAAATTTAGTATCTAATCAAAAAGCGAGGTATAAAATGTGATGGAGGGAGTAACGTGAAGGAAGGAAATTTTGACAATTTGAGTGATAATAAAAAGTAGGAGTAATATCAAAGTTAGTTATATCTTTTTTTGGACTTTGTGATTCCCAAAGCTTTGGTTGAAAATAATTGTTGTGGAAATTACTACTACTATATAGAAATGTAACCATTGGTATTACTATTTTGTTTTTTAATGTCTATTTGCTATTATTATTATTATTAATATTATTATTATTAATAATAATAATATTATTATTATTGTTATTATTATTATTATTATAATTCTTATTATTATTATTATTATTGTTATTATTATAATTATTATTATTATTGTTATTATTATTGTTGTTATTATTATTATTGTTAGTATTGTTATTTTTATTACTATTGTTATTGTTATTACTATTCTTACTATTATTACTACTGTTATTGTTATTACTATTATTACTATTATTATTATTATTACTCTTATTGTTATTACTGTTATTATTATTATTGTTATTATTATTATTATTATTATTCATTTTTATATTATTACGATTACTATTACTACTATTATTATTATTCATTTTTATATTATTACGATTACTATTACTACTATTATTATTATTATTACTTTTTTTTTTTACTATTATTATTTTTTTCCCTACTAATATACTCCCTCCATCCCATTTTACTTGTCCCAAATTGGAATGGCACAACAATTAAGAAAAATAATAAATAACATGGCTAGTTGATACGAGAGAGACTAGGAACTCACGAAATGACACCAAAACAGTCTACTCAACAAGGTACTAACTGAGGACCCTTTGAGAGCTAGTTTCGGCCAAGAACAAGAATACGAGTTTCACAAGTTAACAAGGTGTTGGTGACACCAAAATCAGCCAACCAATCTAAGTTACAACACAATATAATGAACAACGAAGAACAACGACAATGTTATAACAAGACAACACCACACGGCTTACAACACAAGATACAAACTACTACAAGATGAAAACAAACAAAAGGATAGATAGTTAGACAAAGGTGGTGTAAATCCTAGTAACCAAAGATTACATAAAACTCTAAGACCCCTAACACCTCCACACACGATCACCTAACTCTTACGATGACACAAGAGAGAATTCCACCACTCAAGCGCCAAGGTTTCT